>NC_087270.1:25921378-26231735 GCF_015220805.1 Pogoniulus pusillus | reverse complement strand
TCGAGGCTGACAGCTGCTGGTTTCTTCCCCTTTTCTCTCTCAGAGGCCAGTGCCAGCAATCACTTCCAGCAGGAGAGCTTTCATTTGGTAAGGAACTCGGAGCTGCTCTGAAGAGCTTTGTCCTAAGGCACATAAAGAGAAGCCTTCTAACAGCTGAACTTGGACTTGGCACCTGGTGGGGTCAGAAACAAACCCAGGCCAGTTCTGCAGTCAGCTTGTTTGCATTTCTGGGCACAGTCCTCATGCCTGGGCTGTTGGTGTGCACAGGCTTACACTGGTGCTAAGGTGCAGGGTGGGCAGCGTTCAGTCACCAGCTGCTCTGCCCCATTCATGCCTGTCCCTTCCAAAGCAACCCCCACTTCACTGCTAGCACCATGACCAGACCTTCTTCCCCTCTCCTCTTGCTTTTGGCAAGGCTACTCTCTGATCTCTCCTGCAAGGGGAGAAGCCCAGTGGGAGTTACCTCGATCTGCTGAACTGTCAGGTCCAAGAAGGTGTTCTCATTCCGCACGCCAATGAGGCTCTTGGGGCCTTTGCAGCCCATGCTTGTGCCCAAGCCACCATTGAGTTTGACGACCACCAGCTTGTTCAGGACAGAAGCAATGTTATCAGGCAGTCCTCTGGCCTTTATCTTCTCATAGGGCTGGATCTGGGAAAACAAACAAGAAGCCCAGCAGTCACACCCCTGGAACTGCCCTCTGCTCACAAGCGCTGCCCGCACGCGTTACCGACTGATGGCGCAGGAGAGTCTGCACTGCTCTAAGGACTCAGGGACCCCACTGCTTGCTGCAGCTCCTCCTCTGCTCTCTGGCACCAGGCACAGCCAGCTCTGCCCAGCTAAAAAGATCTCTACCTGCTCTCCTGGCTCGGGGAACCTGCCTTGAAGAGGGGCTAAGGAAGAAATCAGGCCAGGTGTGCCACTACCCACCCCCGCAGACCCTCCCCTTGGTCCACAGAAGGAGAAGGGGTCTGCTGGTGAGCCAACTCACTTCCCCACTGAGATGGGGAAGTGTCCAGTCAGGTCACAGTTTAAGGACTCCGGCACTGTCACGCAGGACAGAAATTTTTCCTTCCCTAAGCAGATTTATTTTGTTCATACTTTGCTTTGGGGTTGTCAGGAGCAACTTTCTTGGCCAAAGGTTGCCTCTGACTCAATCTAAGAACATTCCTGCTCCAGCTCCTAGTCCAAGGCAATCATTCAGCTCTCCCCAAAGCCTGCTACAGGCAGTTCCTCATTCTCACCCTGCTGCTCTCAGGCTGTGCTCAGCCAGCTGATGTGCAGCCTTGCAAACTCTTCTTCTGCCTTGCTGCTAGCTCTGTCCTGAGGTGTACAACCAGAGCTCAGGCTGCCATTGGGCCGGTGCTGGAGAGCCAACTCAGGCTGCTGGTGACAGCCTGCCCAGCACCAGGCACTGCCTATCCCCTGACCCAACACACCCAAGTCAGAAAGACAAAGGTAACAGGGCAATAAGAAGCATGATGCCAAGGCTGTGTGGGCAAAGTCAATACCATGGCCCTTCAGCCTGCCCTCCTACAGCCTTGCCGCTGAAGAGTCCTTGGTGTTCCAGTGCTGGGTTCTTCTAAGGGCTGAGTAGGACCCACAGCTGCCAGCCAACAACAAACACACAGAGAGCAGCTCTCACAGCTCTGCTTGCTCTGGGCCAGCCAGCCTGGGGTTCAAAAGGAACAAGAGCCACGGTTCCTGCTCAGCTCTGCAAGGACATGGAGCAGCCCTGACAACCTCAGCCTTCCAGGACAGCACAGGCAGCTTGGAGCAGGTCCCTCACTCCAGGGAAGTCCTGCCTGGCGCAGGACCTGCACAGCTCCTGCTCTGCGTTTCACAGGTGCTGCTCGTGGCTCAGGCAGCAAGCAGGAACGGCAACTGCCACTTCAGAGCACACAGAGCCCTCTGGGTTGGAAAAGCCCTTTAAGTCATCCAGCCCAACCAGTCTCTAACTCTGCCAAGGCTGGGGCTAAACCATAGCCTTCAGCACCACAGCTCTGCCTCTTTGAAACACCTCTAAGGATGGGCATTCAACCAGCTCCCCAGGCAGCTTGTGCCAGGCTCTGAGAACCCTTTCAAGGAAGAAGTTTCCTCTCATACGAAATCTCACCTACATATCTGGGAAGCACTTCCCAGAGCTCCTTGGGTACAGAAGTGCACAAAATCCAGAATCTTGATGTGTTTTGTCCACAAACCAGCAGGGACCAGCAGGACAGGGAGGGGATTCTGCTCCTCTGCTGAGACTCCAGTTGCAACACTGCCTCCAGTTCTGGGGCCCCCAGCACAAGGAGGACCTAGAGCTGCTGGATAGGGTCCAGAGGAGGCCATAAAGATGATCAGAGGCTGGAGAACCTCTGCTGTGGGGACAGCCTGAGTTAGGGCTGTTTAGCCTGGAGAGGAGAAGGCTCCAGGGAGACTTTAGAGCAGCCTTCCAGTACCTGAAGGGGCTGCAGGAGAGCTGGGGAGGGACTTCTGACAAGGGCTGGGAGTGCCAGGATGAGACACAAAGGCTTTGAGCTGGAAGAGGGGAGATTAAGGCTGGAGGCGAGGAAGAAATTCTTGGCAGTGAGGGTGGGGGAGACACTGGCATAGGGTGCTCAGAGAGGCTGTGGATGTCCCCTCCTAGGAGGTGTTCAAGGCCTTGAGCAACCTGGGCTAGCATGTGTCCTGTTCTCTGCTGTGGCAGAGGGTTGGAACTGGATGCTCTTGAAGGTCCTTTCCAACCCAACCCATTCTGTGGCTCCATGCCAAGACTGGGCAGGCAGCTCAGCAAACAGCTGCCCTCCTGATGAGCAAGGGCAGGATGAACACAGGTCCTCCTGTACTGACAGTGCACCAGAGTGCTCCAGACTTTAAGTCATCCAGCCAGGACCCAGAGAGATTTACCAACTCCCACTCTCTCTGAGGTCAGTGTTAGCTCCTGTGGGCCTGCAGATGCATTTCAAGCATTGAGGTCTGAGCTCTAAGTGGGTGGATGCGAGTCACACCCATGAGTGCTCCGACACTGCCCCAACAGCCAGAGGGAGGACTCCAGGTCTTGCCACACTCGTCCTGCCTCACAACACAAAAACATGTCTGTCACCCAGTTCTGGGCCAGACTGCCTCCAGAAGACAGAGCTGAAGTGCCAGCTACCCTTCCACACCTTCATCATCATGCCTGGAACCAGCTTATGCTGAAAGCTGAGAGCAGGATCCCAGTGAAGTGAAGGGTTCCACTCCATCGAGGACCCAGCTCAGCTGTAGCAGCTGCCACACAGAACTGAACAGCACCAAGAAAGAGTTCAGTGACTTCTGAAACAGTCCAGTGTCCTGAGCCTGCTGGAGAGCTGCCAAGGAGAGCCCTACTGCAATTCAGCAAGGTCACAGGCAGAGTGCTGTGCCTGGGGCAGAACCCCATGGGTCACTACAGCTTGGGGACTCACCTGCTAGAGAGCAGCTCTGAGGAAAAGGACCTGTGAGTTCACCATGAGCCAGCAACGTGCCCTTGTAGCCAAGGCAGCCAATGGCAGAGCTGGGTGCAATGGTGTTCTAAGAAGAGTGTGGCCAGCACATCAAGGGACATTCTCCTCCTGCTCTACTCTGCCTTGCTGAGGCCTCATCTGGAGCACTGTATCCAGTTCTGGGCTCCCCAGTTCAAGAGGGACAAGGAACTGGGAGAGTGCAGCAGAGAGCCCCTGAGCTGCTGAGGGCACTGAACATCACCTTGTGAGGAGAGGCTGAGAGCCCTGGGGCTGTTCAGCCTGGGGAAGAGCAGCCTGGGGGACATCTCAGCAATGCTGAGCAATAGCTGAAGGCTGAGGATCAGCAGGATGAAACCAGACTCTGATCAGTGGTGCCCAGGGACAGGACAAGAGGCAATGGACACAGGAGGTGCCACAAGAACAGAAGGGACAAATTCTTCTCTGTGAGGGTGGCAGAGCAGTGGGACTGGCTGCCCAGAGAGGCTTTGGAATCTCCACCTCTGGAGGCCTTCCAGATGCACCTGGATGTGTCCCTGGAGGATTGACTCTGAGAGAGCCTGCTCTGGCAGGGGGTTGGACTCTATCTCCAAAGGTCCCTTCCATATCCCTGCCACTCTGGCAGAAGCACTGGAAATGCCAACCTGGCAGTGAAACCTTGGCTCTGGAAGGGTGTTTCATTCAGAGAATGATGCATGGCAAGAACTCAAATGCAGCAGGATGGTTGCAGCAGAGGCCCTGCTGGATGCCAGTGCTAGCAGCTGCAGCCTAGTGTGGGCACTGCCATGCAGAAGCACCTCATCACCTGTCAGGTTACCAAGTGCTCCACAGGAATCAGAATCAATTCTTGCTCCAGGGTTTGGGAACAGTGGACCTGAGAAGAACATGCTGAGGGGGAAATGCTTCAGGTGGTGGTGCACGGCCTGCAAGGCACCTGGCTGCAGCGTTACTGAGACACAGCCCAGCACAGATCCAGCTGCTCCAGGCAGTGTCACAAGAGTGGCTGCTAGGCACAGGCTGCAGGAGCAGTCTGACCAGCAGACCTCAGAGGGTGCTCCCGCAGCAAGAGATCTGGCAAGAGCTTGTCAGAAACCAGCAGCAGCCTGGAGCAGGGCGTGTCCCATTAGCCAACCTGTCCTTGGAGAACAAGGAGACATTTACTCAGTACCAAGGGCCAGCTGCAGAAACAGGACCAAGGGAACCTTTTGAACCTGTGCCCAAAGCTAAGACTAGGAAGGCAGTTTGTGCTCTGAGCTGGAGCAGGATGTTCTCTTTTTCTTCATGGCACGGTTCATTGAGACAACAACCGGAGCTGCAGGCAGCGATACCACCACGGGGGGAAGGGACAAGCTCCTGCCACACTCGACTGCTCCTCACATCCTGCACCGGGCTTGGCACTGCTGTCCTGTGCTTAACTTAAGCACTGCAGCTCTCAGAGGCCTCCAAGCAGGACCCTGCTTTTGTTTCCCATGCAATGTAGCATCTGCTGCTTTGCTCCACAGGCAGCATTCGATGGCAGCTGACACTCGATGTCCACCTGCTCTCCTTGCTGCCCAGCACCCTCAGATGCTTTCTCCTCTGAAGCTGGACCAGTGAAGGTTCTGCCTGCACCAGCCACCACTGTGAGCCTGGGACATGTGGAAGCAAAGCTTCTGGAAGGAAACAACAAGTCAGAGGCTTAGCAACAGAGGGAAAATGGACTCAAGTCTTCTGCTCTGCCTGCCTGGAGCTCAGGAGTAGCTGGCCCATGGGTATCAGTTGCTGCAGTGGAAGCAGAAGTCTCAGGGATGACACCTCCCATGACACAGAAAGATAGGGCAGTATGACAGGACAATCACTGCTGCTTCAACGTCCTGACAACAGCCTTGGCTTGTCAGTAGGTGCTTCAGGAAAGAAATGAGAACTGCACTCAAAGGGCAGGCACAGGAGGTAAGATGTTAGATGACCCATGGACATCGGCTGACAAATTCTGCTCCTCCACAGCACAGTGCCATAGAGTCACAGAAGTCTTTCAGCTGGAAAACCCAGCCCAAACAGTCTCTAACTCTGCCAAGGCTGGGGCTAAGCCACAAGCCTCAAGCACCACATCTCTGCCTCTTTCAAACACCTCCAGGGATGGGACTTCAACCACCTCCCTGAGCAGCCTCTGCCAGCCTTTGAGAACCCTCAAGAAGAAACTCAAGAAGTTTCTTCCAATGTCCAACCTAAACCTCCCCTGGGGCAACTTGAGGCCATTTCCTCTCCTCCTGTCACTTGTTGCCAGGGAACAGAGCCAAACCCCCACCTGGCTCCAGCCTCCTCTCAGAGAGCTGTAGAGAGCAATGAACTCTACCCTCAGTCTCCTCCACACTGAACACCCCCAGTTCCCTCAGCTGCTCCTCCCCAGCCCTCTTCTCCAAACCCTTCCCCACCCTCCTTGCCCTTCTCTGTGTCCTCTCCAGCCCCTCAATGTCCTTCTCACAGTCAGGGCCCAGAACTGAACCCAGCACTGCTGGTGTGGCCTCCCCAGTGCAGTGCTGGCTGCAGGAGGACAATCCCTGCCCTGCTCCTGCTGCCCACACCATTGCTGATCCAGGCCAGGCTGCTGCTGCCCTCCTTGGCCAGCTGGGCACAGCCTGGCTCAGCTTCACCACCCAGCTGTCCACCAGCACCCCCAGCTCTGTCTCTGCTGGGCACTTTCCATCCACTCTGCTCCCAGCCTGGAGCCTTCCTGGGGTTGTTGTGCCCCAAGTGCAGGAGCCAGCCCTTGGCCTTGTTGAATCTCATCCCATTGGCCTCAGCCCATGGATGCAGCCTGTGCAGCTCCCTCTGCAGAGCTTCCTGTCCCCCAGCAGCTCCACACTCCCTCGCAGCTCAGTGCCATCTGCAAACTGACTGAGGATGCCTGGATCCCCTCATCCAGATCACTGACAGCTGTTAGAGAGATGCCCTTGGCACAGGACAGAAGCCTGCAGCAGCTTTCAGATCTAACCTGAAAGTCTGAAGTAACTCAGGTGAAACAGAAAATGGAAAGACAAAGTCATTGCCAGAATTCTCAGTGCTTTGTACTGCTCATGCAGCAAACCAATCCTCAAAACAACCAGAGCCAAAGCAGCTCCCTCTGCTGAGGGCAAGGCACTGCCCTCTCAGCCGTGAGCCTCCTCCACCCCCTAAGGCAAGGTCACCTAGATGGGCAACCATCAGTTACCAGCCAGCTTTCCAAAGGAGTCCTGTGCTGCTCTAACAAGCCCTGGAGGAGAGCACAGGATGAGGTTTTCTGACTAGGAAAGCTCTGCTGGAGCTGAGCAGGAGCACTCAATCCACACATAGTCACAGATGGACATTTATCCCCTAGACTTCAGTGCTGTGGTCTTTATTCTGAAGCCCTTCTCACATTATTACTCTTTGCCCCTTCAAAATGCTACAGCTGTCCTTAGACTAATTCTGGAATTCTGGTTTCCATGGAATCAACTTTTAGCTCAGAATTCCACCAGCCTCAGGAAAAAAATTCCTTTGGAGAAGTTACACTCCAGGTCACTTGAGATGTGCCTTACATGAAACTCTTTTCATCATCCACTGCATGTCCCTTCTGTGACTGGCATGAAAAAGGAGGGAAAGGCAGGGCACATGCAAGCAAGGCTGGGGGAGGGAAGAGGGATGGAGCTCTTCTGGGGAATGAAAAGGAGAATAAAAGGGGGAAAACACTACAGAAAGTTTGGTTTGCTTTCAGCCAAGCAATGTCCAAGGAATTCCTGAGCAAGGAGATCAATATTTATGAGGCAATGAAGGATGTTTGCATGCAGGGATTTTTCCCTAGCTTTTTCCTGTGACATTTACTAGTGGTGATGATTCGCTCTGGAGCTCATGCTGGGAAGCAAAATGTCACTGAAGGTGACGGCTGCACCTCACCTGACCCCAAGAGACCTGACTTGGCAGGATTTTACCCTTCTGCCTCTCCTCAAAAGCTGCTACACAGCTAAGGAACATTTGAGCGTGAACCAGTCCTGGCCACGAGGAAAAAGAAAGAAGACTCTTTCTGAGCTTTTCCCTCCTTTCAGCCCTTAAGTTGGATCTTTGTCTGAGTTCTTTTTGAACAGCTTGCCTTGCCTGGGAATCTCCTCTCAGGCTGCTTTGGTGTCCTACCATAGCTCTGCTGTTGACATTTGCTTCCAAGCTCCTACTCACTCATTATCAGTCCTGGAAGAGCTTGGAAGTTCTTCCCACTGAAGGTGTGCAGGACGTGTGAAAGAGACAACAGCTCTCCCTCTGCACAAAGAGGCATCAAGCTGCTGCCCCTGAATGCCAGGCCCCCACTGGACAGAGGGCACAACTTACTCCTCTCATTGTCAGGACTAAGCTTTACATAGTTAAAAGGCTTAGTGCTGCCCAGGATCTCAATGCCTCCAGGCCAGAAGCAACCCCATTTCCTTCAGTCTTCCCTGTAAGTCACGGTACCTAGAACTTCACTTTCCCACCCTGGCCTCTTTCCTGAGGGTGGATGTTGCTCCCCAAAGCAATGCTCCACCCAGCAGAGAACAGACACCACCTGCCTTAGAAGTCAAAGCACTCAACTCTGCAAAAGCCTTGGACTTGCTCTAAACCAACATCACTCTTCAGGGCTTCAGAGAGCACCACTGCATCTGCTCTGGAAGCCACTGGACAGCTACCTTCCAGTGGAAACAGAGCCTTGATTGAAGGGCCAGAGGGGCCAGGGGTTGCCACACAGCTGTGAGGACACCGAGATGCCGCAGCACGCCCAGATCCCTGCAGTGGGGACAGCAGCAACCATACAACTGCTGGGTTTGAAAAGCCCTTGGAACTCACCCAGCCCAACCATTCCCTAACTCTGCCAAGGCTGGGGCTAGGCCACGGCCCTCAGCACCACAGCTCTGCCTCTTTCAAACACCTCCAGCCATGGGCATTCAGCCACCCCCCTGGGCAGCCTCAGCCAGGCTGTGAGAACACTTTCAGCCAAGACCTTTCTTCTCATGCCCAATCTAAACCTGCCCTGGGGCAACTTGAGGCCACTTCCTCTCCTCCTATCACTTGTTCTAACCCCTGCCTGGCTCCAGCCTCCTCTCAGGGAGCTGTAGAGTGCAGTAAGGTCTGCCTTCAGCTGCCTCCACACTAAACAGCCCCAGCTCCCTCAGCTGCTCCTCCCCAGCTCTGTTCTCCAGATCCCTCCCCAGCTTCCTTACCCTCCTCTGTGCCCCCTCCAGCCCCTCAATGTCCTTCTGGGAGTGAGTGCCCAGAAATGAACCCAGGAATCCAGGTGTGGCCTCCCAGTGCTGAGTGCAGGAGGACAATCCCTGCCCTGCTCCTGGTGCCCACACCATTGCTGATCCAGGCCAGGCTGCTGCTGCTGCCCTCCTTGGCCACCTGGCAGCACAAATTCACCATCAGTCATACAAGAGTCCAAAGCCAGCCCAGGACCACAGCTGAGTCAGCCAGGTTAGGTTTCACAGGAAGGATTTACTGTGATACCAGAAGCACTGAAAAACCCAGGTGAGGCCTTGCCAGCAGCAGCTGAAGCAGCAGGGTCCAAGTTGATTGCCACTGATAGTATCAGAAACCCCTGCCAAAGGCAGCCACCTGTATCAGACTCCTGCCTTTGCCCAGGGTGCTGTAGCTTACAGAAGCTGATCAATGAGCTCCACAGCCCACCTGCCATATGGCCCTCTCCAATCACTTAGCAGAATGGATTGCTGGAAACAGGCTCCTCTGAGACATGCAACCTTCTCCCAAGGGCAGGAGGGAAGTGGGAACAAGGACCTTACTTACCTCTCCTCTAACACAAAGTATCACTGACTCCAGAGAAGGTATCAAATGGTACCAGGCCATCTGCCTCACTTTGTTCCCCTGCACCAACAACAGCCTACAGAATAACACCAAGGAACTTGACACATCTGTGAAGCAGAAGCTGGTGTTCAGGAACAGGTGCAAGAGATGCCAACAAATAGCTGTTCATTCCTGGAGTCACAGAATGGCTCAGGTTGTAAGGAACATCAGAGCTCATCTACCCCAGCCCCCTGCCATGCCCAGGCAGACCTCTCAACTAGAATCAGCTGCTCAAGGCCTCATCCAGCCTGGCCCTGAACATCCCAGGGAAGAGGCAGCTACAGCCTCCCTGGGTAGCCCATGCCAGAGTCTCATCAACCTCACACTGCACAACTTCTTCCTCAGCTCCAGTCTAACCCTGCTCTGCCTCAGCTTCAAACCATGCCGCCTTGGCCTGTCCCCAGACACCCTCAGCACAAGTCCCTCTGCAGCCTTCCTGCAGGATCCCTTCAGGCACTGGCAGGCAGCTCTGAGGTCCCCCTGGAGCCTGCTCCTCTCCAGGTTGCACACTCCCAGCTCCCTTAGCCTGTGCTCACAGCAGAGCTGCTCCAGCCCTTGGAGCATCTTTGTGGCCTCACTCTAACAGCTCTGTGTCCCTCTCATGCTGGGGACACCAGAACTGGAGGCAAGGTTGGAGGTGGGGGTCTCAGCAGAAGAAACCCCTCTGTTGCCCTGCTGGACATGCTCCTTGGGTTCAGCCAGAACCCAAAGTGCTGTCCTGCATGGCTGCACAGAACACACTCAGCCTCTGGGCAGCTGTAAGCACCAACAGCCACTTCTATGCTCCTTACAAGACCGTCACTCCATTGCAACTTACAGAATCTTCTGGAGGTCTCTGGATCTTCCCCCAGTCCACAGATGGTCCCTTTTCTTGTAGAAATCTATGAAACAGCTTCTTAAATCCTTCCAGGTCCTTTTTTGTGTGCTGCAAAGAGGAAGAAATGCACTGGTGGTTAGTGCAAACCAATTGATCACGGCAGCACTCCTACAAACTTGATGCACAGGCTACTCACAAAAGCAAATTTATCAGGCTAAAAAGAAGGAAAACTCTGAAAGGTACCAAAGGTCACTTCCACTAACAACAGAAGCTGTCCTAGTGGGTACAGAACCCACCTGGATAGCTGACAAGCTCTCAGTCAAAGCCATAAGAAGTCAGACCAGTCTGCAGGGTAACAGGCTCTCTCCCACCCTTCTGACAGCTGTTAAAGATTACAGAGACCCTTGAGTAACTACAGATGATGAAACACTTCACAGGAACTCTGTCATCTACTTCACATGGCACTGAGTGTCTCCTGCTGACACTATGTCCAGGCTACTCCTCCACAGAGGATCACAGCACACCCCACAAAATCAGGATGGTTGCTATGCTGGGATCTGTTTCCTGAATTTGCCTCAGTGCACCCAGATGCTGCTCCTTACCTCTAGCTCATTTGAAGATGCAGTGGCAAGGATCTTATCGAGTTCTACTTTCATTGAATACTCCAGCTCCTGCCGAATGACTTCCTGGAACTGTGAACTGCCAGCCTGAGACATTGCTTTGCTGAAATCTTCAATCAAAACAAAAACATCTGTTACAGGGAGAAGAAAATCTGCTGATGTAGACTATCAGTAGCCTTTGGTTTGCAGTTAAAAGTGAATCTAGTCTGTGCTGGTACTTCAGGAATGTAAAGCTTTTGTCTCCTAGTAACTTGGAGCACAGACCTTAAATTGGGGCTGCAGAACAGCCTTCCTCTCAAAACTCAGAGTCCTGAAACACCAAGAAGTCACCTCAACAAGCATCCCACAATCCACAGCAGTACAGTTTTATTGCTAAAGAGCCAAAGATCCACATTCACTGTGAGAGGGACACAGAGCTGCTAGAGTAAGTCCAGAGGAAGCCACAAACTTGATCTAAGGGCTGGAGCAGCTCTGCTGTGAGCACAGGCTCAGGGAGCTGGAGGTGTGCAGCCTGGAGAAGACAAGGCTCTAGGGGCAGCTTAGAGCTGCCTGCCAGTGCCTGAAGAGATCCTGCAGGAAGGCTGCAGAGGGACTTTATACAAGTGTCCACTGTCAGGTCAAGGGGAAATGGACTTAAGTTGAAGGAGAACAGGTTTAGGTTGAATCTCAGGAAGATATTCTTCACTAGGAGGGTGGGAAGACTCTGGAACGCATTGCCCAGAGAGGCTGTGGATGCCTCCTGCTTGCAGATGTTCAAGGCCAGGTTGGATGGGGCCTTGAGTAACCTGGGCTAGTTGAGAGGTGTCCTAGCCCATGGCAGGGGGGTTGGAATTCAACAATCTCTGAAGTCCTCTTCCAGCCTGGGCTGTTCTATGGTTTTATGATCCTGCTGCATGGAGCAAGTTAAGCAGCGTGTAGAAGTGTGAAAAGCCTTTTCAACGAGCCATGGTAACTCTTTGCTGTAGGAGCTGGTGCAGAAGGGTGTCCCTCTGCTCACAGCAGCACACACCAACACGTGCTTTCATTATTTACACAGCACCATCCACAGCTCCTCTCAGCAGATCTTCTCTTACTTCGTGTGAGCATTTTCACTCTCCAGCATGCTCGTCAGTTGCTAAGGAACCTCGAAAATTAGCTTATCATCCCGGTATTTATTTTGCTTCTGAAAGTGACCAGCTCCCTAACCGTGCAAGAGAGGAAACACAGAAAGGCTCTGTGCACTGAAGCCCACTCGGCAGCAAGGCACAGAAGGCAGCAGGACTCCAGCAGAGAGCATTTACAGCCACCCTGTTCTCAGCAGACACCTTGCGTATGCTCTCTGAAGACCCCAGTGGATTTAATTCCTGCCTGATCCCCTGGGTAATCACTTCTCTGTCACACTGAGGGAGGCATCACCAAATATAGCTGGGTTTGAGAAACACCCCAAATGCTGGGGCAAATAAGGGACGTGAGGAAGCTGCATTTGCACAGAGTAGTGCTGCCAGAGCAGGCTGAGAGGCAAGAACCTGTGCCTAAAGTTTACTTCTCTAGAACATGCACCACAGGGCCACTGCATGAGGACATCCAAGACAGGCAGAAGCAGCTCATTTTACCACAATATTGCCTCTATTCTGGCTTTTTGAGGCAGAGTGCTCCCCAGCCCCAGCAGCAGTACCTAATCCTTGCTTTGAAGCCCACAGAAGCCATTTTACTGACTGCACTGTTTTACAGGTAGGGGAAGAGAAAAAACAATCCAGACAAGTGCTGCAGTGCTCAGTGTGTGGTGCTGAGACAAGGGGGCAATGCTGGCCCAGGGCGAGCAGCTCAGTGAACTACAGCCCCTTTTCTTCCTTCAGTTCAGGGCTTCATTTAGCAGTTAAACCAGGTGAGAGCTGCAAGCCTGTCAGGCACAGCTTTCCAAGTCAAAGATGTAAACTCACGGGCAGCTCTTGGTTAGGAAGCACCTCCTCCTACAGAGAAAACAAGGAGGTCTTCACCAGCTCCAACTGCTGCCAGCACCACCCGTCTGTTCACATGTCTGGGGCTGCTGCCTGCTGGAACAGGGTTTCAACTTCCAGGGAAACAACTGCCAGGAGATACTGCCACACTGGGAACCCTCCTTGAAAGATGTCGTAATGCATGCCTTATGTTGCAGCAACAGCAGTGGTCATGGCTCACAGTTCATCAGCCTGGAAAACATCTGAACCTCCCCAAATGATGCAACACAGCTGGAAAGAGTATCTGCAAACATCAGGGGTTCAGCAGAGACCATGCTCAATGCAACACAGCTGGGGAATTGCAAACATCAGGGGGTCAGCACAGACCACGCTCTGCAACACAGCTGGGGAGTATCTGCAAACTTCAGGGGTTCAGCAGAGACCATGCTCAGTGCAACACAGCTGGGGAGTTGCAAACATCAGGAGCTCAGCACAGACCATCCTCAGTGCTCTCAAACAACTGAGGCTAAAGCAGGCAGAGCCTTCCCAGGCTGCCCTGTGAGCAGGACTATCTTGTTTGCTTGCATTGGCCTACAGACTGCTACCTATCATGTAAAAGCATTTGAGGGTTGAACACCATCACCAAAAGACCAAACAAAAAAGGCATCACACAAGCAAGTGCCTGACAATGTCCTGCTTTGGTTTGTTTTAGTGAACCTACAAACCCTTCACAACTTCATGAGCAAATGCTGAACACACTTGGTGACCAACATGCTCTCAAGGAAGCAAAGCAAACCTGCTGCTTCAAACAGCCATGGAGTCTGCTCCATCACACCAAGCTAACAGCCAGGAGGTCCCAAGGAAGGGACATTTCTTATCAAAACCCTGTCCACCAGCACATCAGCTGCACCCTTGATTGGCCACGGAGACAGCCTGGGCTTTCTGATGACCACTGGATCTGCCTGCACCCACTGAATCTGGCCCCAGACACAGCCCATGTGCCAGGGCATGGCTGCTTGGAGAGAGAGCTATGAGCACTATTATTAGTAGTAGTACTTTGGGGAAAGAGAGGCAGGCCATGGCTGGAGCCCATAAATACACATATCTGCCTGGCATGAGGGAAGTGCCTGTGCTGCACAGGGAGGAATTTGAATACTGTAACTAAGCCACCAGAGAAATAACAACTCCAAGCTTTTCTGCTTTTAAAGTGCCATTGCCAGGCAGAGGCTTTTAAAGGATTTATCTTAAGAGCTCTGGAGCAGGATTTGAACTGGACAGGGACACAGGGCACTCTCTGAAGGCTCATCGAAGCAGGAACGCAGCGGCAGCAGCGCTGCCTCCGTGCCACACAGACACTGTCACGCAGAGGTGGGCAAGAAGCTGGTACTCAGTCACCTCAGCCTAACAGCAGCAGAAAGACAACTGTAGCCCTTCAGCAAGAGCTACAGTTAATTCCAGCAGCCCGGGGTGAAGACTGATTGCCCTTCTTACCCCTGGCAGCAATGAAGAAGCAGAAAGACCAGTGGAGCTGCGTGTCTGAATGCAGCTTTGCCCACAGGCAAGCAGCATTTCCTAAGGCTACCACATAAAGCAGTTCTGGTGCCCTTGAAGATCAGCCGGGAGGCAGCGGTGAGGCTGGAAAACTGCAGGAAGAGATTTCCAAGTGTACATCATCAGGCCACAAGCTCACAAGTTACTGCTAAACACGAATGCCTCTCCTTAGCTGTTTTGCAACCGGAGATTCAGACCTCAGTCTATGCCCCCATCTGAAGGAAGAGAAGGGTGGGACGAGGTAGCAGAAGACTCTTGGGGACTCAGCCCACGCAACAAACGAGCACAGCACACCAGGGCACTAGAGTGGAAACTCTGCAAACGCCGTGCGTCGCACACAGGCTGCCCCAGGGTGTCTGATCCTAGTGCCCTCAGCAGCAAGAGCTGCCCGAGGAGCAGGGCCAGGACAGCTCTCGAAGCGTGCTCACGGCGCTGTCTGGTGCGCGGAGCTTCACTCACACCCTCCTGCCCCCACTGTTATTTCTAGCAGGCTTTTGTGCTCTGCTCTGGCGGCTAACTTGCCCCCTGCCCTCACAGCATAAACTACAGCATGTGGCTGGGTGCTCGCAGGTCTGCCCTACCTAACTTTATAGCCAGCAGATGAGAAGATGACGGCAGATCAGATCAAGCTGACAAAAAGGAGGTCTTTGTAGACCATGAGGGATAGCTGTTCTCAGGAAAACTGAACAGGAGTGGAGCAGTGACGAGCCCACACTTTGGAACTTGCATGCATTCCCTGTCTGCCCTCCCTACTCTTACTCTACATTAAATTGCATTAAGACTGATTACTTTTTAGTGAATAATCCACTCAGAAGAGAAATTCACTGCCTTGGCACTCAGGTAGAGAAGGACCCAGCAGAGGAGGGAGCAGTGGGACAAGTCAAGCAACAAGTGTTGAAAAACCTGGGAACCTTTGGTGCTGAGGGTCATGAATTCTCTGAAGGCTGGCAAGCCGAGGAAGCATAGCCAGAGGCCGAGAGCAGAGATGTGTTTAGTCTCCTTGGAGCTAGGCTACTGGGATTAAAAACAACTCGTGCTGAAGGGTGGCCAGCCAAGGCAAAAGCAGCAGCTGAACTTTAAATTTAACACGCTCTCTCCTTGAACTCCGCGCTGAGGATACAGAGGGAATGCCTTAACTTCCACCAACTCCACTGAAAGTTCATGGCAATTTTTATTCCTGGCCAGGATAAAAACCTCTTTAAATACCTTGGCTGTTAACACACAGCTGCAATCAGTATCAGAGTTTTAAGCTGAGCACGGCCACTCAGCCCTTTGGAGCTAGAGGCAGAATTCGTCAGTGTGCACTGGACTGGAGCACAGGTGAGCTGCCTCTCTTCTCGGGCATGACCACGTTAGACTGAGCTGCTGCCTCACAAGTTTGCAGCCCAGGAAGCCCTTCTTGGCAGCTGCCTGCAGCAAGAAGTGAGGGGCTGGGGTCAGACGCAGCTGGATTTCTCAGTCTAGCAGCTGATTCTCATACTAAAAATACCAACTGCCATTGGCAGTGTTTTAGTAGAGCTCTTCAATTGTGGAGCCTTAGAGGAGTGCCAAATCTTTGGCAACACTTAAACACCTGTTTACAGCCTTTACATAGGTTTCTCCAAGCTTTTAGTTTCATCAATAACACTTTGCCTACAAGATGGCCACCTTCATCAACGGGCTGAGAGAAGCCAACACCATTTAAAAAGAACTCAGGATGCATTTTTGTACTTCAGAGCAAGAAGGGACTTGACAACTGCAGAGCAAGGTGGCTGTCACCTTTAACCACTCCAACTCCCTACATCTGGCCCCGGTGCCCCAGGACATCCGCAGCCACCTGGTGCCTTCACGCAGCAAGTGTCGCACAGTCCTGGGCACCGGTGAGGGACAGCCACTTGTCACAGCTCTCTCCAAGCCACTCAGCTGCCTGCAACACTCAAGTTCACACAGGGAGAGACCTCCTCGTGTTCTTCCTCCAGGCAGTCTCATGTTTGTTGACAGGCCTGCAGGGATTTGTGCTGAGGAAACCTCCAGGCGTGGATTTAATTAAACAAAACAAACAAACAGACTGTCAGAAAAGGAGGGAAAGAAAACGGCCACAGCAATGCACCAAAATAATTTTTCTTCCCCAAACGACCTCCCCTGAGCCAGTTCCCCGTTTCGCAATACGGGAATATGGAACTCAGACCACGTATGCACAGGCTCACACATGCGGAGCCAAGGAGAGCCCCGGAGCCTGTTGGGATCCGCAGATCCCACCAAAAATGCTCGCTCGCCTCTGAGAAAAAAAACCCAAGTGAGCAGCTTCGACCGCAGCACTCCTCCCACCGTAACTTTCAGAGAGCGCCACAGTGGAGAGCGGAGATTTTCCTTGCGAGATCCCCCTGCAGCCCCCAGCCCCAGCCGCGCACCCGGCACCCACAGCCACGCAGCCTCCGGGGGCGCGAACCGAGCCGGGCAGAGGCCCCACGGCCAGGCAGGGACCGCGGCTGTGGGGAAGCCCCTGGCGCAGCCCGGCTCCAGCTGCTACCGGCCGCTGCCTGCGCCCCGCCGGGCTGCCGGAGAGGAGAGGAGAGAAACTGGGGGGAGGAGGAGGGAAAAAACCCCTAACCGAAAGCCGAGATGTGCCTGCACGGCTGGAGAGTCCAACCCCACCGTCACAAGCACGGCAGCTTACCTGTGGCATAGGACGACATTTTCGCTCTTTAATAAAACAAACACTCTGCTCTGACCAACGCAAACGGAACCGCTCGGGGTTTTTTTTTCCCGGTTCCCCGAGGCTGGGCAGGGCAGGCTGCCTCTCCACCGCGTCCCTGCGGAGCCCGGCCGGCGGCTGAGGGGAAGCGGGAGAGAAAGACGGCCCCGACCCCGCTGAGAGCAGCCCGCCCGCCGCGCTGGCCCCTCGAGCCGAGAAATCCCTCCCGGTCCGGCGAGCGGGAGATAAACCCCGAGGAATTTAAATTTCATCAATGAAAGAGGCGGACCCGGCGCTCCCCGGCTTTCACCACCCCCAACCCTCCCCTCCTCTTCCCTCCCCGGGGCTCCCCGCACGGCTCCTCCCCGCTCCCAGACGGGACAGGCCAAGGCCGGGCCGGGCCAGCGCGGCCGCCGCCCCTGCTCGGCGTGCCCCACTCGGCGGTTAGGCCCGAGGGCGGGACCGCCTCTCCCTCGGGCGGCAGGAGGGCAGCCAGGGGCCTCCCCGCCGCCCCGGGGAGGGGGTGGCGGAGGCGGGAGGGAAGGACGGGGGCGGCGGTCCCGCCGTACCCACCTAGTCGCTGCCGGCACCGCGGGCGGCGGGGGGCGGGGAGGGGCGGGGCGGCGGCGCCGACACCCGCGTGCAGCGCGCCCCCGCCCCCGCGCCCCCCCCCGGCCCCTCCGGCGGGGGCGGGGCTCCCGCCGCCTTCCCATCGGGCCCTGCGGCCAGCGGCGGAAGCGCGGGGGGGCACTTCCGGTCCGTCCGGAGCTGCGGACGGGGCGGCGGCGCCCGGGGGGCCCAGGCGGGGGCGGAATGGGGGCACCGCAGCGCAGGGCACCGCAGCGCACGGCACCGGCGGAGCTGTGCTGCCGCCGCAAGGGCGCTCCCTCTCTCCCTCTCCCCTAGGAGATGGCCGCTGCAGTGCTCGGGCGGGAGCGGCTGCTGCGCACCCTTGGCTCTGCTGGAGGCCTTCCGCCCCGTGCGGCCGCCCGCTGGGGTGATAAATGGTGGTTGGTGCTGTGCCGCGACACCGAATCGTGCAGTGGAATGGGGAACGGCATGGGTTGGGAGGCACCTTTACAGCTTGCCCCGTCCAGCCGCCTGCAAGTTGCTCAGAGCTCCAAGCAAGCTGCCTCGCAGCGTCCAGGGTAGGGCAGCTCTCGCCTGTCTGGGCCGCCCGGGCCAGCAGCGCCTCCCCACCCTCGCTGTGAAAGTCTCCCTGCTCGCCAGTCTCACGTCGTGCTCTTCGTTCAGAGCTGTCACCCCTTGTGCTGTCGCAGCAGGCCCCACTCAAAAATTTGCCCGCACTTTTAGTGGCCACTTTAATCACTGAAGGGCCACGATAAGTTCTCCCTGGAGCCTTGTGCTGACCGAGGAGCTCCCGGTTCTCTGAGCCGCGCTGTGTGGAAGTTACAGCCCTTGGATCATTTTTGTGTCCCCGCTCTGACAGGTCCATGCTTCCTGTGCCTAGCGCTGGACAGAGCAGAGCAGCAGAACGTCCCTTCCTCAGCTGGCTGGCCACGCTTCTTGGGAGCCGGGGTGCGAACGGCTCTCCGGGCTGCCAGTGCTCACTGCCAGCTCATGTCCAGCTGCTCATCCCCCAAATCCCTCCTCCTCAGGGCTGTTCTCAATCCCTTCATCCCCCAGCCCATACTGATAACCTGATGCTCAGGTGCAGTTTGTCTCTGGTGAGGTCCTCAGGAGCCCATTTCTTAAGCTTGTCCAGGTCCCTCTGGATGGCACCCACAGTTCAAGGAGGGAGCTTAGAAAAAACAGGGGTTGAAGCCAAGATTAAAGCAAATTCAATGCAAGATGTCATAGAATCATAGAATCAACCAGGTTGGAAGAGACCTCCAAGATCATCCAGTCCAACCTAGCACCCAGCCCTAGCCAGTCAACTAGACCATGGCACCAAGTGCCTCATCCAGTCTTTGCTTGAACACCTCCGGGGACGGTGCCTCCACCACCTCCCTGGGCAGCCCATTCCAATGCCAATCACTCTCTGCCAACAACTTCCTCCTAACATCCAGCCTATACTTTGCCCAGCACAACTTGAGACTGTGTCCCCTTGTTCCGTTGCTGGTTGCCTGGGAGAAGAGGCCACCTGAAGGGCTACAATGTCCCTTCAGGTAGTTGTAGACAGCAATGAGGTCACCCCTGAGCCTCCTCCAGGCTAAACAACCACAGCTCCCTCAGCCTCTCCTCTTAGGGTTTGTGTTCCAGGCCTTTTACCAGTTTTGTCGCCCTTCTCTGAACACCTTTCAGCACCTCAACATCTCTCTTGAATTGAGGGGCCCAGAACTGGACACAGCACTCAAGGTGTGGCCTGACCAGTGCTGAGTACAGGGGAAGAATAACCTCCCTTGTCCTGCTGGCCACACTGTTCCTGATGCAGGCCAGGATGCCATTGGCTCTCTTGGCCACCTGGGCACACTGCTGGCTCATCTTCAGCCTACTATCTAGGCTGCTCAGCTCTGCTACCATGCTGCATCCAACAGTGACAAGCCAAAAATGCAAGCTGGATGATCTCCAGATATGGCCAAAACAACATTTCATAGCCAGCCTATTAGAAGATAAATGCAGGCATAAATTCCAGGGTAGTAAACAGGGATAAATAGAATCTAACTGCCTGCAATAAAACTAACTCCTGTGGCCTGTCTCACTGCTGTGGAAGCAGGAGAAAACCCTCCCCCTTCACTGAGGTTTATAGAAGGAAGAGAAAAGTCAAGGCTGAACACTGATCCTGTCAGCCAGGTCAGTAAGGACAGAGGTAACCACAACCAACCCATCCACAACCAGCATGCCTTGGTGCATTTCCAAGTGTGCAGAGCTCTGGTGCAGGCTTTTGAGGGAGATGAAGGAAATGAACATGTTTGGGCTAAGAAGTTCTGTCTGCCAGTGCCCCTCCAGCAGTTCTTCCTGCCTAGCAGCTGTTGGGTGGGCAGAGGAGAGGCTGTGCTGCACGTGTCATGGAATCAGAATCACAGAATGTCAGGGGCTGGAAGAGACCTCTAAAGCTCATCCATTCCAGCCTCTGCCAGAGCAGGGTCACCTAGAGCAGATCACACAGGAGCACATCCAGGCGAGTTTTGAATAGCTCCAGAGAGAGACTCCACAACCCCCCTGGGCAGCCTGTTCCAGGGGTCTGTCACCCTCACAGGGAAAAAAATTGTCTTCCTGTTTCCATGAAACTTCCTATGGCTCAGCTTCCACCCAGTGCCCCTTGTCCTGGCACTGGGCATCACCCAGCAGAGCCTGGCTCCAGCCTCCTGCCACTCACCTGCACATCTTTATAAACATTCTTGGGGTCACCTCTCAGTCTCCTCCCAGCAGCACAGTCCCAGCTCCCTCAGGCTCTCCTCCTAACAGAGTTGTTCCATTCCCTTCAGCATCTTTGTGTCTCTGTGCTGGACTCTCTCTAGCAGTTCTGTGTCTCTTTTGTACTGGGGGGTCCAGAATTGAACACAATACTCCAGACGTTGCCTCAGCAGGGTAGAGTAGAGGGGCAGGAGAACCTCCCTTGACCTACTAACCACAGCCCTTTTAATCCACCCCAGAGTGACATTGCCCCATAGTTAAAATGAGAGAGGAGAATTTTCCTCATAGGCTGCATGCAAGCTGAGGCACACAACCTCCTGGTGCTGCTGCTCCCAAAACCACCAAGTAGGCATGTGCAGGAAGTTGTCCATCTGCACCAATATTCTGCATTAAGTAGCCATAGAAACAGGAGGTCAAAGTGTCCCAAATGAAAAACAAATCAGCTTTTGGTCTCCCCATGCCTGCTGTCACTGCCTCGCTTAGGTCAGTCAGCATCTTCCAGCAGAATAATGATGATTATGATAATAGTAATAACAATAATGATAGAAGCAGAAGCAGAAGAAGCACAGCAAAAGCAGCAGAAGAAGCAGAGAAGAAGCAGAAGAAGCAGAGAAGGAGAAGAAGGAGAAGGAGAAGGAGAAGGAGAAGGAGAAGAGAAGAAGAAGAAGAAGAAGAAGAAGAAGAAGAAGAAGAAGAAGAAGAAGAAGAAGAAGAAGAAGAAGAAGAAAAGAAGAAGAAGAAGAAGAAGAAGAAGAAGAAGAAGAAGAAGAAGAAGAAGAAGAAGAAGAAGAAGAAGAAGAAGAAGAAGAAGAAGAAGAAGAAGAAGAAGAAGAAGAAGAAGAAGAAGAAGAAGAAGAAGAAGAAGAAGAAGAAGAGAAGAAGAAGAAGAAGAAGAATGGATCACATTGCAAGTGCAAGAATGAGTGGGAAAAGGTACCAAACCCAACCCCGTGCCTGTTTTTTTGTGCCTTGTAAATAAAATGCCTCATAAATAAGATAGATAAATATGATTCCAGTAATTTCCTTTGGGTTCACCTCCCCAGAGCCTAACATCAATGCAAGTTGCTGCCAAAAGAGCCCCTCTCATCCTCCCTTTACTCCAGTCTTTCTTCCCAGCCTGCATCCCCATCCCTCAACACCAGAAGGACATGGACCTGCTCGAGAGGGTCCAGAGGCCACAAAGATTGCTGAAGCTGGAGCACCTCTTGCACAAAGGCAGGCTGGGTGAGTTGGGGCAGTTCAGCCTGGAGAAGAGAAGGTTCCAGGGAGAGCTTAGAGCTCAGAGTATCTGAAGGGGACCTCCAGTCAGGCTGGGGAGGGGTCGTTCAGAAGGGCCTGTGGAGACAGGATGAGGGCAATGGTTTGAAACTGGAGCAGGTCAGAGTTAAGTTGGACGTTAGGGGGAAGTTCTTTAGACCAGGGTAGTGGGACACTGCAACAGGTTGACCAGGGAGGTGGTGCAGGTACCATCCCTGAAGACATTCAAGGTCAGGCTTGATTTGGCCCTGAGCATCTAGTTGGGGATGGTCCTGCTGACTGCAGGGGGTTTCATAAGGTGACCTTGAAATGTCCCTTCCAAGCTGATGGATTCTCTGATTCTGATTTGGCTCAGGGTTAGGGTGGGCTTGATTCTGGCATGCAAGTGGACAGCAGCAAGTGGCAGTGAAAAAGCCTTTCTGAGTACACAGCAGCATCTCTTCATCTGCCTGTCATTTGCTGCTTCCTTAGCTGTCCCCATGAAGATTCCCACCAAGGGTATTTACTTTCCCTCCATCCTCAGCCTGTTTTCAGCACCTCACTTGTTGCCAGTTAACAGACTTGCCCCATATCAGCAGATCATGGAAATCTGGGTGCCTGGGGCCTGGGCAGGGGCAAAGACACAGTACAAATGCCAAGGAGATGTGGCCAGGAGGTGCTTGGAAGAACAGCAGAAGCCCTTTGGTATTCTGTTCTGCAAATGACATGGGCAGTAGCAGAAGTGCTTTGCAGCCATCTCTCTGTTAGGCTGAGAGGTGATGTCCTACCTGAGCTTCTCTTTTTTCCATAGTAACAGGACTGGTTTGGTTGGAAAAGACCTTCAAGATCATCCAGCCAACACTATGGCCACTAAATCATAGCCCCAGGTGCCATGACCACAGGTTTCTTGAACACCTCCAGGGATGGGGAATCCACCAGCTCCCTGTGCAGCCTGTTCCAGTCCCTGACCACTCTTGCAGCAAATAATTTTTCCCTCATCTCCAACTCAAATTTGCCCTGGGGCAACTTTGAGGCCATTTGTCTTATCACCCGATACTAGGGAGAAGAGCTCAGCCCCCATCTTGGTGCAGCCTCCTCAGGAAGCTGTAGAGAGCAATGAGCTCTGACCTCAGCCTCCTCCACACTAAACACCCCCAGCTCCCTCGGCCGCTCCTCCCCAACCCTCTTCTCTAGACCCTTCCCCACCTTCCTTGCCCTTCTCTGGACCTGCTCCAGCCCCTCGGTGTCCTTCAGGGAGTGAGGGCCTGGAACTGAACCCAGCACTCCACGTGTAGCCTCCCCAGTATGAGCTTTCCTCACAAGCTGAAGCAGCATCCTCAGCTGGAGGTAGGGTGGTGGGGAGACCTCTGCCCCTTCATGCCCAAGTCCTTGTCTCCAGGACCCCACCCTCTGAGGCATAAGGGTAGAGCAGGACTAGCCTGAGGGCAAGGAAGCTGGGGAAGAGTCTGAAGAATGGGGCTGGTGCCCAGTGGCAACAAAAGAGGTAATGGGCACAAACTTGAGCTCAGGAAGTTCCATCTCAACATGAGGAGGAACTTCTTTATTGTGAGGGTGGCAGAGCCCTGGGGCAGGCTGCCCCAAGAGGTCTTGGTAGTCTTCATCTCAGGTGTCCAAAACTCACCTGGACACCCATTGTGGGTGACCCAGCTCTGACAGGGGATTGGGCTCCACGATCTCCAGAGGAACCTTCCCACCTCCTACCATTCCAAGTTCCTGCCTGCGCTCCTCAGCCAGCAGTGCAATCATGCTTGAACTGCAGGCCCAGAGAACCAAACCTCAGGAACATGAAGCCAGACCTTTCCATCCCAGCTACCTTGTCATGGGGGAAGACCCTCAAATCTTCAATCCTCATCAGGTTCCAATGGGGGTAGGCATACAACAAGCCCAGCAGAAGTGTTCCTGGAGCCAAAAAGGCCCTTGTCAAGGGAATAACAATGAGCCATTCCAAAGGACCATCCCTCACACCTCAGACACAGAGGGCAGGATAGGGACCCAGGTCTCTGAATGTGTGACTTCTGGACAAGATGGACCTGGTGAGCAGCCTGAACCAACAATCTCATGCTGGCAGCAGAGAGAGCCCCAGCTGCTGAAGGACAGGAGACCTGGCGTGTTTCTGCTGCCCAGGGGTATGCTCTTTGCCAGGAGCATGGCACATGACGCGCTCCAGGAGCTGTTATATCCCATCAGGAGTGAACCAACATTCCTCAGTTGACAGGATCATCACATGGTTGTCCTGGCTTTGCTGCAAGGGAACCATAGAATCAGTTTTCTGCTCCCAGAAGCTGCATTTTTTGAGCAGGCTGCAGCACCCAGTTTGGTGAGAGCAGAGTTGATCAGACCCTGCTTTTGTCCGTGGCCAGCCATGGTGTGCAGGTTTCAAAGTGATCAAGATCTGTAGCACTTCATTTAGGCAGGGGCTAAAGCCAGGAGGAGTGAAAGCCAGCACAGCCAGCCCAGGCTGGCCAGCACAGGGATCCCATACCACTCACATCATGCTCCCTACCAACTGGAGGGTTTTCTGGGGACCATCTCTTCTGCTGATGGCTGCATTCCTGCAGGCTCCTGCTCAGTGTTGTGCTCCCCAGGCCAGCTCTCCTGCTTGCTGTCACCATCGTGTTGTCATTGGAGCTGTGGTACTTGCAGTGCTTGAGATCTAGGATTCAGTGGGTGACAGGACAGGTGGCTGCATGGAGGCAAATGGGTACATGCTGGAACACAGCAGGGTGCTGTGATCTCCCAGCCTGTATGGGTCCACATGCCTGGATCCTCCAGAGAGCATGTGCCTGGGGCAGAGAGGTCCCACGAGCCACCACTGCAAAGCAAGAGCTGACTGAAGCTGCCTGCAGGGCTGCTGGAGCACCATCCCCTGCTTCTGTTTGGCTGGAGTCCCTCTGCCAGGGGTGTCCCCTGGGGACTGCAGTTCTTACAGCAGGGGTGACATTCATGGGAAGTGAGAGCATGCAACCCCTGCAGGCCCCTGCAGCCCTGCATGTTCACTGTGCATCCCAGAATCACAGGCACAGAGTGGTAGGGGTTGGAAGGGACCCCTGGAGATCAGCTAGTCCAAGGCCCCTGCTGGAGCAGCATCACCCAGAGGCACAGGGCATTTTACATGGTGCTTCAGGGCTGAGGTGACTCTGTGGGTTGAGCACAGCAACATCTTTGCTGCTGCAGACCTGTTCTTACCTGTCCTACACAGAGGCCAGCAGCAGAGGCTCTTGCAGTGGGTGTTAAAAGGCTACAGCCACCAACACCTTGAGGGTTGCACTGCTCTCTTTGGGTGTCTCCCAGCATCCCCATGCCTTTCTTGTCACCCTGCGAGACAGGTTTCACACAAATGGCTTGGGAGTGAGGACATGCAGCTGGGAACAAGGCAGATTGTCAGGAAATAAACACACAAGGCTTTTTCTTCCCAGAGGTAGAAGTTTGCTGAGATCAACTCACAAATGCAGCTGGAGGCCAAGTCACTTTTGCCTTTTTTAGAGGCCCAGAGGATTGGAAACTCCATCAGGGATCAGTGCTGGGCCCCATCCTCTTTAACATCTTCATAGATGATCTGGATGAGGGCATGGAGTCAGTCATCAGCAAGTTTGCAGATGGCACTAAGCTGGGGGCAGATGTGGCTGGGTTGGAGGGCAGAAGGGCTCTGCAGCGGGACCTTGACCGCCTGGACAGATGGGCAGAGGCCAATGGGATGGGGTTCAATAGCTCCAAGTGCAGGGTGCTGCACTTTGGCCACAACAACCCCATGCAGAGATACAGGCTGGGGTCGGAGTGGCTGAGAGCAGCCAAACAGAGAGGGATCTGGGGGTGCTGATTGATACCCACCTGAACATGAGCCAGCAGTGTGCCCAGGTGGCCAAGAGAGCCAGTGGCATCCTGGCCTGCATCAGGAATGGTGTGGCCAGCAGGAGCAGGGAGGTCATTCTACCCCTGTACTCTGCACTGGTTAGACCACACCTTGAGTACTGTGTTCAGTTCTGGGCCCCCCAGTTTAGGAGGGACATTGAGATGCTTGAGCGTGTCCAGAGAAGGGCGACGAGGCTGGGGAGAGGCCTTGAGCACAGCCCTACGAGGAGAGGAGGCTGAGGGAGCTGGGATTGGTTAGCCTGGAGAAGAGGAGGCTCAGGGGTGACCTTATTGCTGTCTACAACTACCTGAGGGGTGGTTGTGGCCAGGAGGAGGTTGCTCTCTTCTCTCAGGTGGCCAGCACCAGAACAAGAGGACACAGCCTCAGGCTGTGCCAGGGGAGATTTAGGCTGGAGGTGAGGAGAAAGTTCTTCACTGAGAGAGTCATTGGACACTGGAATGGGCTGCCCGGGGAGGTGGTGGAGTCGTCGTCCCTGGGGCACTTCAAGGCAAGGTTGGATGTGGCACTTGGTGCCATGGTCTAGCCTTGAGCTCTGTGGTAAAGGGTTGGACTTGATGATCTGTGAGGTCTCTTCCAACCCTGATGATACTGTGATAAACTTTAATGAGGTGCTTCTGCAGAACCATTAGTAGAAGCTGTTGAGAAACAAATGATAGTCATGTTATGAGGACTGAAGAAGCTCCAGCAGCTACTCACTCAACAAGAGCTGGCAAAGCAGCCCCCCAGTCAAGTGCCAGAGTCCTCTTTGTCGAGAACTTCTTCCTTTCTCTTGCCAGGATTTCACTGCATTCCATGTTTGCCTTCCCAAGCTGTTTTTCTGTGGAGCAGCATGGAGCTAGGTGAAGCCAGACAAGGAGCCTGGAGCCATGAGTGGTACCAGGCACCACAGTTCCCTGGGGAAAACCACGATCCTCAGCAAAACCACACCTCACCTGACGTGTCCCAAAGGGTGACAGGCACAGGTAGCTCCCAGAATGCCTGGGTCTTTTCAGGCTGGTCAGAGAGGTGCACATGGCTTCTGATGGCTTTTGAAAGCCATTAGTGAGACCCAGGGAAAGAGTAGGCTCCTGGGCTGTTTGGTTCTCCTCTTAGGGAAGGAAGACACAATGCACCCATCTCAGCCTTTCCCAGGCAAGAGGCAGCCCCAGTCTGTCACCCTTCACCTTCAGGCTTTGCCTGCAGGGCTCAGTCATTACCACAGCTAATTAGATCCTTCAAGCCGATTAGGAAGATTGCAATAAGTGGAGTTATAAAATCCCTGGGCCTGATACTCCTTATCAGAAAAGCCACTTTGTACTGGCCCGACCTTAAAATGCCAGGGGGTGATGTAAAGTGCTCTCAGAGCAGCCCAGCAGCACCGGGGGAAAGCAGTGCACACTGCAGAGCAGCAGCACCTCAGCCTGATGGGCACTGCCCCCAAGTGAACTGGAAGCATCTCTTTGGTCAGGGAGGGGCAGGTCTCTCACAACAACAACAGATGTGTCTCTTCTGGCAGCTACCTGAAGAGACCGATATTGATCCAGTAAAAGCAGAACAAGGTCTTGCCAAGTCCATTTGCAAGGGCCTCTAGGGGTATCTCCAGGCCTTAGGAAGTCAGGAAAACTCCCTTCCAGGGTGATTCTGCCAGCATTTCTATGGCTGGACACCCCCTGAACTTTTGGCATATTTCAAACCTGATGCAGCCCTGGAAAGAAGAACTTGCCCTGGTTGTTGGACTGGATAGCCCTTGGAGGTCCCTTGCAAGCCAGACCATGCTGTGAGTCTGTGACTTTTCCACAGCAGTGATGCAGAGAAAGGAAACAAAGCCTCCTCCACTCAGAACAACACATGTGTGCACACAACAGCTTTGGAACCAAAAGCACCAGGGGTGCGTGGTGGTCTCACAGCCTGGAGGTGACCATCTGGGGACAAGGTGCCAGTGTTAGCCCTAAAGAGGGAACAACCACCCTGCTCTAAACAGCCCCTGTAGCCCAAGAACTGCTCTGTCCCCACCCACAGGGTCATAGAACCACAGAATCATGTGGGTTGGCACAGCCCTTTAAGCTCATCCAGTCCAACCATTCTCTCACCCTAGCAAGGCATGGCACTGTGCACCATATCTCAGTGGCTTTGAAACACCTCCAGAGGTGTTCCAGAAGCTGCTGGTGATGCACCTCAGGGCAGAAGGCCACACAGACGTGGTCATGCTCTTGGCAGAGAAAAGAGGCTGCAAAAGGAAGCCCTCTCTGCTGCAAAGGGAGGCCTTGCCTGTGGGCTGAGTGTCTAAAAATATGACAGCAGTCATCAGACCCATGGCCTGGTGTGAAATTACTGTCATGGTGACATTTGAATCACAGCTTTAAGCCAGCAGAGTTAATGCTTGGACTCAGTGATCTTAAAGGTCTCTTCCAACCAAAACAATTCCATGATTCCAAATAGGTGCAGCCAAGAGTTTATGTTTGCCTGCAAGTAAAATAAAACAAGAGAAGGGTTTTTGCTGGCTGGTATGCTCCATGTGACCCCAGCAGCTCCTTTTTGCTGGCTGCCATGCTCCATCTGACCCTAGCAGCTCCTTTTTTCTGGCTGGCATGCTCCATCTGACCCTAGCAGCTCCTTTTTGCTGGCTGGCATGCTCCATCTGACCCTAGCAGCTCCTTTTTGCTGGCTGGTATGCTCCATCTGACCCCAGCAGCTCCTTTTTGCTGGCTGGCATGCTCCATGTGACCCCAGCAGCTCCTATTTGCTGGCTGGCATGCTCCATCTGACCCTAGCAGCTCCTTTTTGCTGGCTGGCATGCTCCATGTGACCCCAGCAGCTCCTATTTGCTGGCTGGCATGCTCCATGTGACCCCAGCAGCTCCTATTTGCTGGCTGGCATGCTCCATGTGACCCCAGCAGCTCCTATTTGCTGGCTGGCATGCTCCATCTGACCCTAGCAGCTCCTATTTGCTGGCTGCCATGCTCCATCTGACCCTAGCAGCTCCTTTTTGCTGGCTGCCATGCTCCATCTGACCCTAGCAGCTCCTTTTTGCTGGCTGCCATGCTCCATCTGACCCTAGCAGCTCCCTCAGCCTGTGGGGAGGTAGCTCATGAGCTTGCATTCATGACATCTCCACTCAGCTTGGCACTGAGGTCCTGAGTGCCAGCACTGAGGTGCACGTGGGAGTAGATGCAGGGAAGCCAAAATCCTACCCTCCCCCTCACTTCCCAGGGCTGATCAGCTCTCTCCTGTGCAGAGGCTGCTTCAAGGTAACCCGTGACACATAGAGGAACATGAAAATCCAGCCAAACCAGTATGCCCAGCTGTAGTATCCAGAACAGCTTGAACCTGGCTGGTGCAAACTGGGATTCCATCTCTTTCAGCCCAGGCACCCTGTCCTGTCCCAGCACAAATGCTGTGGGCAAGGGGGAAACCTCTGTGGTCACTTTTGCTTAGAGATCTTCAGAAGGACCTTTCTTCCTAAGGAACAGGGATGAGTAGTGGCAGCCTCATTCTTAGCAGCTTAGTGGAGGTGGCTGGGTCAGTGCAAGAAAAGGAGAGCTTGGATTGCTGCCCTGGAGAAATGGGTCAGGGCATCCAGGTCTGGAGTCCTCAACACAGGAAGGATATGGACCTGAGAGGGGGGCCACAAAAATTCTCAGGGAGTTGGAGCAGCCCTGCCATGGGCACAGGCTGAAGGAACTGGGAGTATTCAGCCTGGAGAAGAGAAGGCTGCAGGCAGACCTAAGAGCAGCCTGCCAGAAGCTGAAAGGGCTACAGGAAGGCTGCAGAGGAACTGTTGCCAAAGGGCTGTAGGGACAGGATGAAGGCAATGGCTGCAAACTAGAGCATAGCAGATGGAGATTGGCTGTGAAGAACAAGTTCTGCAGCAGGAGGCTGCTGCAACACTGCAACAGGTTGCCCAGGGAGGTGGTTGAGGCCTCAAGGTGAGGCTGGAGAGGGCTGGAGAGGGCTGTGGGCAGGCTGCTCTAGTGGAAGATGTCCCTGCTGAGTGCAGGGGCTTGGGCTGGATGAGCTTTGGAAGTGCCTTCCAGGCCAGAGCATTCTGTGATTCTGTGATTAAGTAGGAGGAAGAACTGAGAAGCAGTCTCTGGGAAGAGATACTTGTGTGTAAATAAAGCTCTGCCTGTGTGTGCACAAACATTTCTGCTTTACAGAGAATTAGATGTGCATAAGGCTCTGAAACTTCATGTTAAAGCACATGGAAAGGTGTCAGAATTCCTTTGTGTCCTGAAGTCTGGCTGTTGCCCTCACCTTTCTGTCTGACCCAGAAAAGATGCTGTGCTAGGACACAGAGAGGCAGAGCGGGGCAGAGGACTGGCCCAGCTGGAGCTCAAAACACTTTGGGATCGTGTTCTGATTGCAGAGGGTAAGGAGAAAACACTTCTGCAGACCTCCCTGCAGTCATTTTTGGTGCTGTGCCATTTCCTACTCTCTCGTTCTTCACAGAATTACAGAATGTCAGGGGCTGGAAGGGACCTCAAAAGCTCATCCACTCCGACCCCCCTGCCAGAGCAGGGTCACCTATAGCAGATCACACAGGAACGCATCCAGGTGGGGTTTGAATATCTCCAGGGTGGGAGACTGCACAAACCCCCCTGGTTGTGGAGACCCCAACAGTCTGGAGACTGTTCTGTCACCCTCACAACGAAAATATTTTCCTCCTGTTCCCATGGAACTTCCTATGCCTCAGCTGGCACCAGTGCTCCTTGTCCTGTCACTGGGCATCACCCAGCAGAACCTGGCTCCAGCCTCTGGGCACTCACCTTTGCATCTTTATAAACAGCAATGAGGGCAGTGCTCAGGCTCCTCTTCTTCAAGCTCTAAGCTCCAGATCCTCAGCCTCTCCTCGTAAGGAAGATGTTAACTGCCTACATTGTTTTTGTGGCTCTGCACTAGACTCTCTCAAGCAGTTCCATGAGGTTCTTCTCAATATGGGAGGCCCAGAACTGGACACAGTACTCCAGATGTGGCCTCAGCAGGACAGAGGAGAGGGGCAGGAGAACTTCTCTTGACCAACTAACCACATACCTTCTAATCCACCCCAGGATGCCCATGGCCTTCTTGGCCACAGTAACACATTGCTTGCTCATGGGCACCCTTCTGCCCACCAGGACCTCCAGGTCCTTTTCCCCTTCACTGCTCTCCAGCATGCCAGTCCCCAACCTATACTGGTCCATGGGTTTGTTCTTTCCCAGATGCAAGACTCTACACTTGCCCTCACTGAACTTCATTAAATTTCTCCCTGCCCAACTCTCCAACCTGTCTAAGTTCTTCTCTCACTTGTCCCTCTAGAACCTACCTCTGCAGACATTTCCACTCTTCACCTGCATCTTCCCCAACCACTGCCTTCTGCCTGATGATTTTACCCCCACTTTCCTCCTCCATTCCCCTGCACAGCTCCATCCCTCTCAGCTGCAGCAGCACCTCTTCCCTCCTTTTCCTCTGGACCAGCCTGGAGAAGGAGAGTCCCGAGCCCATCCCTTGGCACAGATGCAAGAGGAGCCTTTTGGTGCATGAAAAGCCCTGGAGGCACTTCCAGAGATGCTGTCCCTAGCAAGCTGGACCTCATCTCAGGAGCTCATCTCCTTCACGAACAGCAGTGTGCATTCAGAGTGCCAGCCCTCTTGCATCAGTGTGTCAGATGTGGTCTCCATATTTGCCACAGCTGCAGTCCTCTGGGAAGCACAATGGTTTTGGGAAGTGCAGGAAAGCCTCCCCTTTTCCCCTTGTGCTGGCTGGATTACACTAGACAGAGGGTAGAAGCTATCCCAGCCTCTGTAGCATGGCAGCTGCAAAGGCAGAGAACCACCAGAGCTGCGAAGCTGCCATCTAAGTTCAAATTCCCACATATGTGCCTCCCAGAGCCTGATTTGGGACTACTTCTAAAATAAAGACCCAGGTGCTTATTCCTGATTCAGCTGCCCAGAAGCTCAGGAGGGTTTAGATGGTCTGGGGACTGTGCCCCCAGCTGAAACTGAAGCCATCCAGCCCTATGTGTGTGTTAGCAAGCAGAACAATGTGGAAACCATTTAATACTGTGGTAAATCCTGCATGCCTGCTGGGCTGATGCCAGCTTCACAGGGTGTAGGCCACCTAGGATTCCATCCCAACCTTCCAGAGCATCCTAGATCACCACTTGGCAGGTGACCTTCCTCCAAGGCACTTTGAACACAGCTGGGGGGTGAGAGAGTTTAAGAGTGTGGCTACAGCCTGTGGCTATTTGCCATTTGGCCCTCAGTGCCAACAACATATCTCAAATGTGTGTTCCCAGCTTGGACAGGGTGATCATGGAGCTGTGTCTAACAAAAGCCCAAAGAAAAAAGGTTACAGAAATACTGCAGCAGCTTCAAGTTTCCTAAGGCGAGGAGATGTGGGTTGCCAGCTCCCTTGCTGAGATGATGTGTTTGCAGAAGGAACTGTTTCAACAGCCTGGTCTGGACCCAAAATCCCAGGAGGGAAACATCCAAGACCTCTGGCCTGCATTCAGAGCCTGGTTTTATACCAGCATAGACCTCAGAGATGGCCAAGATTATTCCCAGCCGGAGGGTCTTGATCTCCTCTGTGAGCAAACCATTAGCACAGCCTCAACAGTTTCAGACAAAGTCAGCCAGTCCTGCCTGAACTATTCCCCAGCTCCTCTTCCACCTTTGCAATGGGCAAAGAGGTGGTGGCACTGAGTGAGCATCTTCAGTGCAGAAAAGATCTGTGGTGCCTTTGATGTGGGCATAAAGTGCAGAGAGACCTGCCCAGGACTGCCACCAAAAGGGAAGCGTGCTTAAAAAAACACTCACCTGCCAGTACCAAGGTGGAGAAGAGCAGAGTGAGAAAAAATGAGTTGTTTTGTGTCTGGCTCTGTCGGACACTTGAGTCTGCTCCTGCAGCTACAGCAGCACCAGGCGAGCTACTGTGGAGGAGCCGGTGGGGAGCAAAACCTGCTCTAATAAACCCTGTGTGTGGCAGAGCTGCGCTGCTGACAACACAGGGGAAGGAGAGAAAAGGAGCATACAAAAACCGTCCCGGGTTGCTAGGCAGAGGAAGGCTCCAGCAGAAACTGCACAGAGGAGGTAGCTGGGGGTGCACAGCCCCTGCGGGGCACAGGCCACGGGAGAACTGAACCTGGGCATGGCACAGTGGGAACACAGGGGTGGTGGGGTGCAGCTGAGGGAGCTGAGGGTGTTCGGTTTTCAGAAGAGGAGCCTGAGGACAGACCTTGTTGCTCTCTACTACTAGAAAGGGAAGTTGGATTCAGGTGGGTGTTGGACTCTTCTCACATGCAACAAGTGACAAGGCAAGAGGAAACAGCTTCAGGTTGGGTATCAGGAGCAATCTCTTTCCAGCAAGGGCTCTCAGGCACTGGCCCAGGCTGCTCAGGGAGGTGGTGGAGTCCCCAATCCTGGAGGTGTTTAAAAGCTACGTGGCTGCGGTGCTGAGGGACGTGGCTCAGTGGCAGTGGCTCAGCAGCAGTGGTGGAGTTGGGAGCTCTAGGTCAGTGGTCGGACTGGATGATCTCAAAGGTCCCTTCCAACCTCAGCAGCTCTGTGGCTCTGTGATTCCGAGGGACATGAATGCGCTGTTAGCAGGAAAAGCAGGCTGGTGAGGAGGGTGCTGGCTTGGGAGGAGTTTGGCAGCACTTTGAAGGTTTGCCGTCTGTGCCTCGGGGGCTCTGGCTCACGGAACTTCTCTGCCTCTTCTCAAGCCTGCAGGAAAGGAATGGTTGGTGAGCGCCCGTGCTCGGCTCTCCACGTCCTCCGGCTGCACCCAGCTCTCCCCTATTGCTGTCCCGCAGCGGATGTTGGCTGTGTCCCCCGCGGCGTTTTGAGGCCAAGCTGGTGCCACGGTGATGATCGAAAGGCACCGCAAAGCGCAGGGGCAACTGAAAGGGCAGCTCTGTGCCGGGCAGGCTGCGGCTGGGCGGCGGCAGGCAGAGGAAGCGGCAGCACAATCCCTGCCTTGAGGGCACAGCGCGGTCCGGGCTCTGCTCCCGGCTCCGCGGCGCCGAGCGCCCGCGCAGGCTGGCGGAGCTGCCCCGAGCCCCGCTCCCCGCGGCTCCAGCGCCTCTGCTCTGCTCGCCCGCCTTTCAGACGCGGTTTTTCCCCTTACAAGTACATCCTTGTGGGATTCAGCAGTGTGCTGGGACTTGAGTGGAGCATTTTCAGCGGCTGAAGGTCGCCCTGTGGTTAAATGACCGAGCGAGCAGATGCCATTACGCTCTCCAGGCGCAGCAGACGGTGGCTGTTGCCATCAGTGCTGTTCTGCTATGTGGTCCTTGTCCTCCTTTTTTAGGCAGTTGTCTGTTCCCTGAAAGCCATACTAGGAGCAGCACTAAATATGTGTCATTAATTCTAATCACATCTTATTCTTTCCATAGCCAGCAGTTGTTGGCAACTGTCTGTGAAGTCTTGCTACAGGGACATGAAATGTGGCTGGTCAGTGCTATTCAGCTGAAGACACTTCACTTCCTAACCCCCCAAACAATGCTGCAAGCAGGGACCCTTATTCTTAGCAACCCTGTTTGAATCCTCATCTCCAGAGGTGTTTGAAAGAGGCAGAGATGTGGTGCTGAGGGACATGGTTTACTCCAGCCTTGCTAGAGTTAGACAATGGTAAGCTGTGATGATCTTAAAGGGCTCTTCCAACCAAATCAATCCTATGATTCTGCTCTTAGATATTAGTTAGAGAATGCGTGGACTCAGTCTTAAAGGTCTTGAAATGATTTAATGATTCTACTCAGAGTGAATCAGGGAATGCGTTGTGTTGGAAGGGACCTTTGAAGGTCATCTTGTCTAGCCCCCCCTGCAATGAGCAAGGAACCATAGAATCACAGAATTGTTTGGGTTGGCAAAGCCCTCTAAGATCATCCAGTCCAATCATCAATGCAACACCAGCACAGCCATTAAACCCTGTCCCCAAGTGCCATGGCCACACAGTTCTCAAACAATTCCTGGGATGGTGACTCCACCTCCTCCTTGAGCAGCCAGTTCCAATCCCTGACCACTTTGCAGCAAAAAAAAACACCCTAATCTCCAGCCTAACCCTCCCTTGGCACAATTTCAGGCCACTGTCTCTTGTTCCATCACCTGATCCTAGGGAGAAGAGACCAACCCCCACCTGGCTCCAACTTCCTTTCAGGGAGCTGTGGACAGATCATCTTCAACTAGATCAGGTTGCTCAGGGCCTTATCAAATTTGACCTTGACTGTCTCCAAGGATGAGGCCTCCACCACATCTCTGGGCAACCTGTTCCAGTATTTTATTCCCTTCACTGTGAAGAACTTCCTCCTAGTGCCCAGTGAGGCTGTGTCCTGCTGTAGAAGAGGACCCTTTATGGTCAATGCTGTCTGGAGGCATTTGCACTCTGAGTGTTGGATCACAGAATCCATCACAGAGTGGGCTGGGCTGGAAGGGGCCTCCAGAGCTCATCCAGTCCAACCCCCTGCACTCAGCAGGGACATCCTCCACTAGAGCAGCCTGCCCACAGCCCTCTCCAGCCTCACCTTCAGTATCTCCAGCCATGGGCCTACAACCACCTCCCTGGGCAACCTGTTACAGTGTTCCAGCAGCCTCCTGCTGTAGAACTTGTTCCTCACAGCCAATCTCAATCTGCTCTGCTCTACTTTGCAGCTGTTGCCCTCATCCTTTATGGCATAAGGCAAGGGGAAAAGCTGGGCACCAAACTGAAATTTCCACATGTTTTAGTTTCCAGGCTCTGGATTGCACACTTCCTACCAACAGCTCTGCCAGGAAGATTCCTTGATCCATACAATATTGTTTCCAAGGCTGGCTTGTAAATCCAGGCTGTAATGAGATCCACTTTGGTGGGAAATCAGGGGGGCAAGCAAGTCCTGCTTTGGAAGTAGCCACAGAAGTCTGCAAAGGACAGGAATCAATCTGCTGAGCGAGGGGGCACAGCCAGCTGGTGTTGAAGAGTTGTGCTGGGCTGCTGAGGAGCAGCAGTTCCTGCAGAGGAACCCATCCTGTTGGCGTGGGGCCTGGGTCAGGGCCAGAACTTGTGTTTGGCTGTGCAAAGACAGGACCTGGCCTTTTGCTGCCATCACATGAGAAACACTTTTGACATGATAAATGTGGTGACAGAGAAGCCAGCTGGAGCATGACTGGGCTGTGATTTTCCTGATGTAACTGAGCAAACCCCTGCCCACCAGGCTCCATGGGGCTTTGCTGTTAAACTGTACAGAATGTACCAAGTCACCTGGCTTTAAATGACATTTCAACACCCCACCCCACCCCCCCCCAGTAGAAGAGGGACAGTTGTCAGGCTGTGATTAAAATAGGTGCTTGTTTGTTGGTGTGACGTTTGCTCAGCTTCCAGGACATGCAGCAATGAGCCCTGCCACCTCTCCCAGAATAAGATATGCCCCAGATGGCTGCACACAGAACCACAGAATCACTTGGGCTGGAAAAGCCCCTTCAGATCATCCAGTCCAATCATCCTCTAACTCTGCCAGGCCTGGGGCTAAACCATGGCCCTGCTGGGTGCTGTCAGCTCCCAACCTGGCCTGGCCATTGCATGGCCATCACTTCACAGAGTCCAGCAGCCCTGGCACTGAACCCAACCTCAGATAAAAATAGGCAGGAGCTGACGTGGCTGAGCCCAGGTAAGCAGCTCTGCTGCAACGCCTGCTAATCACTGCCTCCTGGGTGAGGGCATGCAGGCTTCCAGTGCTGGCCTCTTCTCCCAGACAACCAGCAATAGAACAAGGGGACACAGTCTCAGGTTGTGCCGGGGGAAGTATAGGCTGGATGTTAGGAGGAAGTTCTTCCCAGAGAGAGTGATTGGCATTGGAATGGGCTGCCCAGGGAGGTGGTGGAGGCACTGTCCCTGGAGGTGTTCAAGAAAAGACTGGATGAGGCACTTAGTGCCATGGTCTGGTTGACTGGCTAGGGCTGGGTGATAGGTTGGAGTGGATGGTCTTGGAGGTCTCTTCCAACCTGGTTGATTCTATGATTCTATGAAGCTGGAAGAGGAACCATTTGCTGGCAGAGCAAAAGGGATAAAGAGGAGCAGCAGTGGAACAGACCACGTGCTGGCAGAGGCAAGGCAGGAAAAGCAGGAGCAGGAGCTTTATGGGTCAGAATGAGACAATGAAATCGTTCTGCAACTTTTGCCATCTTCTTGAAAGAGCCCTTGGGAAACTCCAGCACCTCAGTGGGAGCTGACAACACTGCCTAAATCCCCAGGGAACAACCACACATCATGGAATGGCCTGGCCCTGGACACTAGGCTTCAAATACAGGCTTGATTGCCACTCTTCTTTACACTCAGCCTGACTTTGGTAGCCTCCTGACAGGGATGTGACACCTACCATAACCTAAACCTCCTAAGCCTGTCACTGTCCAAGTGTCCCAGGTTCTTTTTGTAGTGCTTTTTGCATCGTGGATCCCAGCTGATTCAAGAGCTTCCTTGGAAAAGCAACAAGATGTAAAAATGCCCTCCCCCTTCTAGCAAAATGCCTTCCACCTGTTGTCCCTTCCTGCTCAAAAGCCTCCAAAGTCAGGGTCAGTGTTTCTGGCCGGGCTGCCGACAGAGGTGACCTGGTGGCACTCCTCTGACGATGAGAGCTGATGAGGGCTGGGTGAGTGCCAGTGCTGGAAAGTGAGCCCAGCTCAGCCCCGCTTGATCTGCCTTTCCCAGGTGGCCACAGATGACCACATTTCCCTCGCAGCCCTGCAGAGTGAAAGGCCAGATGAAACAGATACAAAGCAGCTTAAATCCTGTTGTAGGGACACACAGAATGGGAAGGAGGAGTAGGGTTTCTGCTCTTCCTAATCTGGAAAATCCATGACTTTGCTTCCAGCCTGGCTTGATATCAGCCAGGGCTTTGCAGAAAAAGCAAACACTGCTTTTTCAATGCTTTTATTGCTGACAGCAGCTCCCAGGTGAACTCAGTTCACCTGCTTGGAGGGACTTTGATAAGTTGAAGGTTTTGTCCTGGCTATCAGTGTGTACACACTGTAAGCAGGGGACCTGCTCTGGAGCACCAGCTCCTGATGCTGTATATGCCCAAGGCCTGGCAAGCTCAAGGTGATTAAATATTAACATTTATTGCAGTTCATCCACTTTGTTCCAGATTCAGGGCAAGCTCCTTCTCCCAGGAATGCAGTGGTTAGAGAAAGCTGAGCAATGTGGGAGCTCAGTTATTCTCCTCAGGATTGGTGGTGAATAAATCCTTTGGTTAAGTTGGTGCTGTTCTGGGGAGGCTGAATAGCTCCATAAATCACACAACAACACCCAAGCCATCCCTCTAGCCCTGATTAATCTCCTTTAGATTGATTTGGATGCTGGATTTAATAACAGTTCTTCATCTCTTTCTTGCTTGAGGACTGCTTGGGAAAAGCCATTACATGCCTTTGAATGGGACTCTCCAGGGAGACAGACCCGAATCATTCTTCTCCCCTTCCCTGGCAGTGCTGAATAGCTGCTTCACCAATGCAGCACTCACAGCTTTGTGCAGAGCAGAGCACTTGTGACGTTCCCTTCTTAAATGAAGTAAATTTGGGGTCAAGTCTTTCAAAACAGGGGAATCACAGAATCACAGAGTAGCAAGAGTTAGAGGGGACCCGCAGAGATCATCCAGTCCAATCCCCCACCGCCACTAGAGCCGGGTCCCCTAGGTCAGTTTGCAGAGGAACATGTTCAGGCAGGTTTTGAAAGTATCCAGAGAAAGGAGACTCCACAACCTCTGTGGGCAGCCTGCTCCACGGCTCTGCCACCCTCAAAGTGAAGAATTTTCTCCTTAAGCTCATGTTAAACCGCCTGTGGTTTAGTTTGTGTCCATTGCTCTTTGTCCTCTCACTGGACACCACTGAGAAGAGCCCAGCCTCATCCTCATGACCTCCACCCTCAGCACTGAGAAGGCACCCTCTCAAGGTGCACTTCTCCAGGCTAAACAGCCTCTCCCTGCCAGAGAGATGTTCCAGTGCCCTCAGAATCCTTGTGTCTCTCTGTTGTACTTGGAGAAAGACACGAGGAGAGAGGGCTGAACTAGCACTGCACAGTGCTGCTGGACATGGGATGCAATCACAGCTGAGAGCTTCAGATCTTCCTTGCATTTCCCTGCTCTCCTGAACATTGATGATTACTCCAAGATCTCCATCTGAGTGGTGACCACACAGCCACACAGGGAGGATCATAAACCAGTTATGGAGAGAGAACCATAAACCAGTTATGGAGCAAGAACAAACAGAACCGGATTGTGCACATCCACCTCCCTGCCCCATCCTATCTCAGGAGGCACCAAGAGGCAGAGGTGGGAACAGTGAGAACATCGTTAATCACTGATGATAGTAACCTTATGAAGTTCAATGAGGGCAAGAGTAGGGTCCTGCACCTAGAGAGGAATAACCCCTTGCACCATTACAGGTTGGAGCTGACCTGTTGGAACACAGCTCTGTGGAAGAAGACCTTTGAGCCCTGTTGGACAACAAGTTCACCACAAGCCAGCCATGTGCCCTTGTGGCCAAAATGGCCAAGGGCATCCTGAGATGCATCAATAAGAATGTGGCCAGCAGGCTGAGGGAGGTTTTCCTCTCCCTCTAGTCTGCCCTGCTTAGGCTTCATCTGGAGCACTGTGTCCAGTTCTGGGGTCCCTCGTTCAAGGAGGACAGGATATTGCTTGAGAAGGGACAGAAAAGGGCTATGAAGATGATCAGGGGACTGGAGCAACTCTCTTACAAAGAGAAGCTGAGAGACCTGGGGCTTTGTAGCTTGGAAAAGAGAAGAATAAGGGTGGAACTCATCACTGCTTATAAGCAGTCCAACCTCTGTCAGAAGGATGGGGCCAGGCTTTTTCACTGGTGCCCAGTGACAGGACAAGAGGTAATGGGCACAAACTGGAACATAGGAAATTCCATCTCAACATAAGGAGGAATTTCTTGACTTTGAGGATGGCAGAGCCCTGGAGCAGGCTGCCCAGAGAGGTGGTGGTCTCCATCTCTGGAGTCATTCAGACACTGTTCTGTGCAAGCTGCTCTGGGTGACCCTGCTCTAGCAGGGGGGTTGAACTGGATGATCTGCTTAGGTGCCTTCCACCCTCCACCAGGCTGTGATTCTGTGCATTGCATCTCTTCTGTCCTGTACATGTAGCAATCTCTGAAAAGCCTGTGCTGATGTACAGAAGCCCACATGGATGTGTTTTCCCCAGGGAGCCTGGCAGGGCAGCAGCAGGTTGGTCCAACAATTCATCTCCATGATATTGATTCTGTCAGTGGCAACAATGGGAGAGCATCTTTGAAGTCCACATAGCAAAGTGCTGTCTCCACTCGGTGGCAGGAGACAGTGGTTTTGGGAAGTGTGGTACTCTGAGGGCTGCCTGCTTTCCAGGTTCCTGGCAGCTAAGCTCATGGGATGAAACTGGGATAGAACCACAGAACTGCTGGGGTTGGAGGAAACCTCTGAGGTCATCAAGTACAACCACTTACCTGGAGCTCCCAGTCCCATCACCACTGCTAAGCTACCACCACTAGACCACATCCCTCAGCACCACATCCAAATGGCTTTGAAAACTCTCTAGGGATGAGGACTCCACCACCTCCCTGGGTAGCCTGGGCCAGTGCCTGAGAACCCTTGCTGGGAAATCTCCTAATATCCAACCTGAACCTTCTTTGGCACAACCTGAGGCTGTTTCCTCTTGTCATATCACTTTTTCCAATTGAGAAGAGTCCAACCCCCACCTGGCTCCAGCCTCCTTTCAGAGAGTTGTAGAGGGTGATGAAGTCTCCCCTCAGCCTCCTCTTCTGAAGACTAACCCCAGTGTGCTAGCTTGAGCCTAGCTGAGATATTTTAGTGAGAGGAATTGGATTCTAGGCTGTGAAAAGGAAACAAGGGTGATGTCCACTCATGGGCTTGCTGAGATGTATAAAAACAAGAACATAAACATAGATGACAGAGTTGCTCTCTGGCTCTGGCTGCATGCACTTCTCTTTCTAACCTGCCATTTGTCTGACTAATCCATTTGCTTCCTAACCCCCCTGGCCAATTCTCCAAACTCACCTTGAACTTAAGGCAAAATCTGGGATAAGGTAGAGGGGTGGGAAGGAGGTGGAAGGGTGGTTGAGGAGCTCCTCCTAGGGACTCTGGTTTCTGGGAGAGGTGTTTTGTTTCTGTATTACCTTTTAACTTGTATATTTCTGTCTATAGCTGTATGTGTTGTAATTACCTGCTTGTATCTTCTGCTAAGCTGTAAATATAAAGCTCCATTCTAATTTCCAGCTCAGCTGAGTCTAGTCTGGGTGATTTTCTTAAGTGTGTGGGGGGAAGGGAACACCCAAACCATCACACCCCAGCTTCCTCATCTGCTCCTCATAAGTTACTACAGATCTTCCACAGCAGAGCATTGCCAAGAGCAAGGGGCAGATGTTCCCACAGCTCCGGTTGGGACGGCTGCTGCCTTTCTCTTTCACAGATTCAGATTGCATGAGGTGAGGCTGCAGGGACCCTGAAAGGACATCCCGTCCACTCCCCCTGCTGTTCGAAACTGCTCCAACGATGGTGGAAAATAGCACAACCTTTAGAGTACTCAACTGCCCAGCAGGATGTGAGTCAGGAGAAAAGATGAGGCATGTGCTGGAGGCTCCAAGTCACTCGGGTGTTGGAAAAGACTGGCAGGAAACCGTGTGGGAGCAGCACGAACAGCCCAGTGCTGTTTCCTCCAGCCTGGACTCCTGCCTCTCCTTGCTTTGTGGGGCATTGGGGTGAATTTCCTAGAAAGCCACAGCTCCAGGGACTCAGTCCTTGGGGAAGGAGCTGGCTGCCTGCTGCTTGCCTTCAGTGCCGCTGTACAGCCGGAGCACAGAGATGAGGAATGGTAGAGGTCAGAGGAGACCTCTGAGGTCAGCAAGTCCAACACTCACCCAGAGCTCACAGTCCCACCACTGCTGAGCCACCACCACTGAGCCACATCCCTCAGTACCACATCCAGGTCTTTTCAGTCCCTCCAGGGATGGTGACTCCACCACCTCCCTGGGCATCTTGTGCCAGTGCCAGTGCCTGAAAGTAGCTGTTAGATAGAGCTGGCTGACTGTTGAGCCTGTGCCTAGAACTGGAAGAAGTGACTGTGCTCTGCCCTTCCATACCCTCACCTGCAGCTGGCCTGCATCCCTGCTACAGTGGGATCACTGTAGGGACATTTTTGGGGGGACAAGGACAAGAGACTTCTCCATCACAGAGGGGCCCTGCAGACCCCACATGCCCCAAGCTGAACCACAACAGCTGGCTCAAATGGTGAATTGAAGGAAGGGCTGCCAGGAATTCCCTACCAACACTGAGAAGCAGGAAGGGCTGTCAGGAGTTCCCTACCAACACTGAGAAGCAGGAAGGACTGTCAGGAATTCCCTACCAACACTGAGAAGCAGGAAGGGCTGTCAGGAATTCCCTACTAACACTGAGAAGGGACTGGGACCTGTGCTGGTTAATATTTTTATCACTGCTATAGGCAGCAGAGTCAAGGCACCATCAGCAGTGTGCAGGTGGCACCAAGCTGAGTGGTGCTGTCCATATGCCAGAGGGGCAGGATGGCATCCAGAGGGACTTGGACAGGCTGGAGAGGTGGCCCAGGTGACCCTCCTGAGGTTCAGCAGGAGCAAGTGTAGGGCCCTGCATCTGGGCCAGAACAATCCTCACTGTGAATCCAGACTGGGGGAGGAGAGCAGAAAAAGCAGCCCTGGGAAACAGGACTTGGGAGTGCTGGTAGGAGAGAAGGTGGGCAAGAGCCAGCTATGGGCACTGGCAGCCCAGAAGACCAAGGGCAGCCTGGGCTGCATCCAAAGCAGCGTGGCCAGAGATGGAGAGAGGGGATCCTGCCCCTCTGCTCTGTTCTGCTCAGATCTCACCTGCAGGGCTGGGGCCAGCTCTGGAACCTCCAACACAGGAAGGCCATGGACCTGATGGAGAGAGTCCAGAGGAGGCCATGAATGTGATCAGGGAGTTAGAGCAGCTCTGCTGTTGGCACAGGCTGAGGGAGCTGAGTGTTCAGCCTGGTGAAGAGAAGGCTGCAGGCAGACCTAAGAGCAGCCTGCCAGGACCTGAAGGGGCTACAAGAAGGCTGCAGAGGGACTGTAGCCAAAGGCCTGCAAGGACAGGATTAGGGCAATGGCTGCAAACTGGAGCAGAGCAGATTGAAATTGGCTGTGAGGAGCAAGTTCTGCAGCAGGAAGGCTGCTGCAACACTGCAACAGGCTGCCCAGGGAGGTGGTTGGGGCCCATGGCTGGAGATACTGAAGGTGAGGCTGGAGAGGGCTGTGGGCAGGCTGCTCTAGTGGAGGATGTCCCTGCTGAGTGCAGGGGGTTGGGCTGGATGAGCTTTGGAGGTCCCTTCCAGCCTGGACCTGTCTGTAATTCAGAATGAGAACAAGGTGAAGTCACTACCAGAGCAGGTTGCCACTAAAGCTGTCCGTTGTCCATCCTCCTGACCAGCCTGCTCTGATCTTGCTGTCAGGCTTGCTCTGAGCAGGAGTGTCCCAGTTTGAGGCCACAAGCTACCCGGGACTGAAGGACAGCAACGACTCTTACTCCTTTCCAAGGATAAGAATGAGGATGCTGCACAGTGGTTGGAAGGTTACACAGAGATTCTATTTACAGGAGAATGTATACAAAAGGCAATCAGGTAGAATTAGTATAACCTGAACAGGCCTTCTAGAATCCTCCACCCCTTCCACCCTCAGTCAGCCCCTGCCAGGCCTCAGGAGGCTGCGTGGTGCAGCTCACAACTGCCTGCCAGCCAGGAGCCACCTCCTGCACAGACCATGAGAGAAGAAAGGATGTGCTGTTCCCAGAGAGAGGGAGCGAAGGGAGGAAAGGCAGGGAGAAGGGGAAGGGATCAGTCAGATGCTGCCTTTTAAGCTGTGATACCAGAAGATGGAATAGAATCATAGAATCAGTCAGGGTTGGAAGGGACCACAAGGATCAGCCAGTTCCAACCTCCCTGCCATGGGCAGGGACACCCTACCCTAGAGCAGGCTGCCCACAGCCTCAGCCAGCCTGGCCTTAAACACCTCCAGCCATGGGGCCTCAGCCACCTCCCTGGGCAACCCATTCCAGCCTCTCACCACTCTCATGCTCAACAACTTCCTCCTCACCTCCACTCTCAATCTCCCCACCTCCAGCTTTGCTCCATTCCCCCCAGTCCTGTCACTCCTCAAGAGCCTCAAAAGTCCCTCCCCAGCTTTTTTGTAGCCCACTTCAGATCCTGGAAGGCCACAAGAAGGTCACCTGGGAGCCTCCTCTTCTCCACACTGCACAGCCTCAACTCCTGCAGTCTGTGCTCACAGCAGAGCTGCTGCAGCCCTCTGAGCATCCTCGTGGCCCTGCTCTGGACACACTCCAGCATCTGCACATCCCTCTTGTAATGGGGGCTCCAGAACTGGATGCAGTACTCCAGGTGGGGTCTCAGCAGAGCACAGCAGAAGAGGAGAATCACCTCCCTCAACCTGCTGGCCACACTTCTCCTGATGCAGCCCAGGCTCTGCTTGGCTTTCTGGGCTGCAAGTGCACACTGCTGGCTCCTGTTGAGCTTCTCCTCCAGCAGCACCCCCAAGTCCCTCTCCTCAGGGCTGCTCTCCAGCCACTCACTGCCCAGCCTGGATTTGTGCTTGGCATTGCCCCGACCCAGATGCAGGACCTTGCCCTTGGTCTTGTTGAACTTCATGAGGTTGGCTTGTGCCCACCTCTGCAGCCTGCCCAGTTCCCTCTGGATGGCATCCCTGTAATATAACAATATTACAATATCCTGGGACAAGCAGGGGGGATGGGCCTCTGTCCCTATGGTTTTGTTAAGGGAGATCTAGGACTTCTCAAACTACCACAAGGAGTTAGACAAGAGAGCTCCTGAGCTGCCTGCCAACATGGGCAATGCCACAGCCACACAGCGAACGTGCCCGGTGCTGGGTGCTAAGGCCACAGAGCCACTGCTGGTGAATTGCTGAGGCTTTCAAACACACAGCTGTGAGCAATGGCTGCTGAGGCCTAGGAGAATGAGCACCAGACCAGACACAGGCTCTCCACTGATGGACACTTGGCAGTGAAGTTGGTTACTGCAACACCTGCCCACTGGGCATCTGCCTATAGCTGCAGATGCTCCTGGCTGCAGCCACAGAGCTGGCTCCAGTGATGCTGAGAGGAGCATCCTCTTTCGTGGAAATTTTAGATAGCTTTGTAAGCAGTGCCCCAGCTCTGCCCCCGGGGTCATTTCCAGGCAAGGCTCTCCTGCTGTCACTGCCTTGCTCTTGAATTCTCACCTGTGTGGTTTCCTGCTCAGCCTTTCCTCACCTGCTGGCTTTTGCCCAAGCTTCCTCAATGCAGTGACAGCAGAGTTGCCTGAGCAGTATTTTCCCTCTGTCCCTACTCCCACGTGGCTCCAGCAAGGCAAGATTCTCCACTCCCACACACCTCCAGCCCTTCAGGCTGCCATCTGTGCCCTCTCTTCCTCTCAGCTAGCCTCCTTTGCCTGGCCAACACCAAAGCAAACACGGCAGAGGTGCCCCACAGCACAGCTGCTTCTCCTGCCAGGTGCTCTCACAGCTTCCTTCTGAGGCCCTTTTCTGCAGCATGCTGTCCTGCCAGCTCCCTTCCAAGGTGTGCTGGCTGTGGTGGTGCCCCTGCCCACTTCACAGCTGCCCGAGCAGCGGGGCAGGGCATTGGATGGGCGTTGTGCAGCCAGCACCTTTGCCAGCTGACCTTTTCTCCATCCTGCTTCCACCTCCCACCAGCACCTTCTGCCCTGTCTTGAGCCTGCTTTCTGCTTACCACAGAGTGCAGCACAGAATCACAGAACTGTGCAGCGTGGAGGAGACCTTTTAGATAATCCAGCCCAACCACTGCCCTGCAGCTCCCAACCCCACTACTGCTGCTGAGCCACTACACCACATCCCTCAGCACCACATCCATGTGGCTTTGAAACCTCTCCAGAGGATGAGGACATCATCACCTTCCTGGGCAGTCTGGGCCAGTGCCTGAGAACCCTTGCTGGGAAGAGATTGTTCCTGATATCCAACCTCATCTTCCCTTGGAAATCCATCCTTCCTTCTCCACTGCCCTGGATTCTCTCCATTTCTGCCCACATTCCCCTACTCCCATCTGTTGTGACTGTCCCTCAGACCAGCATGGCTCTCTTCACAGTCCACTCATGCCCACCTACCAGCTTCTCCTAGGCTGAGGTGACATTCTTGTCCTTCTGCCTGTCTTTCTGCCAGTGTCACACATTTCCTTTTTGTGACATCTGCCCTTGGGGTCCAGCCCTGGTTTTGTACGCTGCAGGCTACTGGTTCCTTTGAGCAACCTGCTCATTTTCTAATCCTAGGATCCTAGAATGACTTGCTTTGAAAGGGACCCCAGAGATCATCTACACCAACCTCTCTGCCACAGCCAGGGACACCTCCCACCAGCTCAGCTTGCTCAAGTCCTCATCTATCCTGGCCTTGGACACCTCCAGGCAGGCGGCAGCCACAGCCTCCCTGGGCAGCCTGAGCCAGTGTCTCCTCACTCTCACTCCACTCCTAAGAAATTCTTCCTCATCTCCAGTCCCAGTTTACCCTCTCCCAGCTCAAAATCGTTGTCTCTCCTCCTGTCACTCCCAGCCCTTGTCAAAAGTTGCTCTCCTGGAGCCCCTTCAGGTACTAAGGTGTCCCTGCAACCTTCATGTTTCCAGGCTGAGCAGCCCCAACTCTTGCAGCCTGTCCCCCACAGTGGAGTTTCTCCAGCCCTCTGGCCGTCTTTGTGGCTTTGAACCCTCTCCAACAGCTCCATGTCCCTCTGGAGGCAGTGCTGCAGGTGAGATTTGAGCAGAGCAGAGGGGCAGAATCCCCTCCCTGTGCTGCTGCTCTTCCTGCTCTGGATGCAGCCAGCACACTCCTGGGTTTGGGCTCCAGCGACCAGTGCTGGCTCCTGGGCACTTTGGCACCAACTGACACCTCCGAGGCCTTCTCCTCCAGGCTGCTTTCCAGCCACTCCTCATCCAGCTTGCATTTGTGTTTGGTCCTAGAAGGCTTTCCCAATTGAGCAGTTCTGTGGCTCTGTGACAAGCTTTCACACCCGGGGGACAGAAGAAGTTGGATCAAGATCCCCACTCATAGGCCCTGGCACTGGGAAAAGAACCAAGGCTGTGCAGCTGAGGGAGAAGGCTTCCATCCTTTCCCTCTGACAAAACCATCACAAAGGAAATCCTCAGAGCCTGAGGATTTCACCAGGTCATAGCTCATGGTACAAAACCAAACCTGAGGCTTCCACATATGCCTGACTTCATCAACCCCGTGCCCCGCTCTTCACAGAATCACAGAATCACAGAATCACAGAATCACAGAATTTCTTAGATTGGAAAAGACCTTCAAGATCATCCAGTCCAATCATTAGTTTCACACTGACAAGTCCTTGACTAAATCAAATCCCTCAGCACAACATCTAATGACTATGAATCACTATGGTTGGAAAGGACCACCAGAATCATAGAATCATAGAATCATAGAATCAACCAGGTTGGAAGAGACCTCCAAGCTCATCCAGTCCAACCTATCCCCCAGCCCTATCCAGTCAACTAGACCATGGCACTAAGTGCCTCATCCAGTCTTTTCTTGAAGACCTCCAGGGACGGTGATTGACCCTTGATTTACACCAACTCACTGCTGGTGTCTGATTAGCTGAGAGCAGCAGAGCAGTTTCTCCTGTCTGTTGAGATTCACACAGGCCACTCCTGACCTGCTCCCTTCACTCTGCTGTCCAAAGTGAGTTAACCTGTGCTGGAGTCCAACCCACACCTTCCACAGAGATAAAATACAGGACAATGCTTTTTGTTGTCAAGCACACACAGGAGGTTGTGGGGTCTCCTTCTCTGGAGCCTTTCCATGCCTGTCTGGATGTGTTCCTCTGTGATCTGTGTTAGATAGTGCTGCCCTGCTCTGGCAGGGGGGTTGGACTCGATAATCTCCTTGGGTCCCTTCCAACCCCCAACATCCTGTGACCCTGTGAAGGACTGTCCTGAGCCCATGCTAAGGTGGAAAAAGAAGGGTCAGACCTTTTATCTGCAGTGAAGGGAAGCTGATGGCACAGAGCATGAAGAGAAAAGGATGCTAAGAGTGCAAATGAGGGATCTCATTACGGCTAAGTTGTCTGGACAGTACAGTGTCTGCCTGCTGCAGAAGCAAAATGTATCTTAAGAGGAAGCTCCTGAACCAAGGAGGGGAAGATGTCCTGATGCAAACCAGCAGGTGCTATCAATAGCTCCTAATGGACTGAAAGTAAGGGCCAGAAGCAGCATTGATTTCGTGCCTTGCCCTGCTTTTATCCAAGTCCACAACCCAAGCCCAGCCAAAATCAATAGCAGGAGTGGCTGGGAAACCACAGGGCAGCTTTGATCAGGTTGCATCTCCGTGCCTTTGATCTTCAGTATGAGGTCACCCAAATTGCATTTCATGACCTTTTTTCAGTTCCACCTTCTGAACACAAGTGCCCAGGAGCCCCTTTGTGCTGCAATACCCCAATCTTTACATTCCCAGAGACACTGAAAGTGCTGCCGAGGTAACCTCGTAGTCGCCCTTTGTGACCTGTCTTTCCATCCTGCCCTGCGTGGTGAAGCTGTGTGTCCTGGGGTGTGTGTGGATGGATGGCTCCTGGGCAGTTGCTTCCTGCTCCTGTGGCCCACGTCATGGTTAGAGGAGCACCACGCAGGAGCACTGTGAGTCAGGAACCCATTTGTTTGCTCAGGTATTACTCCCAGTGCCAAGAAAAACTTTACTCCTGGGCAAGTGTGAGCCTCATCACTTCCTTTGAGTGTGTAACAGGAACCAGGTTGCTCATGACGTTAAGAGAAGCTATAGCGTCTGCAAGGAGGGTCCAGAAGGTGCCAGCCCTTCTCTTCTCAGTCAAGGATGCTCTTCTGGAGAAAGGCTGAAGGGCCTGGGGCTGTTTAGCCCGGAGAAGAATGAGGGAGGATCTCCTCGATGCTTGTAAACACTTTCAAAGGGTGACTGCCAGGAGGATGGGCCAGCCTTTTCCAGCAGTGCCCAAAGACAGATCAAGAGGAATGCAGGAAGTTCCACCTAAACATGAGGAGGAACTTCTTTACTTTGAAGGTGACAGAGCACTAGAACAGGTTGCCCAGAGAGATGGTGGAGCCCGCTTCTCCGGGGTCATGCCAAGCCCACCTGGGTCGTGCTCTTTGCACCCTGCTCCAGGTGACCTTGCCCTAGCAGAGGGGTAGGACTGGGTGATCTCTGGAGGTCACTTCCAGCTCCTACTGTTCTGTGTGGCTGTGTGCTCTGGGGATGCTATGGTTGGTGGTTCTGATGAAGACACACAGCAAGGTCAGCGTTGCAGACAATAGTTCTCACTTATTTTCCTCCTCACAGAATTCAAGTAGTTGGCTTCAGTGCCTCAGGAGGGGCAACTGTCAGCTCCCAACATTTTGGCAGTGCCATTAGTGGCTTGAAACAAGGCAGCCTGGGATTTGGAAGAGGAGCTGCAGTAAGCCTTTGGCCATGGGGTACCTCTGCACTCCCTGCAGCTGGCATGGGAAGGCAGATACCCTGCATTCACCACCCAGCTCCCTGAAGCCACTGAACATGGCGTCAGTGATTCCCATGCCAAAAGCCAAGCCAGGAGGTCACTCCCCACTTGTAGCATGGCCAAGGTCATTACCCTGCTTAAAACATCAAGGACTTTTAGTGCAGGTTACTTGGAGCTATCCTGTCAGTTTGGAGATACCCTACAGTAGATATTTTTCAGTCAGGTCCTTCCTTCTGCTGAGGTAGGTGGGTGGCAGAGAAAGCAAGCAGGAGGAGCATCAGCATCAGCCATAGCCTGTGCTACATTTCAGAGCAACAGCCTCAGTCAGCTGTTATCAGGAAGGGTGAGAAGCCTGACAGAGAAGTGTTAGAGGTGTAAATGTAGGGTCTCTAAGCCACCTCGATGTCCCCCCACTCACCAAAAGGAAATCAGCTCACTGGGGGTTTCTTCCATCATCAAATGTTTCTCTGTGAACCTAAATGAATTGGTTTGTTTCTATGCTCAAGTAGAAAGCAAAAGACAGGGAAGGTTTGTTTCATGCCACAGTGGTGCTCTTAGTTGTGTACAGAGAAAGGCAAGGAAGCTGGGGAAAGATCTGCGGAACAGGGCTGGGGAGGAGCAGCTGAGGGAGCTGGGGGTGTGCAGTGTGGAGGAGAGGAGGCTGAGGGCAGAGCTCATTGCTCTCTGCATCTTCCTGAGAGGAGGCTGCAGTGAGGTGGGGCTTGGGCTCTGCTCCCTAGGAGCAAGTGACAGGAGCAGAGGAAATGGCCTCAAGTTGCCCCAGGGGAGGTTTAGGCTGGAGGTTAGGAAAAATGTCTTTCCTGCCAGAGTGGTCAGGGATTGGAATAGGCTGCCCAGAGGGGTGGTGGCATCGCCGTCCATGGGGGTGTTCAGGAAATGTGTGACCATGACATTTGGGGACATGGATTAGAGGGTATGGTGGTGTTGGGTCTGTGCTTGAGCTCGATGACCTTGGGAGGTCTTTTCCATCTGAAAGAACCCTGTGATTCCAGCAGGCAGCTGAGAGCTCTGCAAAGAGCTATTTGCTTCTCTTCTTCTCTTTGCTTGAGAGGACTGCAGACACAGAGGGAACTTGTAACCTGCCCTTGTAGAAATAAGCATCCGGCAGCAGAAGCAAAGTCCTCAGGCTCCATAGGCAAACAGCCTTCCTCCAACCAGGAGCAAAGGACCAGGACCTAGGCGGGAAAGCTCGGGGCTCAGAGGGTGCTGTGTTAGGAGGTTGCCATGGTCGGGAATCCTCGCTTGCCCTAACCTAGCTCAGCCCCTAGCCGGCAGGCACTCGGAGCCAGCTGGGCGATGGTGCTTCTGGTTTCTCCTGCGCCTCCAGCCTGGCACCCGAGGGGGCCCGGGGAAGACTGGGACTTTCTCCAGGTCAAAGAGGAGCACCGTAGGGCAAAAGGAGAACGTTCGCCATTTGGCAAGAGAAGAAGAAGCCAACGAAGTGTGAGAGGTGCAGGGACAGCTCCTGGTGTGCAGCACCGCAGCCTTCTGGCTTCTCCCGTGGCTGTCCAAGCCCCTGCAGCTGCCCTGTGGGGACACCTCGTGGCTCAAGTTTGGGTGCTGGTGGCTGGCACCTTTTCAGTGCACTCCAACCTGGGCTTCATCTTTTCCCTTCCAAGTATGCCAGCCAGATCTGGAGATGGGAGCTAAAGGGGACAAGCCTAACTCAGAGTTTCCATCCAATTCCCACTCTTCTCTTAATGAGTTTCTTTAGCAGCTAATGCCCATTCCAGACCAACTCCAGAACACTGCCTGAGAGATTTGGTCTGCCTGAGTGTTCACCACTTCTAGAGAAAGCCCAGAGCCAGCAGACTGAGGAAACAATGGTTTCTCTGCACTTGGCACTCGTTAGCCTGCATCTGAACTCTCCAGCCAGTATTGGGACCCCCAGTGCAGCAGCAATGTCCATGCACTGGAGAGAGAGTTCAGAGAAGACCACCAAGATGATCTGTGAGGAGAGGCTGAGGGGCTGAAGCTTACTCATCACAAAGAGAAGGCTTCAGGAGAACCTTGGTAAGATAACTGGTGAGGGATCTAGAGAACAAGTGAGGGAGGTGGGATCTTTTAGCCTGGAGAAAAGGAGACTCTGTGCCCAGCCACCCAGCCAGTTCTTAACCCAGCACAGAGTGGCCCTGTCCAAGCCAAGGGCTGCCAGCTTGGCCAGGAGTTTGCTGTGGCAGAGTGTCAGAGGCCTTGCTGAAGTGCAGGTAGACTACATCCACAGCCTGCTCCATGTCCACCAGGTGGCCACCTGGTCATAAAAGGACATCAGGTTGGTCAGGCAGGACCTGCCCCTCCTAACCCCACGCTGGCCAGGGCAGGTCAGTTCCATCAAGGCCAGTCCAGCTGTGTGGCAGGGGCAGAGACAGCACTGGAGAGCTGCTGACAGGGCTTTGGCTATTTGAAGTTGGTTTGTGGCCATCTGGTTCATCAGCTTTTACTGTAGCCAGCCTCCTTTGGTGCAGCCATGTCCTGTGCTGGATGGAGGCACCAAGGAGAAGCCTCCTTTGGTGCAGCCATGCCCTGTGCTGGATAGAGGCAGGTGTCCACCCTGGTGGGAATGAGGGCCAGCTGATCCTTCCCCTCTCCTGCCCTGGAGTTCCCTGGGCCCCTGACTTTATGACTGCACAACCAGAAGATTTGTCTATTTTGTCCTGGTCACCTACTTAGATTCTCCAGGCTGGAAAGCTGAGGCTGTGAGCCACGGCTCCCAGGGTGATTCCCTCTCCACTGGCTCCATCTGGAGGCTCCTCTGTACACTCAGGTTCCAGGCTGCTTGGCACTGAGAACCACTGAAGACAGAGGCCTGAAAGCAGCAGCAGCTGCCAGGGGTGCAGAGAGCTCTCTGCCGCTGTCTGCCCTGCTGGGCAGGGCTAGCACATCCAGGTGGGGTTGGAAAGGCTCCAGAGAAGGAGACTCCACAACCTCTCTGGGCAGCCTGCTCCAGGCCTGCAGCACCCTCACACCAAAGGAGTTTCTCCTCATGCTAAGGTGTAACCTCCTGGGTTCCTATCACTACCAAACAGAGCCTGGCACCTTCTTCTTGCCCCCCACCCCTCAGATATTCACAGGTACTGATCAGGTCCCCTCTCAGCCTTCTCTTCTCCAGGCTGAACAGCCCCAACGCTCTTGGCCTCTTCTTGTCAGAGAGATACTGCAGTCCCTAACCATCCTGGCAGGACCAGAGTGACCCTGGCTGTACCTAGGGTGCTCCTGCCAGAGGTCTGATGTCCCTGCAGCCTGATGGCAGGACCATGCCCAATCTATTTTTATCTCTAATTGATAAGGAGGCCATGCTGGAAGCCCTTGGCAAACCAAACTGCTGCTCTTCAACCCTGAGCCTGCACGCAGCTGGGCACTGCCATGCCTGTTGGTGCCAACTGCTTTGGGAAACATTCTGCCCTTTTGCACTCAGGAAAGGCATCAAAGGCCCCAGGGCAAAATTTGGACCTCATCACCCTCTGCAACTCCCTCAGAGGAGGTTGGAGCTAGGTGGGTTTGAAAGGTGACAAAGCTGGTGAGAGGTCTGGAACACAGTCCTATGATGAGAGGCTGAGGGACTGTAACCTCCTGCCCACCGCCTATTAGAGGGTCTTTTGCTCGGTCGTGAGGATCTTTCACGTTGCATAGGTACAGCACAGGGCAGCATTAGCCAGTTCAGAGCAGCCGAATAAGACAGCCGTTTCCATCGGAAAGCTCCGGCGGCAATGTGCCGCTGCTCCACCAGGGAGAGATTGGGCAGGCTGCAGGCTGCCAGCCCAAGGCGGCAGCCAAACAGGGAACCTGCGCAGGGGAACGGGCGGCTGAGAGTTGGTGCTCAGGCAGCGCAGTTTGGAGCCTCTCTGCCGCAGCGCTAAGCCCAGGCGGAGTGCGCTGGCTCTGGTTACCCAAAGGCACCGGCACGGCACGGAGCCAGCGGCAGCTGTGGGCTCGGTCCCGGAGGACGTCTCCGGAGAGATCTCAGCTCGGCTGCCTGGGGCTTTAGTGCCGTCGAAGGGCGAAGGAGCGGCAGCAGCCTCCCCGTCCGCAGCTCGTCTCGGCTGCGGGGTTTCGGGCTCCGGCAGGGCTTGCTCGGAGCCGCTTTACGGAGCGGCAGACGCAGACTCCTTTCCCGGGACGCTCCGGGGCGACCCCCGTTCAGATCCCGGCGCTGTGGGCTGCGCGTTGCGGCGGCGTGGACCGCGGCACGGCGGCGGCTGCGGCTGCTTTCCCTCGCGGTGCTGAGCCCGGGCCGGTTCCAGGCTGTCTTTAGCCCGGGCACTGCGCACAGGCTCTGCGCGGCACTAGTGCGGAACGTGCGCGGCTCCGCCACAGCGCTGGGCAGGGTCTCTCAGGGCACGACAGGCACTCGGCTTGCCGGGGCACACTGGGGCACGGCTGCTCTCTTGGCTCTCGGGGCTCGTCCGGGTGACACAAGAGAAGCGAGGCTTACGCCAGGCTGCGGCGAGGCTTCGTGGCTTGCCCAGGTAAACTGAGGCAGAGCAGGCTGCTGGAGGTAAGCAGGCAGCTCCCCCGGGTAAAGCATGCAAAAAACCGACACCGTTTGACAAGCTCGGCTTGCGTTTGTCATTTGCCCGAGCGTCAGTGTGGCCAACTGGCAAAGTGATGAACCACTGAGGATGGCAGCCTGCCACACCTGACCCAATACGGCAGGTGCAAGAGGCCCCGCACAGGTAGGGCAAGACTAAACATGTCCCTGGCAGGCCTTTGCCTTTTTCCCACCTTTCCCAGTTTACCCGGAAAGGGGGAGGGGGAGCTTGTGTTGGGCCCATTTCATCCTACCACCACAGGCCTCCCCAGTGCTGAGAGCAGGAGGAGAAATTGCTGTCCTGGCCCTGCTGGCCACACCATTGCTGATCCGGGCCAGGGTGCTGGTAGCCTTCTTGTCCACCTGGGCACACCCTGGCTCATCTTTGGCCAACCTAACCTTAAGCAGCACCCCAGATCCTTTGCTGCCTGTTAGGAAGGCTGCTTGTTCTGTTGTTTAACTTAAAAGCCACAGTCATCCTTTGAGGGGTGAATTCTCTTCCTCTTTACTGAGGAACAATCCTCATTTTTCTCCACCTTCCTTGGCTTTTCAACTTTTTGTACTTCCTCTGAGTGTAGCTTCACTGAACTATTCTGGGAAGAGTCTGTGATGTTCTTCCCCAGGACCAGAGGTCTGAGTGGGAATCGTCATCAGATGCCCAAGCTCAGAGTGCTGAGGCAGGGGCACATCCTCTATGTAAGTCCTGCTGAACACCAAGCTTACCCCTGGGGCTGGTGTTCAAGTAGCTCCCACTGTGCTTTCCTGGGTCAGGCACCTTCAGATGCCCACAGCTCACCTGCTGTCAGCCCAGCCTGCAGGAGAGATGTAGCTCAAACCACTCTTTCCTTCAAGCACAAACCCCAAACCTTGTCTTTTTCCCCATCCAGGAGGTGCAAGCATGAAAGGTGTGAGCAGAACCTCCCACTGCCACCTTCCCAAGCAAGAGGGCCATTACCAGGTGCAGGAGAGACCTTGCTGTGCCTGCCCCATGAGGCACTAAACACTTGCAGCTTGCTGTTTTTTCCCTAACCCATTCACTTCTGCTGCTCTTGGGTTTCTCACAGCAGCAGTTTTCAGCCAGACTCCATCAGCAGGCTGTCAGCAGGAGTTCAAATTGCTCCTGCAGTGACTCCTGTGCTGCTTTATTACAATCATGGGCCTCCAGCTTTGACAGGACTCTATTCCCACGGGGCTTAGGAAATCATCATACAGTAATTTATCTTTCCCCATGTCAGCCAAAGGTGCAGTGCTGTGCTCCTTTTAAAATGGCTCAAGCCACTTGTGTGTCAGAAAGCAAAACTGCAGAGGGGAACATGAGTGGGAAAAATGTTGAGCTCTGAAAAGCATAAATCCTGGCTTGGCAAATCACAGAATAGCAGGGGGTGGAAAGGACCTTTGGAGATCATCCAGTTGAAGGCCCCTGCTACAGCAGGGGCACCCAGAGTCAATCCTACAGGGACAAGTCCAGGTGGGTCTGGAAGGCCTCCAGAGATGGAGACTCCACAGCCTCTCTGGGCAGCCTGTTCCACTACTCTGCCACCCTCAGTGAAGTTTCCCTGCTGTCTGTGTGTACCATGAGGCAGCCCAACAAGCACTGAGGGAAAATGCACAACTGCTCTGACACACCAGGAGTTCCAACCATCACTTTAGCAGAAGTGTGCTGTCTCCTGGAACAGGCTGCTTTCAAATAAATGGAATAAAATCCCCAACCTTGAGGAGCCAGATCATCATCAGAGAATGGCTCAGATTGGAAGGGATGTCAGACCTCATCTACTTCAATCCCCTGCCATGGGCAGAGACACCTCACAGCTAGACTCAGCTGCTCAAGGCCTCATCCAACCTGACCAACATCCCCAGGGAGAAGGCAGCGACAATCTCCCTGGGCAGCCTGTGCCAGAGCCTCCCCACTCTCACACTCAAGAACTTCCTCTTTAGCTCCAGTCTAACCCTGCTCTGCCTCAGCTCCAAACCATTCCCCCTTGGCCTGTCTCAGACACCCTCAGCAAAAGTCCCTCTGCAGCCTTCCTGCAGGATCCCTTCATGCACTGGCAGGCAGCTCTAAAGTCCTCCTGAAGCCCTCTCCAGGCTGCACACCCCAAGCTCCCTCAGCCTGTGCACACAGCAGAACTACTCCTGGTCTTGGAGCATCTTTGTGGCCTTCTCTGGCCTCACTCTAGCAGCTCTGTGTCTTTCTTCTGCTGGGGACAGCAGAGCTGGAGGCAGGATTGGACGTGAGGTCTGAGCAGAGCCAAGGGCTTCCAGATGTATTTGTGTAAAGCTTCCTCCCATTGCTGTGATGCTTCCCCAGGTGTGATATGAAGCACTGCCACCAGCAGGACTGAGCCAAGCCCAGCTCTGGTTTTCAGGCAGGGCTCTGTGCTCTGCACTCAACGTGAGTTGCAGCCAGCTCCTGGGAGCTCAGACTGCAGCGTGGCAATCACTGCAGTTAATTCCATCGGTCCCTGGGCTGGTGCTGAAATGATATTTGGCTGGCTTTGTGTGGGACAGGAGGAGGAAGGCTTCACACTGACAGCTTCCCTCCCCTCCCTGATTCTGGCAGTTCCCAAACTGCCAGGAAAAGACAGACAGGGAATTTCCTTATCTTGTCTTCAGGAGGGTTAAAGGAACAAGAACAAAAAAAATGTGGTGTCTGTGCTTTTTGTCTATCGCTGAGGCTGCACTGCTTCCACTGCACCTCACAGCTGTAGCTGTGCTAAGAGCAGGCTTAGCCTTAAGGACAAGCCTACAGGCATTTGCTATTTGAGATTCTAGTTGGTAAGTCCTCAAAGAAACTGTTCAGCTAGCCTGGAATTCAGTTTTCCACAGAACACTTCTGCAGCCTCCATGTTAAAGACAAACTACAAACAGGCAATGAGCTGACTCCAGGTAACCCAGACCCAACATTCACTTTGCTACCAGCCACAAACAGTTATGACAGAAGAGGACAGAGAGCACCTGAGCACTGACTGTGCACTGGGAAAACATCCCATGGCTGGAAGAGATTGCCCAGTGCAAATGGAGCAGAGAAGTACTGAAGGTCCTTTGAAAACAGATAGTACTGAGCTGGGAGAGAGTGTGGAGCTGCTGGGGGGCAGGAAGGCTCTGCAGAGGGAGCTGCACAGGCTGCATCCATGGGCTGAGGCAAATGGGATGAGATTCAACAAGGCCAAGGGCTGGGTCCTGCACCTGGGGCACAACAACCCCAGGAAGGCTCCAGACTGGGGGTAGAGTGGCTGGAAAGTGCCCAGCAAAGACAGAGCTGGGGGTGCTGGTGGACAGCTGGGTGAAGGTGAGCCAGGCTGTGCCCAGCTGGCCAAGAAGGACAGCAGCAGCCTGGCCTGGATCAGCAATGGTGTGGGCAGCAGGAGCAGGGCAGGGATTGTCCTCCTGCAGCCAGCACTGCACCGGGGAGGCCACACCTAGAGTACTGGGTTCAGTTCTGGGCCCTCACTGTGAGAAGGACATTGAGGGGCTAGAGAGGGTCCAGAGAAAGGCAAGGAAGCTGGGGAAGGATCAGGAGAAGAGATGTGGTGCTGAGCGCCCCAGCATTGCCAGAGTTAGAATGCTTGGACTGGATGATCCTAAAGGGCTTTTCCAACCCAAGCCATTCTGTCTTTCTGTATCTGATCCTTCCAGAAGCTGTTTGCAGACTATACAAAGAAAACTGTAGAGCAAACATATTAACCTTGGGTGGCCTTAGCCAAGTGAGTTTTCTTCTCCTGGGCAAAGAAGAGTTTTGAAGCTACAGTGAAGAGAGCATTGAGCACTCCGGAGCAGTAGTGGTGGAGGACAAATCTGTCTGTAGGCTTTTGTGTCTGGTGCTGACATCAAGCAGTCTTGCTGGGGAAAAAGGAGCAAGTGCTAGTCAGCAATGAAGCTCCTTTAGGCTGCCTTCCCCTCAGCTTCTTAAAGCAGGCTTTTGGACCTTGGACCTTGTCAGTTCTGCAGCTAACATACGCAAAGGAAGCACCACACACTGCTCTCAGCCACCAAGTGATTAAGCCTCTTTTAATGATTCTTTTGACAAACACTGTAAGCATAACCAGAGTGAACAGTATGGACCTGGAGTCTGCTCAGCAAGAGACCTGAGTCACTGAGCTGCTGGCTGGAGGAGAACTGTTGGCATTCTGAGCCAGAGGATGCTGAAGTGATCACAGACTAGAAGGGGTTTCAGCAGTGCCTCAGATTGTGCGTTAGGAGCCAAGGCAAACAATTATCCTGTACCATACAACAGAAAGCAACTAGCACTGAGCAAAGTTTGGTCAACAAACTAGGTTTACTTCTAGCATTAACTTTTGTGCTAAGAACTCAACAGACACAACAGTACCAGAAAGCAATGAACTTGAAAATGCAGGGTGGCCATGGAGAGCTGAGGACAGCAGCAGTGCTTGGGAGCAGCTTCAGAGACGGCTTTTGGACTCTGCCACTCGCAAGTGGTTTGCTGTCTCCTCATCACCTAGTCATGCACTGGAGAGGAACTCCACAGCAGTCTCCTTCTCTTCACTCAGCTCCTTTGCAGTCAGATCCATCTTCTCACGAGAAAAATCATTAATGGGAAGACCCTCCACAAACTTCCAGGCCTTGTCCTGTTCACAAGACAAACAAAAAGCCCCTCAGTGTGAGAACAGGCCACGCTCATCTGGCCTGGAGGAAACTCTGCAGGCTAACAAAGTTCAGGGCCTGAAAGAACACACCAGGTGTAAGTTAATCATAAAACCACAGAATTGCTGAGGTTAGAAGGGATATTTAAGATCAAGTCCAACCATTCACCCAGAGCTCACAGTTCCACCAATGTTCTTCAGCCACTGTCACTGAACCACATCCCTCAGCACCACATTTAGGCAGCTTTTAAATCCCTCCAGGGATGGGGATTCCACCACCTCCCTGGGAAAGGGAATCTATGCTGGATCAGGGAAAAGCAAACCAGCTGTCTCCGACGACATGGACAGAACAGAAAGGGATAGGCACAGCCATGCCCAGCTGCAGGAGGAAGACAATACCTCGCAGGACTCTGGCTCTATCACAGGCTTGCACCCTCCCTGCTATCTGAGGTTTGGCACAGCCTGGGGTGGTGCACACAGGCCTGAGGTGTTCCACAAAGCAGCTGCCACTGGGAAATTAAGTTTGGGTCCAGACCAAGCACACAGCCAACAGGCATGGCCCTGACTGAAAGGCTGCTCACAGTCTGGCCTGCCAGCCCCTGCAGCCCCACCCAGAGAGCTCAGGTGCTAAGGGGCTCCTAGGCCAGCTCAGCTGGGATGGCTTACCTTGATCACCACAGGGAATGAGTACAGCAGGTCTTCAGGAACACCATAGGAATTGCCATCTGAAATGACTCCCATGGAAACAAATTCCCCCTAGGAGACAGAAGAGCAAAGGATCAGCACCTCTGTCATTGCAAGGAGCAAGCCACACTTCCATTTTCATCTTCAGTGACACACTGTACACCAGAAAGATTCCTGTCACACTCCACACACAGCCCCCACCCGGGTCAGGGACACCAGCGCCCAGCAAACAGTGACTCATGAGCAAGGCCTTACCGCAGGAGTGCCAAACCAGATGTCCCTGACGTGATCACAGATGGCTTTGGCAGCTGACATGGCACTGGACAGCTTCCGAGCCTTGATCACAGCTGCTCCACGTTGCTGGACAGTCTGCAATGCATGACAACAGCTCAGGCTGGCAAGCAGCAACACCTTGGCTGCCTTGCAACGCTACTAGCAAATGGCTGAGGGAAGGACACCTCACAAAGCCTGCATCCCCAGACACAGCTGCCACTGAATGTCCATGGCAGACATACAGAACCCCGAGCTGCAAGAAGTATGCCCAGGCAAGAGACAGTGGAGCACTCTGGAGGCTGTTCTACAGCCAGCAGCCCACTGACTTCTTTCACACCACTCAGGTGGTACCACCAGGATACCTAAGGTCTGTCACTAGGAACTGTGTCCCAAGACAGCACTGGGAACCAGTGGGGCTTGCTGATCAACATCAGGATGAACTACTTGCTGCTCTCCACCTCTGGAGGCATTCCAAGCCTGCCTGCAAATGTTCCTGTGTGACTGATTGGGGAAGCCTGCTCTAGCTGACCTCAGACTAGGTGATCTTCAGAGGTCCCTTCCAACCCCTACCATTATGTGACTGTGTGTGATTCTGGTCTCACTCCTACAATGTTTAATACAGAAACTTAATTCCTGAAGGTGTAAATGAAGTTTAAATGGAGCTTCTATCCCTGGAGTACCCAGGCATGTCCTGGGTGACCTTGCTCTAGTAGGACAAAATGATCTCCAGAGGTTCCTTTCCAACCCTCACCAATGTGCTTCTGTCACTCTTTCAAGGTACCTCCCTAGAGTCAAGTTTATGTTCAGAACTTTTCTACTTCAGAACTGCACTTTTTTTGGCATTAGAATAGTTTCTCAAACCTTGCATGTTTTGTTCTCTAAGTTTTGGGAGGGCTGCAGGCCAACTAGACCCTAGGCTAGAGGGTTTTTATAGTGCCTTAAGGTTTTCAAGAGGAGTAACTGACAGAGACAAGCTAGCTGCAGGTGACTCCCCAGCACTGCAGTACTTCTCAGCTTTGGGGGAGTCACAGCTTGCCTGCTGAGTTCAGTTTTAGGGCCTTCACTGTAAGGAGGACTTTGAGAGGCTGAAGCAGGTCCAGAGAAGTGCAAGGAAGCTGGGACTAGAGAACAGGGCTGGTGAGGAGCAGCAGAGGGAACTGGGGTTGTTAAGGCTGGAGAAAAAGAGGGGGAAGGGAGACCTCATTGCTTTCTACAGCTCCTTGAAGGGAGGCTGGAGCGAAGAGGGGGTGGCAAGTAATAGGAGCAGAGGAAATGGCCTCAAGTTGCCCCAGGAGAGGTTTAGGTTGGACATTAGAAGAAAATTCTTCCCTGAAAGGGTTCTCAAAGCATGGCAGAAGCTGGTTCCTCTGGAACCAGGAAGGTGGTTGAATGCTCACCCCTGAAAGTGTTTGAAAGAGGCAGAGATGTGGTGCTGAGGGCCACGGCTTCGCCTCAGCCTTGCTATAGTTAGAGACTGGTTGGGCTGGATGCTGTTAAAGGGCTTTTTCTACCAAAATGATTCCATGATTCTATGACTTGCTCCAGTGAGGCAGAGCTCCTTCATTAAGGCAGACAGCTACAGTTTATGATTTGACATGAGGTTAGGGAAAGCAGCAGCACAGAATGACCATTTCCAACAAACAAGATCTTACCAGGATAAAGTCTCCCTTCAGCCAGCTGTCATCTTTTATAGCTTCATATACTCCAACTTCCTTTCCTTTCACGTTTACCTTTGCATGGTTAACATCTGGGTACTGAGTGGAGGAGTGGTTGCCCCAGATGATGACGTTCTTCACATCATTAGCAGTCACACCAAGCTTCAAAGCAATCTGATTGAAAATTAAAGACATCCACTTTATTAACTTCAGCTTCTCCACTCACAGGCTTCTTTGAAAGCACTGCTGTGCTCATGCTTAGTGGAAAGGATTCTGCTTGGAACAGACCCTCTTTACCTGAGACTTGGCTCTGTTGTGATCCAAACGAGTTAAACAGCTAAAGTTCTCCTTTGGTATTGAGGGGGCTGACTTGGATGCAATCAGGCAGTTGGTATTTGCTGGATTCCCCACTACCACAACCTGGAAACACAAAAGGGGCTGTGGAAAGACGAAGCAGCTCTTTCTGCAGAACACCTGCCTCCAGTGAAATGCAGGTCTTTGCTTGCAAAGGAGCTAGCAAAACCTTCTGCTTTCTAAACCTCCTGGGGGTCCTCAACAAGCCTGTTTCACCTGCACGTTGGTCAGGGCCACTGCGCCTTCTGCGACTGCACAGCCAAATCACTCCTAGCCAGGCATTTTCTGTGCCCTGACATTCACACCTGGCAGGGAACAAGACTCCTGGGCACATCTGCACAGTGGCCCTCAGCCTGGCTTCGACCCTCATGCTGCCCACACTGAAACCTCCACCGCCTTTCTACACCCTCTAGACTAGCTGACACTGCTTTATCTAACTGCTTCCTAATTAAGAATGCCAGAGCAGTTCACTTATCTCACTGCTCTTAGGCAGGCAGAACTGAAATGCTGCCTGAACTCAGAGCAATTTCTTACTATGGAAAGATGATTTTTATTCATCCTTCCTCTACTAATGTGTCTCCAATGATTAATGTCAAGTACCAGATACTCTCAAACACAGGAGCTAGTCAGCCACCCTCCCTTTGAAAGGGAGCTGAGTCTCTTTTCCATCACTGCAATAGCTGCATTGATGCTTTTCATTCCAGCTGTCCAAAGACACAAACAAGGCTTTAGAAGCAGTAGGAAGTTCATCAGCAGAGGAAGCAGGCATTAAAAACTCAGTTACAAAGCACAGTTGGAGTCTGGGGCTGAGATTAAGAGCAGTAGGAGAGCAGCCACATGATCCCATTAACTGTGCTGAAGGAATCTGAGAGGCAACAATTAAAAGCTTTCAAGGAGCAAGAGGCAAACAACTCAAATTAAGCCTGTCTGGTCATGAGCCTGCAATTTCAGATCAGTGCCAAAGCAAAGGGCTACCATGATCAGGCCTCAGATAGGTGTGAAGTAGGCAGCTGCCTGCAGAGCATTTAATTCTCCCAGAGAATGGGCAGTAGACTTTTAGTTCTTTTTCCCCCCAGATTTGGTGACAACCAGTTCAGAGCCTCAGTGGACTAGAGCCACTGAACAGCAGACTTAACCTTCTCACCAAACAAGCTCAGGACTAAATCCCCACCCTGTTTAAGACACTCCAGCTCATCTGCTCTTGACCAGGCTTAAGGGCAGCACTGCCTACCCTGCAAAGGCTCCTGCTTGCTCAATAGCACCCTGCAGCTATTCCCATCTCTACACAGCTGAGAGAGTGAGAACTCCTTCAATTCAATGTCTGTATTCACCTTGACAGTCTTTTTGGCATACTTGTCCAAGGCTGCACCCTGAGACTTGAAGATTTTCACGTTTGCTTTGAGTAAATCCTTCCTCTCCATGCCCTCCCTCCTGGGCATGGAACCAACCAGAATAGCTATGTCAAGGTCTTTGAACGCCACTTCCTCCTTGTCTGTTGGAATGACCTCTAAAAAAAGAGGAAATGAAGGAGAAAAAAAGTTACCTAAGGCAGAGTAATACTGATGGCAAAGCACTAAAGAGAATATTCTTTGGTTCATAAACAGTACAGAACCTGATCTGACAGCAGCACCATCACTATCCCCTTGCACAAACACAAATGTGGGCTTTTGGCCTTAACTCCACAGATCAGAAACCAGTTACTGGCAAGTGTTTATCCACACACACTCAGCTACAGCTTCAGACAGAGCTGCTGGGAACACAGGAGAAATCTGTGTCACAAGGTACCTTTTGTGTGTCCCTTGCCGTGTACCTGTGCATGTTACACACCCACACAGGCTGCACTTCCCTTTTAGACACTAATTCTTAGTGACAAAGCTCAACAATACACAAGCTCTCCTTTGAAGTTTTCAAGTTGCCCCAGCTAAGGTTTAGGTTGGACATGAGAAGAAACTTGACTGAAAGGGTTCTCAGAGCCTGACACAGGCTGCCCAGGGAGGTGGCTGAATGTCCACCCCTGGAGGAGCTTCCAAGAGACAGAGACGTGGTGCTGAGTGCCATAGTTTAGCTCTAGCCTTGGTAGAGACAGAAATGGTTGGTCTGGATGATCTTAAAGGGTTTTCCAATCCAAACAACTCTGTGATTGCTCTCCCTTTAACAATGCAACCTAAACCAGCTCTGGTTTATACAAGAACTGGCAGCTCCATGTTTCTGAAGTACCATGACAGCTATAGTAGCATCCACTGGCTGCCCTTCCTCTGCTGGGTTAGATGGAACAGAACTCACCTTGCTCACATGGCTGGGTGAGCAACTTCTTACTGGCTGTCTCAGCCAGAAGGCACTTCTGAAGCCTAGAGTTTGTTTTCTGCAGTATGCAAGCACACTGGAAGGCCCTTTCTTATCTTACCACAACAGAACGCACACAGGCACAAGTCTCTGACAACCCAGGATTAGATGACACAAACTAAATCTCAGGTATCTGCCCAGGCAGTTCTTCTTTATCTTCAACTTTATTAATGATCTGGGTGAGGGGATTGAGGCACCCTCAGTAAGTCTGCAGATGGCACTAAGCTGGGTGTCCATCTGCTAGAGGGTAGGGAGGCTCTGCAGCAGGACCTGGACAGCTGAGAGCCATGGGCCAAGACTCATTGGATGAAGTTCAACAGGGCCAAGGGCCAGGTACTGCCCCTGGGTCACAACAACCCCATGGGGTACTCCAGACCTGGGGATGTGAGACTTGGAGGGACCTGGGGGTGTTGACAGTCACTGACTGTGAGTCAGCAGTGCCCAGGTGGCCAAGAAAGCCAAGGGCAGCCTGGCTAGGGTCAGAAGCAGGGTGGGCAGCAGGGACAGGAGGTGCCCATTCCCCTGGGCTCAGCTCAAGTGCTGTGTTCAGAGCTGGGTCCCTTACTGCAGGAAGGACACTGAGGGGCTGGAGCCTGTGCAGAGCAGGGCAGCGAGGCTGCAGAAGGGCTTGGAGCAGCTGGGCTGTGAGGAGGGACTGAGGGAGCTGGGGGGGTGCAGGCTGCAGAAGAGGAGGCTGAGGGCAGAGCTCATTGCTCTCTGCAGCTCCCTGCAGGGAGGTTGGAGCGAGGAGGGGGCAGCCTCTACTCCTTGGTGCCAAGGGACAGGAGCAGAGGAAATGGTTCCAAGCTGCCCCAGGAGAGGCTCAGGCTTGATACTAGGAAATATTCTGCCCTGGAAGGGTTCTCAAACCTTTGAATGGTCTGCCCAGGGCAGGGCTGGAGTTTCCATCCCTGGGGCTGTTCCAGCAGCCTGTGGAGCTGGTGCTGAGGGACATGGTTTAGTACTGAGCCTGCAGTGCTGGGTAGAGGGTTGGGTTAGGCTTGGAGGGCTCTTCCAGCAGGATGCTTCCTGTGATTCACACAACCCCCCTGTGATGACATCTTCCTAGCTTACAGCCCAAGTTAAATGAGCTTAACAAAAAATAAAACCAAGAAAGGATCATCTAGTTTGGGCTTTTCCCTGCACTTCCTGCCAGCCAGGCAGACTCTGCTAGAAATGAAGCAGCTGTAGCAGAACACCTCTAGGAACAAGAACAGTGTCTTTTGATCACCTCTCAGCAGTGGCAGAGCACAGTCCTGCAGCTCCATCACCACTCCTTCCAGCACGGTCATCATGGGGGTGATATCCAGCAGCACAAGAATAAGAGGCTATAAAGAGAGAAACTATTTAGTCCAAGCTGCAAATAATCTGGGTGGAATTTATTATCTGTTGGAAACTGCTTGTGCAAGGCTTCAAATCTCTTGCCACAAGGCTGAAGCTTCCTCCTGACCTACAGAACCAATTACTTGTGCACTGCTAAACCATTTGGAGGGTCTGCAGCAAAACAAGTCACAGGGGCTACACTTCTGGCACCAGCTTATTCACTACTTAACAAGTTGAGCTGCTTGGTGGCTGAGGGTCAGGCTACGGCTGTTGTGTACCTGGGCTGCAGCAAAGCCTCTGACACCATTTGCCACAGCAGCCTCCTGCTGAACCAGTCTGCTCAGGGCTTGGGTGAGTGCATGTTCACTGGGTGAAACACTAACTGGGTGGCAGGGCCTAAAAGTGGTGGAGATGGAAATACCCCCAGGTGGTGGCCACGCAGCAGTGGTGTGCCCCAGGACTCAGTTCTCCTTAACATCATTATCCATGATCTGAGTGAGGGGATTCAGGCACCCTCAGTCAGTTTGCAGGTGGCACTGAGCTGGGAGGGAGTGTAGAGCTGCTGAGGGAGCTGCACAGGCTTCATCCAGGGGCTGAGGCCAATGGGATGAGATTCAACAAGGCCAAGGGCTGGGTCCTGCACTTAGGGCACAACAAACCCAGGAAGGCTCCAGGCTGGGGGAAGAGTGATTGGAAAGTGCCCAGCAGAGACAGAGCTGGGGGGTGCTGGTGGACAGCTGGGTGAAGCTGAGCCAGGCTGTGCCCAGCTGGCCAAGGAGGGCAGCAGCAGCCTGGCCTGGATCAGCAATGGTGTGGGCAGCAGGAGCAGGGCAGGGATTGTCTGCTGAGTCAGGTGAGGAGCAGCTGAAGGAACACGAGTTGCTGCCTGGACAAAAGGAGGCAGAGGGGAGCCCCTGTTCTCTACAACTGCCTGAAAGGAGGCTGAAGTCAGGTGGGGGTCAGTCTCTTCTCCCGAGCATTAAATGACAGGATGAGAAGAAATGGCCTGAAATTGTGCCAGAGAAGGGTTAGGTTGGAGATTAGGAAAAGCTTCTTCATTGCAAGTGTTGTCAGAGATTGGAACAGGCTGCCCAGGGAGGTGGTGGAGTCCCCATCTCTGGAAGTGTTTCAAAGAGGCAAAGATGTGGTGCTCAGTGCCATGGCGGAGTTAGAGAATGGTTGGACTAGATGACCTCAAAGGTCTTCTCCAACCCAGAGAAGGGTGTGCCCCCATGGTGCCCGTGCCAGCCAAGAGGAGGTACCTGGTCCTTGCCGAAGACATCTCCCTTGGCGATGCTGTAGAGTAGCGAGTAGGCGATCTGCCCGGCGGCTCCGGTCACCAGCACGCGGATGGCTTCACCCTGCCAGGGAAGCATGGAGCCTTACCATGGCTGCAGAGCTCTGCCAGGGAAGCATGGAGCCTTACCATGGCTGCAGAGCTCTGCCAGGGAAGCATGGAGCCTTACCATGGCTGCAGAGCTCTGCCAGGGAAGCATGGAGCCTTACTACGGCTGCAGAGCTCTGCCAGGGAAGCATGGAGCCTTACCACGGCTGCAGAGCTCTGCCAGGGAAGCATGGAGCCTTACCACGGCTGCAGAGCTCTGCCAGGGAAGCATGGAGCCTTACCACGGCTGCAGAGCTCTGCCAGGGAAGCATGGAGCCTTACCACGGCTGCAGAGCTCTGCCAGGGAAGCATGGAGCCTTACCACGGCTGCAGAGCTCTGCCAGGGAAGCATGGAGCCTTACCACGGCTGCAGAGCTCTGCCAGGGAAGCATGGAGCCTTACCACGGCTGCAGAGCTCTGCCAGGGAAGCATGGAGCCTTACCACGGCTGCAGAGCTCCTCAGCTCAGCCTGCTGCATGGCACAGCCACTGTCTGACTGCTTCACCTGGCTGAAAGCCTCTGCCAGGCTGGGCTCAGAGCCAGCTCCTGAGATCTCATATCTGTTCTGCCACAACACCTGGAGCTTCTCCGCTTGCTTTTACCAAAACAGACCACACTGGCAAAGATCTTCCCCAGAGCTGCTCCTGGAGAAGCTTCCAGGCCAGCAGGCATGGCAGTCTGTTGACTAAGCTCTGTATTCCTGTTAGCAGTGCTGCCCTCCAGCACAAGGTGTGCCAGCATCACCCAGCACAGCTTACCTGTTCATACTCCAACCTCACAAGAAAGGTTCTGGGACCTGCAGCACTTCACCACTTCTCATCTTCTTTCCCTTAAGCATATTGACTGCCTGCTTGCAACCAAAGCCTCCCAGTACGCCAAGGAATCTAGTGGACTTAGCACTACTGCCATACTGGAGCTGTGGAACAAATCCACAGCCAAAAGCTGTGTTCTGGCCAGCTACAGACACCAAGCTCCATAACACAACCACCCATTGTCAAACTGGCCCAAATCTCCAGCAGACTGGGACTGGCAACCTGTTACTATACTGCAAACATGGCAGGAGAGGGTTGGAAAGAGGAGTCCATTTTATTAAGCTGCAGCAGGGCCTGGGGGATTCCAGAGATTGTTTAACATTGAAAACATGCTGCAGGACATTCACAACCCTGTGCTGTACAGGCGTGGGTTGGCATCTCCCTTGTGCCCTAGAGACACTAGGGCTGGGGCAGCAACAAGCAGCCTCTGAGCAGCCTACAGGAATCCAATGCCCAGTTTGTCCTAAACAAGTGAACACTGCTCATGTGAATTATGGATGAAGCACCTTCCACGTCCACTGGTGTCTGCAGTGATTTCATCGCGTGCTGGGCTGCGTGATGAGAAGGGCAGCTGGCACAGCATGGCAGGCTGCTTACTGCTGGAGCTCTGAGTCCAGGGTGGCGACCCCGAACTTGAGAGGGACGCTGAAAAGCTAAAGAGGGGCCAGGCGGACACAACTCAGCCGCAGCCCAGAGGTGACCTCCTGCAAGAGGCAGCTAAGGGAGCTGCACACAGGCTGTGTGGGCAGAGGACAGAGTACGGTGGTCTAACAGCAGCCTGCTACCACATGCAGGAATGTTACGAAACCAGGGCTGCCAGCCAGCTCTCAGTCGTGACAGCTGACAGAGCACAGGGCAGCAGGTACAAAGACAACAGTTCTTGGTAAAGGTGGCACTGCCACACTGGAACAGAGCACCCAGATGGGCTGTGCAACCTTCAGCATTGATGGTTTTCAACACACAGATGAAAAAATTACATCTACCATCTGACTTAGGAGTGGCAAAAGCCTTCTTATCAGGCTGGGCTGGACAAGCTCCAGACTCACAGCAAGAAACAGGTCTGACTGGATGACCTCTAGGGATCCTTCCCACCCAACATTCCTGTCAGTGATATTTATAGGGAAATCACTTTGGGACTTGAATGCACTGTCTCTGCAGAGGTGACCAGCACAGCTGCACCAAGCAACCACAAGCAACCACTAGACAGCGAGGAAAAGGAGGTCACCTACCCCATTTTACCACCTACTAGACAAAATGAGGAAATAAGTGGTGCAGTTAAACTGCTGAACTCACAGATTTAGACCTCAATATGATTTAGTGTTCATTAAGGAAAGACTCTTTAACTAGATGGCCAATGGTGATAGTGTTGAACTGCATTATTAAAGACAATGAAGTGCTGGAAAGGGTCCAGAGAAGGGCAAGGAAGCTGGGGAAGGGTCTGCATAAAAGGGCTGGGGAGGAGCAGCTGAGGGAGCTGGGGTTGCTAAGGCTAGAGAAAAGGCTGAGGGGAGACTTCATTGCTCTCTACAGCCCCCTGAAAGGAGGCTGGAGCCAGGTGGCAGTTGGGCTCTGCTCCCTAGGAACAAGTGACACAAGGAGAGAAAATGGCCTCAGGTTGCCCCAGAGGAGGGTAAGGTTGGACACTGGAAGAGCCTTCTTGGCTGAAAGGGTTCGCAAAGCCTAGCAGAGGCTGCCCAGGGAGCCCAGGCAGCAAGGGCTGAATGCCCATGCCTGGAGGTGTCTGAAAGAGTCAGAGATGTGGTGATGAGGGCCGTGGTTCAGCCCCAGCCTTGGCAGAGTTAGAACGGGTGGACTGGATGATGCTAAAGGACTTTTCCAATCTGAACCACTCTGTCTCATCCTTCCCACCTGGTCAGATCTCAGCAAGGAGAGAGAAGGAACACAGGGATTTGGCTGTTGACACTTCAGACCTCAGAACTCATTTGGGTACTCTGAGTAGGGAAGCTTTACTCTACCACTGTACCACAAGGTCTGAAAGATGACAGGCAGCACAGATGAAGGTTTTAAAGTCAACTTCTCTGCAGGTTTTCAATGGGAATCTGCACTTTAAGTGACTGGAACAATGAGAGCTCTTTTGGGGCAGTTAATCACATTAGCTTGGGAAATGAGTACTGGAAAATTACTGTGCTGCAGTAATTAGCCTGGCCAAATCCCCTATCAGTGGCATATCAGAAGTGGTCCTGTGGAAGCATGCTGCTCCAGAACTCACATGGACACATGCTTTGTGAACGCCACGGTCCCTGAAATTGACTGAGCATTGACTTCTGAAGATGCTATGAGGTTAGAGTAAGGCTCTTCCTCCTCTGCAACCTGTGAGTCAGGCCAAAGCAGCACCACAAAGAAAGTCAGTGAGAACCTTTTCCACTTTATATGGCAATCTGGTTTAGACATTAAAAAAGCCAATCTATTCAGCAGCCTAACTGGAGAGGGAAGGAAGATAAACAGGCAAGAGGTAGGACTTCCTTATTTTTAATTGAGACAGACTTAAGATTTAGCCTTGTTTCAAAATAAAAACATCCTTCAGTAATGACTCAACTGCACATTTCCAGAAAATGCTTATTATCTGCTTACTACCATCCTTCCTGTTCTCCTCCCATTTTGGCCTGGAAGAGGGAAGAAGCAACAAACCAAAATAAGGTAAGGAGTTCTGCCTACTCATTTATTCTCTCCATGCCTTCGGTTCTCTGGAGGAGCTTTCCCAGCAGCCCCTAACCCTGCCCCAGCTGTGAGACATGATACTTGCACACTTCTCCTCTTGATTCCAGAAGCTGGTTAACAAGCCCAAAATGCCACACTCCTTACACAACGGAGTTAAGTCTCCCTGGAAAGCTTCTGTCAGGCCTAAGAATTGGCACTGCTGAGCATACGAGTGGACTGATGAGGTGGTGGGGTCAGAGCAGTGCTTGGGTCTCTAGTGGCAGCTGCAGCCTCTGCACTTCATCCCGTGGCTTGGCCCCTGCACTGGCCTTTGATAAGAATACTTCCACTCTGTGCTAACTGCAGCGGTGACCTTTAGTTACTCTCAGGTTACATTAGAACGTGAGGATAAATCAACCCAAACCTCACTCAACTAAATAACTTCAAAGCCTTTCCCACATCACATCCTCCAGAGCTAGAGCTGAAAAAGAGAGCATGAAAGATAACAAGGCTCAAATCAAAACAAAGTGGTGAACCTTGCAACACCAGATACCCAGCAAATGAGCAAGTTTGCCCCCTGCCCAGAAATTACCACACAGAAGTAACTCCCAGTTTCATGCTGGGGAGGCAATGGAGGATTTAATGCCTTTGGTTTAAGAACATGATGCCTAAATGACCTGTCATTGCCACTGATATTAGCAAAGTCTTAGAGCCACGTGTGAAAACAGCACTGCACTGCGAAACTGATGCAGGGGGTTACAAAGGTTAAGTAGAAGAGTTTAATGAAATAAACCACGACCTGTAGGAAGGAGAAAGTCAGTGTCCAGTCCACATGATTGATGGACTTTGCACAAGTAATTACAGTTGTAAAAGACGCCCACTAGAGTTATTGCTGATGAACTGCTTGTGAAAGATCATCAAGCCAACACTACCCCCGAATACTGCAGCCAACTAAGCCATCCCACCTTGCCCGACAGGAACGCTTTCAGCACTGAGTTTAAACTGTACCTTCTCAAAAGACCAGAGCCTGCGTAATAAAAACGTTCCCTTTGCCCTTGTGATCTCCTGATAATAAATATGTTTGGAAAAGTGGCGGGAAGTACCAGCAGGACCTCAGTAACACTAGTAGCACTGTGGTTCAGAGACATTCCAAAGGAATTCTTCCCTTAAGAAACGACCAAAGGAATTCCTTCCTTAAGAAATGACCTTGAGGCAGGTGGCCTTAATTATTTCCCCTCCCCTCTCTTTTATTTAGCTAATAGCAGACAGGAGTTTGTTTCAGGAGCTTAAAATCCTTGCCCAAAGTCAAATGCATAATTATAGCAGCAGAAGGGAAGACAAAAACCTGTGGTGTTCTACAAAGTCTGGGGACCAAAGTAAATTTCAAACAGCAGTTCTCCTGGAGACTTGCAAATTCATGGCAGTCAACATTCTGGAATGCTCCAGTTCAGATCGCAACTTGCTGCCCTGTGGTCACTCCTGGGCAGACATTAGAGTGGAGAATTAGGACAGGTAAGCTTTACAAATTCCAGTATTTTTAGTGTAGAGCTGAAGCCACAGAATGTGCCAGTTATGTTTTCTATAGGAAAGTACCAAAGAAAAGGTTTCAGCAGTTCAAAAAGTGCGGGGGGGGGAAGAGATTTTTATTATTATAAAGGAAGGCAAAGTCTCTGTGCAATCTCGTGGCTGTGCAAACACCTATGCCACTGAAATGCAAAGCACCCCAGGTCATCTGTGCGACCTCAGGGCAGAACTGCCCATTTGGAGACCCCACACCAAAAAAAGCTGGGTTTCTGACAGAAAGCAGGCATAAAACACAAGAGGAAGGCATTTTTACACGTCCCCTTGAGCTAACACCAGAACCTTTAACGGCTTATGCAACTGAGGAGCAGGCATCTTTCCAAAGGCAACGTCCTCAGCCTCTGCAGGGACAGCACCAGGCTGGCTGCGCTGTGCCGGGGTGACCGCGGCGGGAACGCGAGATGCCCTCCTGCGTACCCCAGTAAGGAGAAGGCAGAGAGGGCACCAGGCCGTTACTGCAGGGCCCGGCACGGAACCCCACGTGCCCGCACTGGAAGGTCACCTCGGCGCGGCCTTCGTGGGGGGCTGCGGGGAGCTCCAGCCCAGCGCTAGGCCCGTTCCCCACCGGCTGCCAAGAGTAACTTCGAGTCACCCCCAGGGCCTGCCGCGGCGGAGTGCGAGATGAGAGAGGAAGACAGAGAGAGTGAGGCATAGGGAGAGGAGGGAGTAAGACAGAAACAGGAGTGAGAGACAGAGAGGGAAAGCCGGCGCCATTTCGCAGCCACCCCAGCAGGAGGGCACAGAGCATCCTCCATCCCACCCCATCTTCTGCCTAAAGGGAGTATTTATCGGCTCAGGAGAGCGGTACCGACCATGGCTGAAACGAGCGGTCCGTCCGGCAGCCCCGAGGTCACCTCTATGGTACCGCGCAACCGGAGCCGCGGCGGCGCTAAGACACGGCGGAGGGGAGGGGTGCAGAGGGCGGGCCCCGCACTGCCTCCTGGGGGCTGTAGTCATGGCTCCCGCCCCCGCCACGGCCCAGCTCCGGCAGAAAACTACAGCTCCCAGCGTGCCTAGAGGCCACCGGCGCCTCGCCCCCGGCAGCGATTGGCGCTGAGAGCAGCTGCTATCCGCCCCCTCCCCATTCATTTGAAGCGGTTTCTGCAGCAGCTCTGCTGACTATCGCTAGGAGGCGGCTCCCGCCACCGCGCATGCGCCCCTTTGGGGCCTGCGGGGCGGCGTCCTCCCGGGCTCTCCGGTGCGCGTATGGGCGGAGCGCTGCTCGCCTCCTGCGCCGGAGCTGCCGGCCGGCGGCGGCGGGCGCTGCTGGCGCGTGCGCACGCGGCCCTGCCTCGGCGGTTGCTAGGTGACGGCGGCGGCGCGGAGAGGCGCGGGTGGGCGAGCGTTTGAACGCGGGCGGCGGGAGCCTCTCTGTCCCCCGGCGTCTTCCCGTGTTCTTCCCCACCTCGTCTCCTCGGAGCCCCTGGTGGGTTCGGGTCGTGCCTTTCTCTAGGGTGGGAAAGTGGGAGGTCGGGTCGGTTCGTTACCTCTAGGCCCTCTCTCCTCCGCCTGCCCCCGCGCCGGTGCGTGGCTCTCCGGCAGCGGCCGTCCCCTCGGTGTGGCGGGCTGGAGCGGGGCGGTGTGCGCAGGGTCGGGGGCTCGGGAGCGGTGAGGGCGGTCACAGCTTTTCCCTGGCCTTCCCCGCACCGCAGCCTCTTTGTCCTCGGGCCCGGCCTCCGCTGGGAGGTTGCTTACGAGCGTCCCAGGAGCGCGGGGCCGCTGCCCTGGCGCTGCGCTGTTGCCTTCGGGCTGGCTGCGCTCCGTCCCTCCGCGCTCTCCTTGCTGCCCCTGGCACCTTGCTTTCGGCCTTTGAGGAGGAGCTGCCCAGCTATAGCTGCCCGTTACCGACTTCTGCCAGCTTGGGCTCGGCCCTTTCCGCATCGCCTGGGGGAAGCGGAGAGCTTTGTGCTGTTGCTCGTTGAAGCGGCGTGACTGAGCCGCTTGTCTGCCATACAAAAATAAACCCCTTCCTTTAGTCGTCTTTTGGCTTCTTGACCCCGGACTCTGTGGAGCAGATGTTGGCATAAATACATCAGCAAGGCCCACGGGTTCTGTGGTGGCATGCTACAGAAGAGAGGCTTGCGAGGCCCAGTTGGCTGTTTTTATCCTGGGATCTGGGCAGAGTGCCCCACTAAACAAATTCTGACATTTCATAGGGTCGTTTGGGTTGGAAAAGCTCATTGAGACCATCCAGGCCAAACGTTCACTACCTCTACCAGAGCTGAACCATGACTCTCAGCACCGTGTCTCTGCTTCACTAAGACATCTCCAGGGATGGGGAAGGCTTGAGTGAAGTCTCACTCGTCCATATATTCTTCTGCAGCATCAGTGTAAATTCTTAGTCTAGTCCTTACAGTCCATTGTTTTCTTTTTAAAGCAATCTAAGCCATGTGTATGCCTAGGCACCTTCTTTGGCCCTCTGAAATAAGAAGTGACTCCTTTAAGAGCTTTTAAATGTCAATATTTCTGCTTCTCATAGAATCACAGAACAGCTCAGGCTGGAAGAGACCTCAGAGATCATCTGTTTCAACCCCCTGCCATGCCCAGGGACACCTCAACTAGCCCAGGTTACTCAAGGTCCCATCCAACCTGGCCTTGAATATCTCCAGGCAGGAGGCATCCACAACCCCTCTGGACAAATCCACTCCAGAGTCTTGCCACCCTCCTGTTGAAGAATGTCTTCCTGGGATCCAATCTAAACCTGTTCTTCAATTTAAATCCATTTCCCCTTGCCCTGTCAGTGGACACTCTTGTAAAAAGCCCCTCTGCAGGATCCCTTCAGGCACTGGCAGGCAGCTCTGAGGCCCACCTGGAGCCTTCTCTCCAGGCTGCACACCCCCAGCTCCCTCAGCCTGTTGCTCACAGCAGAGCTGCTCCAGGACTTGGATCATCTTTGTGGCTTCCTCTGGATTTGTTCCAACAGATCTATGCCCCTCTTTTGGGAGGTAAAGTGTTCTCATTTTAGGGAGCCTTGTTGCTGATAGTGCTCAGGCCATGACTAAACTTCCTGTGGCTTGAACAAATCTTTAGCTGAATATCTGTCAGCCTCTGAAGTATGAAACTGCAGTGCCTGAGTTGCAAAGGTATGGTCACATTTCATCCTAAATGTCAGAGTGTGCTGGTTTAGATCAGTTAGGAACTGTACATTTTTCATGTGAATTCAGATTGTACCCAAGTTCCCCTTCAAGAAATGAATTTGAAAGGCAAAGAGCTGCAAGCAGAGCTGTGGTCTGGCTTGCTGTGGGTTGCAGAGAAGGAAAAAGTAGCGTATTTTCCAGCCTGATTATTCTAGAGTGTCCTAATGTGATTTCCCTATCCCTAGAGGTGTTTGAGGTGAGGCTGGACAGGGCTGTGGGCAACCTGCTCTGGTGAAGGATGTCCCTGTAGAGTGCAGGGGGCTGGACTGAATTAGCTTTGGAGGTCCCTTCCAGCCCAGACCCTTCTGTGATTCTGTGACTCTAACCTTTTTGTTTTCTTTTCTGCACCTGGATGTTGTACAGACTTAATTAATGCTAATTAAGATTTAAATGTAACAGAAGCTGAGGTGAACTCACATCAGGTAATTCCCACTCAGTGTAACAGATTCAGTTTTGATTGATTCCGTATCAGTGTTCAGCTGGATCAATCTTAGTATGCTGTAAAGTGATTTGTGTGTGTCAACAGAGCAGATGAGATCAGGTTAGTGGATTTCAGTTCAGCTAATTGAACTTCTTGTGGCAGGCAAGGCTCCATTTTCATTCTTGGTCCTTTTTTTTTTTTTACCCAAGCTTGTGTCCCTTGAATTAATTGTTGAAGATAAGTCCTTGGTGCTGGAAGTGGTTTGTGATGGTGCACAGACACGTGTAAATGCTTCTCTTTGTCAGAGCCATGCAGGGCAGCTTATTTTAACTCTGTTCCCACTGCTAGTCCAAGGTACCTGCATTGCTTCAAGACTCTGCTGAATTAACTAAAGACACCTTAAAAGTTTTGCCTTTTATGGAAGATGTGGTGTAATGTTTAAAGTTAGCAAAGCCTAACCATTCTACTGAAGTTTTGTCTCTACTTGCTGGGCTTTAATACCTTCCAAGCACTATTTAAGTGCTATAGAGTTGTCCTGCTCTGGCAGAGGGGTTGGACTTGATGATCTCCTTGGGTCCCTTCCAACCTCCAACATCCTGTGATCCTGTGAATCAAAGACAAATCTGAAACTCTAGAGTAAAAAAGTGCAAATTAGGTATGGTGTAATAAACAGTGCTGGGACACTGCGAAGCTCTCAGCATGGCTCAAGGATTCCAAGCTTTGCATGGTTTATAGCACAGGTAGATAATACATAGTCATGCTGTCCCCTAAAACAGGCAGGTTGAAGCTAATGGTTTCTCAGAACTCATTTGCATTTGGTCCCTCTCATTTGGGCATACCTAATTACCTTTGGTGTGGTGGGCTTTAGAGGTCTTTGGGATGAAGAGCTGAAGTCTCCTTCGCAGTTGCACTTCTTTTGAGCGTGGCCTGTTAGTTGTTTTTTACCCCCTTCAGCTTCTATCTGCAGGAATAAGCTTTGTTATCTATGCATTGCCCTTGACAAAGATTCCCTAGATTCTCCTTTGGAAAAGTATTGTCTTATTGTTGCAGGGGTGACCTCATTGCTGTCTGCAGCTACCTGAAGGAACGTTGTAGCCAGGTGGAGGTTGAGCTCTTCTGCTAGGCAACCAGCAACAGAACAAGGGGACACAGCCTCAAGTTGTGCCAGGGGAGGTCTAGGCTGGATCTTAGGAGGAAGTTGTTGGCAGAGAGAGTGATTGGCATTGGAATGGGCTGCCCAGGGAGGTGGTGGAGTCGCCTGTCCCTGGAGGTGTTCAAGCAAAGCCTGGATGAGTCACTTAGTGCCATGGTCTAGTTGATTGGCTAGGGCTGGGTGCTAGGTTGGACTGGATGATCTTGGAGGTCTCTTCCAACCTGCTTGATTCTATGATGCAACAAGCAAATAAAAAACCAAAGAGCAAGGGAAATTCCTTTTGCCTTATTCTTGAGATGCACTTTGCAGCTGCTGCACTCCAAAGGCAGGGAATTACTTGGTGTAATTAAACAACGCACTCCCTGCTGGAGATGCTTTGAGTGTTATCAAGTATTCTTTTTTAAGGCAACTCATGGTTTTAAAGGGTAGGCTGCCAGAGTCCTCTCTTTAATTAATGTTAGTGGAATAATCATTCTAAAGCCTGCTCACTCACTGTAAACTGAATTGCTCTCTGTTACCAGCTGGCTGCTGCCTTCAACTGTGTGCTGGACAGGATTTGCTTTTTTCCTCTGTGCCACCAAACTGATGAATTCCTTAGGTAAGTTTTTACACTTTATTTTTAGGAAGTTCTCTTTTTATTGTGTCCAGTCTTTCTTCTGTCTCCTGCATTTTATGTGCAATTTTTAATCCAAAACCAGCTCTGTGGGAAATAACCTAAAAAATGTTTAAGATTGTGTCAGAAAAAAAACAAAGTATTTAAAGGCTGTTTTTAGCCTGAGAAATATGAGTAGAATTGGAACAGTTTTGGAAGTCTCTGATGAGTTATGATCCAAAGGAATACTACTACTACTTCTAATCAAAGAATCACAGAACAGCTCAGGCTGGAAAAGACTTCAGAGATCATCTACTCCAACCCCTGCCATGCCCAGAGACACCTCTCAACTAGCCCAGGCTACTCAAGACTCCATCCAGTCTGGCCTTGAACATCTCCAGGCAGGAGGCATCCACAACCTCTCTGGACAAATCCACTCCAGAGTCTTGCCACCCTCCTGGTGAAGAATGTCTTCCTTGGATCCAATCTAAACCTGTTCTTCAATTTAAATCCATTTCCCTTTGCCCTGTCAGTGGACACTCTTGTAAAACATCCCTCTGCAGCTTTCCTGCAGGGTCACTTCAGGCACTGTCAGGCAGCTCTGAGGCCCGCCTGAAGCCTTCTCCTCTCCAGGCTGCACACACTCAGCTCTCTCAGCCTGTGCTTTTTTTCTTAGCCTTGACATAAATCTGCCCTTTTGTTGCTTGAGCAGACACTGGGTGACAGCAGTGCCTGGGTTTTCTGCTCAGTAATGTCACTGTGTAAAGGGGCTTGGCTGTGACACCTAACTCGTGAATGAAGTAGGTCCTGCTTCCCATGTTACACAGAGATGGGGCCACACATGGAGTGCTGGGTTCACTTTTGGGGCACTCATTCCTAGAAGGACATTGAGGGGCTGGAGCAGGTCCAGAGAAGGGCAAGGAAGCTGAGGAAGGGTCTGGAGAAGAGGACTGGGGAGGAGTGGCTGAAGGATCTGGGGGTGTTTAGTGTGGAGGAGAGGAGGCTGAGGGCAGAGCTCATTGCTCTCTACACCTCCCTTAGAAGAGGCTGGAGCCGGGTGGGGGTTGGGCTCTTCTCCCTAGGAACAAGAGACAGGAGGAGAGGAAATGGCTTCAAGTTGCCCCAGGGGAGGTTTAGGTTGCTGGTTAGAAGAAATTTCTTAGCTGAAAGGGTTCTCAAAGCCTGGCAGTGGCTGCCCAGGGAGGTGGTTGAATGCTTATGGCTGGAGGTGTTTGAAAGAGGCAGAGCTGTGGTGCTGAGGGCCATGGCTCAGCCCCAGCCCTGGCAGAGGTAGAGACTGGTTGGGCTGGATGACCTCAAAGGGCTTTTCCAACCCAAATGATTCAGTGGCTCACTGTCTGGTGCAAGGGTTGGATGTAAATGGTTAAAAGCCTTTCAGCTGCTCTGAGCCCTGTCAAAGAGGTGTTGCTCTGCCCGTGCAGTGCAACCTGCACTTCCAGTAAAGGCAAGCTCCTGTACCTTTGTTCCATGCCAGGCAATCCCATTGCTTTCCACCTTGCCCACTGTTTGCAGTGGGAGCAGTCAAGCTCTGCTAGGCAGTGGCCTGTTCTAGTCTCAGCTGACACACAGGCTCTGGCCTGGCCGTGTTAGTCAGGGGAGCTGCAAAGGCACCACAGTGAAATTGTGGGGCTGTGTCTGTCTCCAGGTGGTGCTGAGTTTGTGCTTGAAGGCTGTAGAAATTAATTTTGCTAAAGCAAGAAACAACAGGACATTAAAGCCGTGCTGCCAGCTCTAGATGTGTGCTGTGCCAGTTGTTTTTTCTCGCTGCTCAGCATTATTCAGTAATCTTTAACCCAAATTGCAGGAAATAGTTGAAATTCCATTCTAACAATATCCAGCAGAGAATATTAAAAGAGCATTACATTTCAAATGCCTGAGGGAATATGTTCTCTTGCAAGCACTGTGGGCATTTGGATCTTGCTACTCTTGTGCAGCATAATAGTCTGATATTATGCTTTCCTTAGTCTAAAATGAAAGCCCAATTTTCATTCCATCTCCAAAACCTTGGCATACTGCAGTGCAAAAATAATTTATTTGAACGTTGTTGTTTTAATACATTGCAACTTAACTGCAAGGCTTCCTCAAAGAAGGCTCCCACTATGGCTTTCTGTAATCTAACTCTTTCATTAAAACTTCAGATGTGCTCCTGAGGACTTAGCTGGCTGCTTTCATTGCTAATTTACAAGGCAGCAGATTCCCAGAGTTACCCCAGAGGTTTTCCTCCTTCTGTGCAATTCTTCTCTTACAAGACTGAACTTTAGCATTATCTTTGTCAGTCTCTAACTCAGCCCAGCAGAGCTTGGACACTGCTAAGAGGGCAGGTCGTGTGCAGATACACACTGGGCTTCAAGGCACTCACCCCACGCTGACCTGGCAATTTTGGCAAAGCCATCAAGTCCTGATCTAGGGTAGTGTGTCCGTGCCCACGGCAGGGGGGTTGGAACTAGATGATCCCTCTGGTCGCTTCCAAGCCTGACTGATTAGAATCATAGAATCAACCAGGTTGGAAGAGCCCTCCAAGCTCATCCACTCCAACCTAGCACCCAGCCCTAGCCAGTCAACTAGACCATGGCACTAAGTGCCTCATCCAGTCTTTTCTTGAACACCTCCAGGGACAGTGAATCCACCACCTCCCTGGGCAGCCCATTCCAATGCCAATCACTCTCTCTGACAACAACTTCCTCCTAACATCCAGCCTATACTTTCCCCAGCACAACTTGTTTAGAAAGAAATTTAATGATGTTACATTTGATTGATTTTATTATTTCTGTGAGATCACAGAATTAAATCATAGAATCATAGAATCAACCAGGTTGGAAGAGACCTCCAAGATCATCGAGTCCAACCTATCACCCAGCCCTATCCAATCAACTAGACCATGGCACTAAGTGCCTCATCCAGTCTTTTCTTGAAGACCCCCAGGGACGGTGCCTCCACCACCTCCCTGGGCAGCCCATTCCAATGGGAAATCACTCTCTCTGTGAAAAACTTCTTCCTAACATCCAGCCTATACCTACCCTGGCACAACTTGAGACTGTGTCCCCTTGTTCTATTGCTGGTTACCTGGGAGAAGAGGCCAACCCCCACCTGGCTACAATGTCCCTTCAGGTAGTTGTAGACAGTAATAAGATCACCCCTGAGCCTCCTCTTCTCCAGGCTAAACAGGCCCAGCTCCCTCAACCTCTCCTCATAGGATTTGTGTTCCAGGCCCCTCACCAGCTTTGTTGCCCTTCTCTGGACATGTTCCAGCACCTCAACATCTTTCTTGAATTGAGGGGCCCAGAACTGGACACAGTACTCAAGGTGTGGCCTGACCAGTGCTGAGTACAGGGGAAGAATAACCTCCCTTGTCCTACTGGCCACACTGTTCCTGATGCAGGCCAGGATGCCATTGGCTCTCTTGGCCACCTGGGCACACTGCTGGCTCATCTTCAGCTTACTATCTATCAGTACCCCCAGGTCCCTTTCCTCCTGGCTGCTCTCCAGCCACTCAGTCCCCAGCCTATAGCGCTGCTTGGGGTTATTGTGGCCGAAGTGCAGAACCCTGCACTTGGCCTTGTTAAATCTCATCCCATTGGCCTCTGCCCACCCATCCAGCCTGTCCAGGTCCCTCTGCAGGGCTCTCCTACCTTCCAACAGATCAACACCTGCTCCTAGCTTGGTGTCATCTGCAAACTTACTGATGCTGGACTCAATGCCCTCGTCCAGATCATCAATAAAGATATTGAACAGGACTGGGCCCAGCACTGATCCTTGGGGAACACCACTAGTGACTAGCTGCCAACTGGATGTGGCACCATTCACCACCACTCTCTGAGCTCTGCCATCCAGCCAGTTCTTGATCCAGCACAGAGTGAATCTGTCCAAACCATGAGCTGCCAGCTTGGCTAGGAGCTTCTTGTGGCAGACCGTGTCAAAGGCTTTGCTGAAGTCCAAGTAGACTACATCCACAGCCTTCCCCACATTCACCAGGCGGGTAACCTGATCATAAAAGGAGATCAGGTTGGTGAGGCAGGACCTGCCCTTCCTAAACCCATGCTGGCTGGGCCTGATCCCTTGGCTATCCTGTAGGTGCTTTGTGATGGCACCCAAGATGACCTGTTCCATCACCTTGCCTGGCACTGAGGTCAGGCTCACAGGTCTGTAGTTTTCTGGCTCCTCCTTACGACCCTTCTTGTGTATGGGAATCACATTGGCAGCTTCCAGTCTTCAGGGACCTCTCCAGTGAGCCAGGACTGCTGATAAATGATGGAGAGTGGCTTGGCCAGCTCAGCTGCCAGCTCTCTCAGCACCCTAGGGTGGATCCCATCCGGTCCCATGGACTTGTGAGGATCCAAGTGACTTAGCAGATCCCTTACTGCTTCCTCATGGATTAGAGGGGGACTGTACTGATCCCTGACTCCATCCACCACTTCAGGAGTCCAGCTGTCCTGGAGACAACCTGTCCCACTAGTGAAGATAGAGGCAAAGAAGGTGTTAAGCACCTCTGCCTTTTCCTCATCCTTTGTCACTCTATTCCCCTCTCTATCTAACAAGGACTGGAGGTTGTCCTTGGCCCTTCTCTTGCCATTCATATATTTAAAGAAACACTTTTTATTTTCCTTGGCAGCCGTGGCCAGCCTGAGCTCCAAGTGGGCTTTTGCCTCTCTAATTTTTCCTCTACAAGACCTAGCAACCTCCTTGAACTTCTCCTGGGACACCTCCCCTCTTTTCCAAAGGTGATACTCTCTCTTTTTAATCTTTAATTCCTTCAGCAGCTCCCTGCCCATCCAGCCTGGCTGCCTCCCTCGTCGGCTCATCTTCCGGCTCAGTGGCACTGCCTGCTCCTGTGCCTTCAGGAGTTCTTTCTTGAAGCAGGTCCAACCTTCCTGGACCCCTTTGTTTCTAAGGGCTATTTCCCAAGGAACTTTCTGAATTAGTTCCTTAAATAGGCTGAAGTCTGCCCTTCGGAAGTCCAGTGTGGAGGTTCTGTTGATGCCCCTCCTGGTTTCTCCACGTATTGAAAACTCTATAATTTCATGGTCACTGGACCCCAGGCAGCCTCCAACCACCACATCCCCTACCAGCCCCTCTCTGTTTGTGAGCAGCAGGTCAAGCAGGGCTGCCCCCCTGGTAGGCTCACGTAACAGCTGGGATAGGAAGTTGTCTTCCACACATTGCAGAAACCTTCTAGACTGCTTCTTCTCTGCAGTGTTTCAGTCCCAGCAGATGTCTGGTAGGTTAAAGTCGCCCACCAGAACAAGGGCAGGTGATCTTGAGGCAGCCTCCAGTTGCTTAAAGAGTAATAAATCAACCTCTTCTTCCTGGTTGGGTGGTCTGTAACAGACTCCAACCAGGATATCAGCCTTGTTGGCCTTCGCCTTAAGTCTCACCCATAATGACTCAACTTGATCATCTTTGATTTCTACCTCCATGACATCCAGAGCATCCCTAATGTACAGAGCCACTCCCCCGCCCTTTCTCCCTTGCCTGTCTCTCCTGAAGAGTCTGTAGCCATTGATTACAGCACACATGAGACTGTGTCCCCTTGTTCTATTGCTGGTTGCCTGGGAGAAGAGGCCACCCCCCACCTGGCTACAATGTCCCTTCAGGTAGTTGTAGACAGCAATGAGGTCAGCCCTGAGCCTCCTCTTCTCTAGGCTAAACAACCTCAGCTCCCTCAGGCACTCCTCATAGGGTTTGTGTTCCGGGCCCCTCACCAGCTTTGTTGCCCTTCTCTGGACACGTTCCAGCATCTCAACATCTCTCTTGAATTGAGGGGCCCAGAACTGGACACAGTACTCAAGGTGTGGATTCTATGATTCTAAAAAATGCTGATCAAACCTTGGAGTTTTTGTAACCTCTGGATGCCATGTTGGAGAGCAAAGCCCAAAGCCATTGCAGTAGGGACCCCCCTAGCTGACAAGATGCTGGAGAAAGAGAGCGGAAGAGTGTTTCTAGGAGGCTTAGAACATCCCTAGCATGAAGATGTTTCTTGCAATAGAGTCAAGTGTCTCAGGCTTTGGCAGAGCAAGCTCAAGTGCTGTGTTCCTGTTGGAAAAAGGATTCAGGGCCTTTAGAAAAGGAGCTGAGGAGCTTCCCATTTGTGGGAACTTTTCCAGTTTGTGCTTTGGACTGATGGAGACAGAGCAGTGAACAGGAAAAAGGGGATGCTGCAGTAATTCACACCTGCTCCCAGTTTCACAAGGAACAGCTTTTCTAACAAGAGTTAGCCCTCTGCCTGTGGAATAGGACCACTGTGGCTGGCCTGACAAATCACACAGACTGGAAGTGTGATTTAAAGGCTTAAAACCAGCAGAGAATCTGGAACACCAGCATACTGCAGAGGGGTGCTCAATGGCTCCAGCTGGAGAGCAGTGACAAATGGTGGCCGTCAGGGGTCTGTGCTGGGACCTGTGCTGGTTAATATTTTTATCACTGCTATAGGCAGCAGAGTCAAGGCACCATCAGCAGTGTGCAGGTGGCACCAAGCTGAGTGGTGATGTCCATATGCCAGAGGGGCAGGATGGCATCCAGAGGGACTTGGACAGCCTGGAGAGGTGGCCCAGGTGACCCTCCTGAGGTTCAGCAGGAGCAAGTGCAGGGTCCTGCATCTGGGCCAGAACAATCCTCACTGTGAATCCAGGCTGGGGGAGGAGATGATAGAAAGGAGTCCTGAGGAACAGGACTTGGGGGTGCTGGTAGGGGAGAAGATGAACAGGCAGTGTGAGCTTGCAGCACAGGAGGCCAGTGGTAGCCTGGGCTGCATCCAAAGCAGTGTCCATTCCAGTGTTGATTTTGTGTGGTTTTAGTAGCTCAGGGCCATCTGTGCCAGGATTTTGTTATCTTGTGCTTTGAGCTGTTATTTCCTCTGGGCTGTCACAGGCTTTGTGGGTGTAAGTTTGGGCCCTGTACCTAATGTTGCCTATTTTAAAGAGGTTTCAGCCACTATTAAAAAACCCTGCATTTTTATTAAGTGGCACAACAATCCCTGTTTAGCTGGAATAATTGCAGCTTTTTCTTTGAAGCTTTTTGGCCATCTCCAGTTTTGCCTGTTAGGGAATGCATCAAGTTAGAAGGGACCCTCAAAGCTCGTCTTGTCCAACCCCCCTGCACTCAGCAGGGACACCTCCAACTAGAGCAGGCTGCACAGGGACACAGCAAGGCTGAGCTTGAAGGTCTGCAGGGACAGGGCCTCAAGCACAGCCCTGGGCAGCCTGTGCCAGTGTCTCACCACTCTCCTTCTGCACAACTCCCTCCTGATGTCCAACCTAACTCTGCTCTGCTCCAGTCTCAATCCCTCATCATACATCCACAAGCTCTTCTAAACAATCTTCCTGTAGGTGCTCTTCAAATATTGAAGTGCTGTCAGCAAGATCTTTTTTACCTTCAGAAACTATAAATTGAAGGCAAGGAAATGGTTTGAAATGAGGTGAATAATTCTGTTAAGGACTGGGAAACAGAACCAGAGGAATCAAAATTCTTGTGATTCAGGAGTATCAGGATGCAGTTCCTAAATGGTGAAGTTGCCATTAGCTTGGATCACAGAATCCTAGAATGGCTTGGAGTGGAAGGGATCTTAAAGAGCACAGACTCACAGAACACATCCTGTTGGCAGAGACCTCCAAGCTCATCCAGCCCCACCCTCCACCCAGCACTGCAGGCTCAGCACTAAACCACATCCCTCAGCACCAGCTCCACCAGTTCCCCCCGAGGGATGGGGACTCCAGCACTGCTCTGGGCAGACCATTCCAAGGTCTGAGAACCCTTCCAGGGCAGAAATATTTCCTGGCATCCAGCCTGAGTCTCCCCTGGGGCAGCTTGGAACCATTTCCTCTGCTCCTGTCCCTTGGCACCAAGGAGCAGAGGCTGCCCCCTCCTCACTCCAACCTCCCTGCAGGGAGCTGCAGAGAGCAATGAGCTCTGCCCTCAGCCTCCTCTTCTGCAGCCTGCACCCCCCCAGCTCCCTCAGCCCCTCCTCACAGCCCAGCTGCTCCAGGCCCTTCTGCAGCCTCGCTGCTTTACTCTGCACAGGCTCCAACCCCTCAGTGTCCTTCCTGCAGTGCAGGGCCCAGAGCTGAACACAGCACTCGAGCTGTGGCCTCCCCAGTGCTGAGCCCAGGGGAATGGGCACCTCCTGTCCCTGCTGCCCACCCTGCTTCTGACCCTAGCCAGGCTGCCCTTGGCTTTCTTGGCCACCTGGGCACTGCTGGCTTGTGTTTAATGCCTTTGTGGGTGCAGCTCGTGTGTGCTGTGGCAGGGGAGCAGGTTGAGGAGCAGGTCTGAAATGCTGTGTCGCTGCTGCCACCTTGGCTTGGTCTGGTTGCCGCCCTCCGGGCAGCACTCCTGTGCCGCTCTGCTGCCTGTCCTCACACGCTGCTGCAGAGCTTGGTTGGAGGCCCAGGCTGGTGTTGCCCCCAGCACAGATGCTGTATGCATTTGCATTTCTGGAACGCTGGCAGAGCTTCCCATTTGCTTTTATCTCCTCCACAGAAGAAGCATCTGTTTGCTAGCTCTATCTCCTCTGCAGATCAACAGAGATGGCTGGTTACAGGCTGCAATAAATTAACTTGTCGACTTTTGCCACATTTTCATGTTTCTCTTCTGTACCTGAGCCACACTGAAGATTTATTGAAGGCTTTAAAAGTTAATCCGAGGTGTAAATGGTTGGGAACAAAAGCTTTGCTTTTGTTCCCCCTTTGTTAACCAGCTCTTATTTCTAAAAGCCTGCACCATAACATCTCTTTCTCAAAGAAGCTTTTAAGTTCTAATTGGGGAAGGCATTTTCTAGTGATTTATTAGACTCCTGGCTCTGTGCAAAATTGAAAGTGTGTCGTCATGACATGAAAAGCTCTTGGCATCTCTACTTGCCTGAGCCAGGAAAGCCAGAGAATTTGAAAATACAACTCTTTATGAAGGTAGAAAATACAGCCTTTGGCACTTTGTGTTCTTTACAGCATCCCCCCACACCTCCCCAGGTGCATTAGAGAATCACAGAATGAGAAGTGTTGGAAGGGACCCCCAGAGATCACCCAGTCCAAAGCCCTGCCAGAGCAGGGTCACCCAGGGCAGGTCACACAGGAACACACCAGGTGGGCTCGGAAAGGCTCCAGAGAAGGGAACTCCACAACCTGTCTGGGCAGCTTGCTCCAGGCCTCCAGCACCCTCACAACAAAGAATTTTCTCCTCATGTTGAGGTAGAACCTCCTGGGTTCCATCTTGGACTTGTTGTGCCTTGTCCTGTCACTGGGCACCACCAAACAGAGCCTGGCACCTTCATCCTGACCCCCACCCCTGAGGTATTGATAGACATTGATCAGGTCCCCTCTCAGCCTTCTCCTCTCCAGACTAACCAGCCCCAGGGCTCTCACCCTTACTTCACAGCAGAGATATTCCAGTCCTTTCAGCATCTTCTTAGCTCTCTGTTGGATTCTCTCCAGCAGGTCCCTGTCTCTCTTGAACTGGGGAGCCCCAAATTGGACACAATATTCCAGTTATGATCTTAGCACTGCGTGGTTGGGAGAGATTTACATGTTTGGATTGTGAACCAGTAGCAGCTGTGTACCTCTCACTTCCTTTCTGGGCAGTATGCAACATACAGCAACAATCTAGCTCTTAGCTCTCTCTTTTGGTGTCCTACTCAGAAGTAAGCCTCTGCATGTGGCAGTGGTTTCGGGTGGAAAGAGCACCCAAAGAAAACTTTAGCTAAACATACCCTTGGGTTTGCCCTGCACACAGTGCTGGGTGTCTTGATATTAAGGAGGCAGAATGGGATGGATGTATACCAAGTGTTTGCACAAGAACAAGACCCTCATTTTCCATCCTCTCTTAAATTCTTCCTTCAGTGCTCTCCAGACTCTGCTGGCCTCTTCAGAAGGGAGCTGCTCTTTCAGTTCTGGACTGTTGAATAGATAGGAGAAATTTATTTGGGCTTCACGGAATCATATAGAATGACAGTGGTAGGGGTTGAAATAACCTCTGGAGAGCATCCAGTCCAAACCCTCTGCCAGAGCAGGCTCATCCAGAGTCAATCCCACAGGGACATATCCAGGTGGGTCTGGGAAGCCTCCAGAGATGAAGGTTCCACAGCCTCTCTGGGCAGCCTGTCTCAGTGTTTTGCCACCCTCACAGGCAAGAAATTTTCCCTTATGTTCCTGTGGCATCTTCTGGGTTCCAGTTTATATCCAGTGGTGCCCTGTCCCTGGACACCACTGATCAGAGTCTGGCTGCATCCTTCTCACCCTTCAGCTACTGCTCAGCGTTGCTGAGATGCCCCTCAGGCTGCTCTTCCCCGGGCTGAACAGCCTCAGGGCTCTCAGCCTCACCTCACAAGGTCATGTTCAGTGTCCTCAGGCGCTCTCTGCTGGACTCTCCCAGCAGTACTGGGGAGCCCAGAACTGGACACAATGCTCCAGATGAGGCCTTAGTAGGGCAGAGTAGAGGGGGAGGAGAACCTGCTTTGACCTGCTGGAGAGAAAATTTTGCTTGCTAGAAGATGGTGACTATGGCATGTGTGTGCTTCTTGTGGCTGCTGCAGTAGCTCAGGACAGGCTCAGAGACACAGAGACTGGCATGTCTCTGGGCAATAACTGCCATCATCTTTCCCTTTGTGGTGGGGTGTGAGTGCTGCCTGACATGCATTCTTTCATGGCATCTGATGATCAATTTGGTTGGAAAAGACCTTTAAGATCAAGTCCTGCCATCAACCCAACACCACCATGGCCATTCAGCCATGTCCCCAAGTGCCATAGGCCTCCAGGGATGATGACTCCACCACCTCCTTGGGCAGCCTGTTCCAATCCCTGACCACTCTTGCAGTGAAGAAATTGCTCCTAATGTCTGCCAGACCAAGTCCAGCTCAGTAACTCATCCATCCATCCCTTCAGCTCTGAAAGCTACCACAGATTGCAGCAAGATTAAAACCATACAAAGACTGCCCAGCCTCAGCACAGAGTGGTAGGAGTTGGAAGGGACCTCCAGAGACCATCCAGTCCAACCCCCTGCCAGAGCAGGGTTACCCAGGGCAGGTCACCCAGGAACATATCCAGGTGGGCTCAGAAAGTCTCCAGACAGAGACTCCACAATCGCTCTGGGCAGCCTGCTACAGGTCTGCAGCAGCTTCACACCAAAGAATTTTCTCCTCATGTTGAGGTGGAACCTCCTGGGTTCCAGTTTGTGTGCATTGCCCCTTGTCCTATCCCTGGGTACTGCTGAAAAAAGGCCCCTTTTTTCTGACACCCACCCTTAAGGTATTCATGAACAGTGATCAGATCCTCCTGCAGTCTTCTCCAGGACAAACAGCCCCAGGTTACTCATAAAGGAGGTGCTCTATTGCCTTAACTATTCTGTAACTTCCATTACACTCTCTCCAGTAGTTCCCAGTGTGTCTTGAATTGGAGAGCCCAGGAGTGGACACAGTTCTCCAGATGAGGCCTCACTAGGGCAGAGCAGAGCAGAGAAGGAGAACCTGTCTCAACCTGCTGGCCAGGGTTTCTATCCTTAATGACTCAAGTGGGAGCCTTCCATTGCTGGGCCTGCCTCACTGATGGTGCCATCAGCACTGATGATGCCCACTGTGCTTTCCTGGCCATACTGGTAGGTCTCACATGTGCAGTGCTGGGGGTCTCCAGATTTTAGTAGCCTTTTCAAGGTGTTTACATGAAGCATAAGAATGCTTTGTCTCAGGTGAATAGGGCTGCATGCTGGAAGGTGCTCAGCAGCAGCAGACATGACAGCATCAATGGAGCACAGATTCTGTGTGGAGCTGCATGCTGGAAGGCGCTCAGCAGCAGCAGACATGATGGCATCAATGGAGCACAGATTCTGTGTGGAGCTGTGTGCTGGAAGGTGCTCAGCAGCAGCAGACATGATGGCATCAATGGAGCACAGATTCTGTGTGGAGCTGTGTGCTGGAAGGTGCTCAGCAGCAGCAGACATGATGGCATCAATGGAGCACAGATTCTGTGTGGAGCTGCATGCTGGAAGGTGCTCAGCAGCAGCAGACATGATGGCATCAATGGAGCACAGATTCTGTGTGGAGCTGTGTGCTGGAAGGTGCTCAGCAGCAGCAGACATGATGGCATCAATGGAGCACAGATTCTGTGTGGAGCTGTGTGCTGGAAGGTGCTCAGCAGCAGCAGACATGATGGCATCAATGGAGCACAGATTCTGTGTGGAGCTGCATGCTGGAAGGCGCTCAGCAGCAGCAGACATGATGGCATCAATGGAGCACAGATTCTGTGTGGAGCTGTGTGCTGGAAGGTGCTCAGCAGCAGAAACTCAGACCAAGTTAGTTTTCCAAGTCAGTTTTCCAAGTCAAATTTAATTTCTCTTGAAGGATAAACCATTTTCAGGGAAGTCAGCTGCTGCCCCTTTGGTCAAATGTCTTTGGTCTGCGGGCTCAGAGAAAAATCCAAGGACATTTTTCAGAGGTTCAAGGGAATATAAAATGATTTTAAAACCCCCAAACAACAACGATCTCATTCCTGTTTTCTTCTTTTCCTATGGCACTTTGTTCCACAGACAATTTCCTTTATGTCTTTTCAGATTTTAATAGCTTCCAAGATAATTTAGGTGTTTAAGGCCAGGCTGGAGGAGGCTGTGGGCAGCCTGATCTAGGGTAGGGTATCCCTGCCCATGGCAGGGGGGTTGGAACTAGATGATCCTTGTGGTCCCTTCCAACTCTGACCAATTCTATGATTCTGTGATTCTATGATAATTTTGTTGCTGCTTGATTTCAGTTAAGTGGTGAAAGACCCTGAAATTCTACCAAAAATCAGAGAGGGCCTTTCCATGGGTAATTTCTTAAGAGATTTTCTGTTCCCTCCCTACCCCTTTGCCTTCTCTTTCCTCCCCAGGACTTTCTTTCTGGCCCTCAGCAAATTTTCTCCCCTTCCTTCACCATATCAATATGATTGCGTGTCTCTGGGTTTGATTTAAGGGATCCCCAGGCAAGGGGTAGGTCAGCCCTGAGGAGGGTTGTTGCTCCCTGGGATTGAATTTGGAAGTTTGCCTATTTTGTCAAGGTAATTTTTGTCTTTTAAAGGCAGTCTAATTTTTCCTCTGGGCAGTTTTCCCATCTCACCCCTAATATCTCCTAATTTTCCTTGCCTGCTTAAATTTCTGGAGCTCTTCTCCTTGTGTTTTCTTTGTGGGTGGTGTTTGGTGGCTTTTGTCTTGGAATTTGTCTTGAATTCAGACACCTTTGCAGAGAGCTGAATGATTATTTGTTCTCCTGGGGGTAGGATTGGCAGCCTGAGGTTCTCTACTGCAATTATTTCTTCACTTGTCCTATGTGCTGGAGTCCTATACTTGTCCTAATTTGTCCTATAAAATGGAGCAGGTTCAGAGGAGGCCACAAAAATGCTCAGGGGGCTGGAGCAGCTCTGCTATGGGCACAAGCTGAGGCAGCTGGGGGTGTTCAGTCTGGAGAAGAGAAGGCTCCAGGCAGACCTAAGAACAGCCTGCCAGGACCTGAAGGGACTACAAGAGGGCTGCAGCGGGACTGCTGCCGAAGGCCTGCAGGGACAGGACGAGGGCAGTGGCTGCAAAGTAGAGCAGAGCAGATTAAGATTGGCTGTGAGGAACAAGTTCTGCAGCAGGAGGCTGCTGGAACCCTGCAACAGGTTGCCCAGGGAGGTGTTTGGGTCCCATGGCTGGAGATACTGAAGGTGAGGCTGGAGAGGGCTGTGGGCAGGCTGCTCTAGTGGAGGATGTCCCTGTTGAGTGCAGGGGTTGGACTGGATGAGGTTTGGAGGTGCCTTCCAGCTCAGCCCCTTCTGTGATTCTGTGAGTAGGTGTTTGTGCTGGTGGTCAGCTGTGTCTGTGCCTCTTCTGTGTGTTCTCTAGGTTGGGTGGACTTGTGCTGAGTCTGGTGGTGGTGCAGGCTGAGATTCCAGCCTGTCTGCTTTGGGAACTATCCAGACTTTAAAAAAAGTGTTCTTAGGACTTTTTGTGTTTGAAAGTAGAAAAAATGATTCTTACCTGGTCATGGGCACTGTGATCTTCTCCTTCAGGTTCTTGTTAGCAGTTAGCCTGAGTTACCCCCTGCCTGGCTCTGGGAGGTTGGAAAGAAGCAGCCAAACCCCACTGGTGGCTGATGTGGAAGCACACAGGTGTATGAGAACATTCTGATGCATTTTAGGCTAATTTGTTTTTTCAGCCCACCAAAAGGTTTCCTACATAGGCTAGCAAGAGGTTCCCTGAAGTACTGGTGGTTGAATTTTTTTTCCCCAATGGCACATGGACTGAAGTGGAACAAAACCAGAGACCTGGAGGAGAAAATGAATTCCCAGTATAATGGACGTTTTAATCTGTTTTCCAAGATATGTATTTTGAATATTCTTCTCTTCATGCTGGTCTTCCCAACCTGCTCCCCCTATTCTGCACATGATTAGTAAGAAAAAAGGAAAAGCTGAACCTTCTGGAGAGGGAGCCAGGTTGAACTGGCTGGAAGCAAGAAGAGACATTTGCATGGGGGATGTGTTTGCTGGCTTGGGACCACATCCTGGAAGCTCCTAGTACCCACGTGTTTGCTGGCATGTGCCAGGAGCCTGCTTCAGTAAACAGCAATATAATAAAGCTTCCTTATGTTGCCTTTCACTTAAGGTAAGCTTCAGTGACCTTTCTGTTTCTGCTCTCCTGGGGATGGCAACAATGTTCACATCGGCGTTGTTTATCTCAGTGGCTGCTGCAGATTATCCCAGTGCAGTCAAAGTTGCCTTTCTGGTGTGAACATTTTCTCCTTGAACTGCACAAAAGTCAGCCTTTATTGTGGCTTAGAGCCAGAAAGGAACAAACTAAGGTAGCTTTGCAGAGGTTGTGATGCAAGGCCAGATGAATCACTTGGTGACCAGATGAGATGTCATAGCTTCAGTGATGGGACCATTAAGAAGAGCACTGCTGGAGCAGTTTGAAATTGAATCTTTTATCTCTTTGTTCTCTTTGGGCAAATAGTGAGCTTGACAGATTTGAAAATGGGGATTTCACCCCACAGCTTTGGGTTTGTATCAGAATGAAAGCAGAGAGGAGAATAGGTGCTGCTTGGCCTGGTTGAAGAGGGAGGCCTACAGCAGTGAGCAGTGTGACCAGGTGCTTCAAGGCTTAGTCTGACACCAAGCAGCAGTGTGCAGCCTTGCTTCTATTTGCCTGTAATAGGGTCAACGTTGGGATCCATCATCCCTTTGATCTTTACATAAAGCAGATGAAAATGCATAAATTGCTTCTAATCAGAGATGAATTAAAGGAAAATAGCCTCCCAGAGGACAAAGCACCCCAGGCACCCATCAACAGCCTTACCAAATGACAGGCCTGGAGGAGACTTCAAAGCTGCAAACACAACTGCCAGTGAAATCCACCAAGAACCCAGATGCCACTTACAAAGCAACAATGACTGTCACAGTTTGCCAGTGCCTAGAACTCTCTGAGGAGGAGTGACAGGCACAGCCTACATGGACTTGCTTTAGTGGCTGCTAAGGATCCTGTCCTTGTAGCAGAGTGGCGGAAGGCAAGGGACTTCTGCAGTTGAGGCCACAGCTGTGTTCAGGCACCACTCTGGCAGCCTCTGTGCCAGGGCAGGGTTTGGTGCATGTGGATAGCACATTGTTTTGAAGCTGGAGTGCATGCTTTCAGTGGAGGCAGGTGAGAGGCTGGGTGTAACTGCTTCCTCCATTGCCAGCCCAGTGCCACCAAAGACACAAGCACAGCTGCCATGCCTCAGGCTACAGCAGGAGGAGGAAATGGCCTGAAATGGCAGCTGTGCTTTTGCGAGGAAAGGTTGGAGGCAACAGCTTTGACTGTGCAGTTTTCTCTTTGTGGAACAAAAACTATTGTTATCCATTCCACAGGCAGGGAATTCAAGGCCTTGCTGGCCCAGGTGACTCACTGAAAGACTGTTCACATACTGCCTCCAGCTCTGCTGTCCCCAGGACACAGAGGGCACAGAGCTGCTGGAGTGAGGCCTGAGGAGGCCACAAAGATGAGCCAAGGGCTGGAGCAGCTTTGCTGTGAGGACAGGCTGAGGGAGCTGGGGGGGTGCAGGCTGCAGAAGAGGAGGTTGAGGGCAGAGCTCATTGCTCTCTGCAGCTCCTTGCAGGGAGGTTGGAGCGAGGAGGGAGCAGCCTCTGCTCCTTGGTGCCAAGGGACAGGAGCAGAGGAAATGGTTCCAAGCTGCCCCAGGGGAGGCTCAGGCTGGATGCTAGGAAATATTTCTGCCCTGGAAGGGTTCCCAAACCTTGGAATGGTCTGCCCAGGGCAGAGCTGAAGTCCCCATCCCTGGGGGTGTTCCAGCAGCCTGTGGAGCTGATGTTGAGGGAGATGGTTTAGTGCTGAGCCTGCAGTGCTGGGTGGAGGGCTGGGCTGGATGAGCTTGGAGGGCTCTGCCAACTGGGTGTGTTCTGGGGTTCTGTGCAGTTCTCTGGTTCTGTGAAATTTGGTTTTGAGAAACTGGAGTTTGCCTCTGTCTCATGAGACCTTTGAGCTCCACAGCTGGCTGCTCATCTTTACTGAGTGCACTTGCCTTGTTCTTGGGCTGCTGACCAGTGCACATGAGCCAACGAGCAGAGATCGGCTCCTGGGAGAAGGCACTCCATGAAGGCTGATCCTGACTGATACTATCAATGTCTGGGCTGACAGGGCATGAGATTGCAAGGCAGAGCAGGAAGCCTGCCTTTTTGTGTCAGGCGGGATGAGAACTACAAAGAGAGGAGAGAAAGTGAAGGCTGATACTAAAGAAAAGGGAACTCAAGTGTCATAAGTAAAAGGTGATGGCCACTTCCATGTGTGTCATACCCATGCCAAGGGGAAATCCCCGTTCACTGCAGGGGCAGTGAGTGCTGGAGTCCAGCAGGAATCTTTTCCGTCTGTCCCATGTCAAATTGGTCCTGCTGGGCAACACAACAGCTTAGCAGGCTTTTGGCTTGGTTGGTTTTAAAGAAGGAGCTCATTTGTTCGAATCCCCTTTCTAAATGCAAGGCAAATGTCACTCTGTACTTCACGTTTGCTATGGTAATCTGCCTGGAGAGGAGGGATGATGTCTGCCTGAAGAAAGCTGCGTGATGGATTTATCTGCCTGGAGAGAAAGGATGGTGTCTGCCTGTCTGCATGATGGACTCCTCAACCTCTTTGCAAACTCCTCAGGCTCCCCTCCAGGTGGGAGTGTGCATTAATCAAGCAGTGCCAAGTGCTGCTGCTTCTGGACTGGGGCTGGCAGAGGCATTAGGTGCCTCCGGGATCTGAATCACAATCCAGGGCAGTTTACCTTGGGATGATTGTTGGGATTACTGCGCTGCCTCTGCTTCGGGGACAACTCAGTTGCTTATGTAGCAGCTCCACAAATTATGGTTTGGCAAATGAAGAAAAAGCTGCAATTGGTGGTAGAGTGCCATTGGCACTGAGCTGTGCCTGGCATCCGTGCAGACCTGTGAAATGCTCCTTTCACAAGCAGCTGAGCCCCTCTGCCACAGCCTGAGAACCCCTTGGTCCCTCAGGAGAAGAGAAGCAGGTGGACAGCTGGACTGAAAGCTTAGGAGCTTAAGAGCTCGTGCCCTGACCTAGAGCAGTGTATCCTGTGTCTGCTCCCTCAGCCTTTCCTTTCAAAGCAGTGTAAACAGAGAATAAACAACTTAATGCCACGAGGTGCTGCAATCCTTAGCAACCCAGAGGTAGCTACATCACCTTCTAGACACAGTACTCAGCAACAGAGGGATTTGTTCTACTTGCATGGAAATCAGTGGTTTGCAATGGGGATTCTTCTGCTTGTAAAGGGCACAGGGAAGGACCTACAGTTCTCAGAACCTTCAGGTCTCCTTAGGTAGCTTGTGTTGGACACATGCAGCATGCATGCAGCCTGGGACAGCTGTCACCAGTGCTGAGCACTTGCTGAGGGATCCAGACTCAGCTGTCCTGCTTGTTCATGGGTGGGAACTGAGCAGGGGCAGTCTCGTGTATAAGCCTTCATCTTAGCAGACATTCTGTGCAGTCTCTGCCATGCTTCTGCATTTCATTGTAGGAGCCCAGTCTTGAGCAGCTTTTGGTGTATCATTATGCTGTTTTGTCATCGTCACCTTCTCAGAGAATCCTTATGGCTGGAAAAGACCTCTGAGACCATCCAGTCCAAGTGTCAGCCCAACTCTGCCACTGAGCTGTGGCCTGCAGTGCCACACCTAGCATGTGCTTTTGTCACCATCTTCACCTGTGTTAGGAATTTGTCACCTCTGTGGGCATTCAGGCCATGCAGTTGGCCTTGTGCTGGCCTCCTTCGTGCCTAAATGTGCCTTTTGATTTCCAGCTAGCACTGCACACATCACTCCTCTGGGCTGGGACTAAGCAGTGCAGTGTATACTCAAGGCCACACCTCGAGTACTGTGTTCAGTTCTGGGCTCCCCATTTCAAGAGAGATAGGGAACTGCTGGGGATAGTCCAGTGGAGGGACACAAAGATGCTGAGGGGCTTGAAGTATCTCCATTACGAGGAGAGGCTGAGATACTTCAAGCTGTTGAGCCTGGAGAAGAGCAGCTTGAGGGAAGATCTCATCAATGCCAATCAATAGCTAAAGGGTAAGGGGCAGGAAGATGCAGCTGGGCTCTTTTCAGTGTGCCCACTGACAGGACAAGGGGCAACAGACACAAACTGGAACCAGAGAGAAGTTGAGATACTGGAATGTGTCCAGAGAAGGGTGACAAAGCTGGTGAGGGGCCCGGAGCACAGCCCTATGAGAGGCTGAGGGAGCTGGGGGTGTGCAGCCTGGAGAAGAGGAGGCTCAGGGCAGACCTCATTGCTGTCTACAACTACCTGAAGGGACACTGTAGCCAGGTGGGGTTGGTCTCTGCTCCCAGGCAACCAGCAACAGAACGAGGGGACACAGTCTCAAGTTGTGCCAGGGGATGTCTAGGCTGGATGTTAGGAGGAAGTTCTTGCCAGAGAGAGTGATTGGCATTGGAATGGGCTGCCCAGGGAGGTGGTGGTGTCCCCATCCCTGGAGGTGTTCAAGCAAAGCCTGGATGAGGCACTTAGTGCCATGATCTGAGTGATTGGCTAGGGCTGGGTGCTAGGTTGGACTGGATGAGCTTGGAGGTCTCTTCCAACCTGGTTGATTCTATGATTCTAAGGAGGTCTCACTTAAACACATATCAAAACTTCTTTGGTATGAGGGTGCTGGAGGCCTGGAGCAGGCTGCCCAGAGATTATGGAGTGTCCTTCTCTGGAGACTTTCCAAACCCATCTGGATGCATTCATGTGTGGCATGCCCTAGGTGAACCTACTTCAACAAAGTTTTTGGACTAGATGGTCTTCAGAGGTCCCTTCCAGCCCCAACCATTCTATAATTCTGTGAACTTAGGGTTTTGGGTTACCTGTAATTACATTTTTATTCAGGAAGGACAAAAACATTTGTCACCATCCTTGGCTTGTTTACTCCTTTGCCTTCAGCAGTTGACTGGTAACCTTCATTGCTCCGTCTCCAGCTTCCTTTTCTTCAGAACGAAAAAAAGAGGCAAAAAAGTTTCTGTTTAACTGCCTATAACTCAGTGCAGAATATTAGGGGCTTGCCAATGTGCTGCTGCTGTCCTGGTATCCTAGAGGAGCTAGCACAAGAAGGCTGTTTCGCTTTCCTACCATATGGAGAACATGAGGCAGAGCACGCAAGAATGGCTCCATTTGTGAGGAACATCTCCCTGTGAGAAGCCTTTGCTGTGGTGAGTCATCCCAGATGGCAGTCTGGCCTGTGAATGTAAACTGGGACTGGTTTTGTTTTTCCTTTGTGTGCCAGGCTGTGGCTTGTGGTTGTTCAGAAGCTCTTGGGCAATGCCTGTGGTACTGCAATCCAGAGGGATAAACAGTGGGGGAAGAGGAGTGTGTCTGAGGGAAAACCTGCTCTGCTTAGGCACAGCTGTTGGGGAATCAGGAGAGGACTTGGTGACACTGTTCACTCAACTTCTACTGCTCTACTGGGGAGACTGTGCCACTCACCTTCTTCCTTATCCTCTCCTCTCGAAACTTTTGTGTCCAACTGCCTGCAGTTCTCTCTCAGTGGCTCCTGTTGCCCCTTTCCTGAGTGTGTGTTGTGAAGAGGCATCTCTCTAGCAGCCCTGCCAGCTGGCACAGCTCTTTCTTTGTCCTGCATAGTTGCCCTGTTTGCAGGGCTCCTGATGAGAGTTAAAACTGGTTCTACACTGGGCATTTTCTTCACATGGCCTTACAAATGGTTGTGGCAGCACAGCTGAAGGGAGATCAGCACTGCCGGCTTTTCTTCAAGAGGGTCCGTTCTCAGGACCCTCTCTGCTGGGGATCTGGGTGTTGCAGCAGCATTGCTGTTGATCAGATCTGTGCTGTCTCATTGTGCACAAGGTGATGTTGTTCTAAAGACTAAGGAGGGTTTGCAGGCTAAAGACTGAGCTGGGGTCCAGTCTGTCCAACTCATTCAACTGCTTTGGTCAGAAATCTCTTCTGGAGTGTTGGAGCTGTCTTTAGTGTGCCCCATTACCACCCAGCATTGTCTTCCAAGATCGATGTTAGCAAACAGATGGTGCCCTCCTCTATAGAAAACACTCCCCTGACATCCCCCCTCAGCCCACGGATCAAACTCCTGGGGCCACCTTGAAGCTGTAATGCTAACAAAAACTGGCAACAGGCTTTTCCTCTTCTGCAGACTAAGCAAGCCCAGCTCTCTCAGCTGCTCCTCCCCAGCCCTCTTCTCCAGACCCTTCCCCACCTTCCTTGCCCTTCTCTGTGCCCTCTCCAGCCTCTCAGTGTCCTTCTGGGAATGAGTGCCCGGAACTGAACCCAGCACTCCAGCTGTGGCCTCCCAGTGCTGAGTGCAGGAGGAAATCTCTGCCCTGCTGCTCCTGCTGCCCACACCATTGCTGATCCAGGCCAGGCTGCTGCTGCCCTCCTTGATGACTTGGGCACAGCCTGGCTCACCTTCACCCAGCAACTGAACCGTTTTCACTGCAGTTACCTCCCTTTGCTCTGACAGGAGGAAAAGTCAGCCTGGTGAAGATTTATTTGTGTTTCAGCTCACCCTGAGAAAGTTTAGCAAATTAGCTGTAAAATTAGGGAGGGACTTTGACGCTTCCAAATGGCAAAGCTGCCAACCTGCCCCTACCAACAAAGGACAAGCTTGGGCACTGGCTGGCACATTTTGCTGAGGTGATAATGCTTGCCTTTAATCTTCCAAGTAAACTTTTGCTCAAGACTGCCATTTCTACAGGAAATTTGCTGTCTTTCATAGTGGTTTAAAATGCACACTGAGATAACTTGATTTGCCCTGCACTCCTGACTCAAATACTGCTTGGAGACCCTAATGATACTAACTTGAAGCCCAGAACAGGGCACCCAAGGGGCCTGAGCATTTCTTGTGAATGACAACAATTCAGGATGTGTTCACAGAGCTCATGATGTAGCTCAGGGGCTTGGGCAGGTAGACACTTCCCTGGGTAAAGAACTGGGTGAATGGCCAGTGGTGGGGAATGGAGTTACCTCCGGTTGGTGGGCACTCACCAGTGGTGTTCCCAGGGCCCAGCGCTGGGGCCAGGTCTCTTTAATGTCTCTATCCATGATCTGGGTGAGGGGATCCAGGCACCCTCAGTCAGTTTGCAGGTGGCACTGAGCTGGGAGGGAGTGTGGAGCTGTTGGGGGACATGAAGCTCTGCAGAGGGACCTGCACAGGCTGCATCCATGGTCTGAGGCCAATGGGATGAGATTCAACAAGGCCAAGGGCTGGCTCCTGCACCTGGGGCACAACAACCCCAGGAAGGCTGCAGGTTGGGGGCAGAGTGGCAGGAAAGTGCCCAGCAGAGACAGAGCTGGGGGTGCTGGTGGACAGCTGGGTGAAGGTGAGCCAGGCTGTGCCCAGCTGGCCAAGGAGGGCAGCAGCAGCCTGGCCTGGATCAGCAATGGTGTGGGCAGCAGGAGCAGGGCAGGGATTGTCCTCCTGCAGCCAGCACTGGGGAGGCCACAGCTGGAGTGCTGGGTTCAGTTCTGGGCCCTCACTGTGAGAAGGACATTGAGGGGCTGGAGAGGGCACAGAGAAGGGCAAGGAGGGTGGGGAAGGGTCTAGAGAAGAAGGCTGGGGAGGAGCAGCTGAGGGAGCTTGGAGGTGTTTAGTGTGGAGAAGAGCAGGCTGAGGGCAGAGCTCATTGCTCTCTGCAGCTCCCTGAGAGGAGGCTGGAGCCAGCTGGGGTTGGGCTCTGCTCCCCAGGAGGAGAGGAAATGGCCTCAAGTTGCCCCAGAGGAGGTTTAGGTTGGACATCAGAAGAACTTCTTGGCTGAAAGGGTTCTCAAAGGCTGTCAGAGGCTTCTCTGGGATGTGGCTGAATGCCCATGGCTGGAGGTGTTTGAAAGAGGCAGAGCTGTGGTGCTGGGGGCCATGGCTTAGCCCCAGCCCTGGCAGAGCTAGAGCCTGCTTGGGCTGGAGGATCTTGAAGGAGTTTCCAAGCGGAGGTCTCTGTGTTTCCATGACCCTCATTTTCGGTATGACAGACACACGCAGCCTGGCAGACCATGCGCGGAGCCCCATTCGCCAACTCCGCTGCCAGCCCTGACGCCGCTCCTCCGCGGGCAGCGCGGAAGCTGCGCGCAGGGCCGGCCTGGCGCTGGCTGCTGGCTAACAGGAGGTGGCGCCATTGCGCAAAGCTGCGGTGCTGCGGCGTGCCGGGGCCGCCGAGGCTGCTGAGAGCCTGCGGGAGCGGCGTGCGGGCAGCTGGGAGTGGGTAGGCTGCCTGCCGTTCTGGTCTGGGAGACAGAGAAGGAGACAGGTTGGCTCAGCAGAGAGCTGCGGAGTGAAACACAGAATCACAGAACATGTCCTGCTGGCACAGCCCTCCAAGCCTAACCCAACCCTCCACCCAGCACTGCAGGCTCAGCACTAAACCATGTCCCTCAGCACCAGCTCCACAGGCTGCTGGAACAGCCCCAGGGATGGGGACTCCAGCACTGCTCTGGGCAGACCATTCCAAGGTTTGGGAACCCTTCCAGGGCAGAAATATTTCCTAGCATCCAGCCTGAGCCTCCCCTGGGGCAGCTTGGAACCATTTCCTCTGCTCCTGTCCCTTGGCACCAAGGAGCAGATGGCTGCCCCCTCCTCGCTCCAACCTCCCTGCAGGGAGCTGCAGAGAGCAATGAGCTCTGCCCTCAGCCTCCTCTTCTGCAGCCTGCACCCCCCCAGCTCCCTCAGCCCCTCCTCACAGCCCAGCTGCTCCAGGCCCTTCTGCAGCCTCACTGCCCTGCTCTGGACAGGCTCCAGCCCCTTAGTGTCCTTCCTGTAGTGCAGGGCCCAGAGCTGAACACAGCACTCGAGCTGTGGCCTCCCCAGTGCTGAGCCCAGGGGAATGGGCACCTCCTGTCCCTGCTGCCCACCCTGCTTCTGACCCTAGCCAGGCTGCCCTTGGCTTTCTTGTCCACCTGGGCACTGCTGGCTCATGGTCACTGACTGCCAACCAGCACCCTCAGGTCCCACTTCAAGTCTCAGCTTTCCAGCCACACGTCCCCGAGTCTGTACTTTGCATTATTTGGACTTCAAGTCAGCTTGCAAGTATTTGCCATTTGTTGGTTCCAAAGGAGAGAGAACTTCCCTCATGCTCTGTGAACCCAGGAGCCATCTCCTAGCAGCCTTGCATTGTGAATCTATCAAAACAAGCTTCCCTTGTGCTCTTCAAATACACCCTGAAATGCCTTGGGATTAAAGCAATCATCTGCAATACGATATCTGTGCCTCATCTTGGATTGGCTCAAAACATGAAATAGGGCTTTTTTTTTTCCCCCTTGGAACAGTGAAGGCATCTTCTGCCTTGTCTGCTTTACCAAAATTCTTCATTCCTTGCCTAATCCTGAGATATTAAACCAATTAAGTGGGATAGTCACAGTTTCACTAATGAAGCATAATTGAGCTTTGGAATACTTTGATATTAAAATTGAAAAGGAGATCTAGAAATGGCTTTGCTGAGCACATGCACATCCTCTCTACATACTGGGACCTGTTTGAAGCAGTGAATAGGGAGTTTGCTGGCCTAGGGACAGCTAGGCTGTCCTGCTAGGAGCTCTCTAGTGTCCTTCCAGTACTTGAAGGGGCTACAGGAGAGCTTTTGACAAGGGCTGAAAGTGACAGGAGGACAGACAATAGAAGAGGGGAGGTTGAGAGTGGAGATGAGGAAGAAATTCCTGAGAGTGTGAGTGGGAAGACACTGGCACAGGCTGCCCTGGGAAGTTGTGGATGTCCCCTCCCTGGAGGTGTTCAAGGCCAGGATGGAAGAGGCCTTGAGTAACCTGGGCTGGTCGGAGATGTCCCTGCTCATGGCAGGGGGTTGCAACTGGATGGTCTTGAAGGTGCCTTCTAACCCATTCTGTAGTTCTTTCAGCTTGCAAATCTTTTTCAGTGAGCCAGCACAGCTCTGTTGACTGGCTCTGTAAGACAAGCTGGCTGTAAATGAAATAGTCATTGGAACTTTAAGCTGTGAGAACTCGATTGCATCAATGATTTGTCTTTTGGGCAATGTGGCCCAAAAATCAGAGTTTGGCAATAGTCATTGACAGGCAGTTGCTGTATGCGAGGGATGCATTTCTGGTGCCCTTGTTGGCAGAAATGTGTGTGACTTTGTTCAGCAGATGCTGCAGGGTGACTGTTCCTATTGAGTCAGATCAAACTATAGTTCCAGCTGCTTTGTTAGTTAAATGCATCAGGCCCTAATAACCGTTTAGGTGACCTAGAAAACACCAAAGAGCTGGCATCCATTGTTAAATTGCTTCTTTCTCTCAGCCCCAGAACCCTCTGCTGTAATAATATCTTAAACACAGGGTTGCTTATTACATAGCTGTTGCATGGGCTTTAACTGCTGTGCACAGCACCTCTCCCATGTAATTACACAAACATATTTTAATTAATGTGACTTGTGTTAGCGTGATCGAGCAAGGGCAGAGGGTTTTTTTCTTAGGTGTGTGTTTTGCAATCCTGCAAGAAGGCTGACAAGTGAGGAATGTGGTTACTAAATAACACACATCTCGTGAAGAAATCCTTGGAAAGGACCAAGGCCAGCACAGCTTTGAGGCTTTGTTGCAAGGAATTGCCTGCAAAAGCCCTAAGCCAGCCATTGCTGCAGGTGCTGCGGTACCCCGGCCTCTTCCTGAGCCTTAGGGATCTGCGCAGAAAGGTGTGGGCAGCTGTGAAGAGCACTTGGGGGAGACAGGCACAGTTTGTTTGGTCTGTGTCCATCCCACTGAAATGCCTCTTCATCCTCTCAGGATGCTGCAGTGGCAGACTTTGTGTGCCCTGCTTCCGTGAGTGACCTGCTGAGTGTCCTGGGGGCAGGACCCAGAGCGCGGTGCTGAGCCGCTCAACTCCCTGCCGTGGGCCAATCACTTTTGGACACCTTTATACATCTTCTTTTCACGTGTCAGTGTCTGGAGTACCTGCAGAAATGTTAGGAGTGGGAATGAAACTGGGAAGGGCCCCAGTTGCTCCCCCCTTGTCCCTTTGGAAGTGCTGTAGGCAGCAGAGAGCATTTCTCCTGGGTGCTGACAGTGGGTAGTGCAGATCAGATTGTGCACGCGCATGTGTAGTCATGCAGAGGTGGGTTTGGCTCCATGCTCTCACACAGCTTTTGAAGCTGTGGCTACACAGCTAATAAAGGAGGAGGGGTGGGCAGGTGAGCAGAGTTGTTCCTTCCCCAGGACATTTCCCTGGTGGAGCGCTGCCTTAGGGGTAGATCAGCTAGCTGCTGATAGCCCCGAGGAAGCATTAGCTTGGGTAACAAGTGGTGAAGGCAAAAATCCAGCATAACCTAGGTCTCTGTCCATCTCTGACTGCCAGAGATAGATGGAGGAGTTCTTGGCAGCACCAGTAGGCACTGTGCCATTGGTATCTGAAGGTTCATTACACTGGCTTGGGTGCCAGTCGACTGCAAGCTGGTTGGAAATTGAGAAACAACTGTTGGGGCTGTTGTGGAAATTTCCAGTGCTTGGAGGGAGGAGGCTGCTGTGAAATGCTCAGGTGGCACTGGGAAGACAAAAAGTGCCACTCCTCTCCTCCTTTTCCTCCTTGCCCTGTGGAAACCAGCACTGTGATGGGGAAGAAGACTTTCACGGATGCCAGAGGCAGACAGCATCCAGCATGGACAAATGGATGTAAGCCCTCCGGCTGACACTGCCAAGCACATCAGTAGAGGAACAGGAGAACAGCTGTCAGCCACCCAGTCATTAGGAATGAACCTCTGCAAGGTGTCTTGATGCTAGAGTCTGGTGTCTTGAGGCAAGACACCAGAGATGTCCTTCCCAGGAGATGTGGAAGGCTGCTCAGAAAACCACTGAACAATGCAAACTGAGACTGCAGTGCTGCTGCTGAGCAGGATGCCTTTCTTCCTGGGGAGCCTGCAGTGGAAAGGGACACCAGTGGAGAACCACTGGGAAGAAAATCCTAGGCATGGAAGCAGGCATGGCCAAATCTGCCTTCTCATGGTGTGAGGTGTGAGATGTGGCTGCTGGAATGTCTGTCTCAGCATAGGAGACATTCCAAAGTGCTTTAAAGAGATCTCTTAGATAGTCCAGGGTCTTGGAGCCGTGGAGGACACACAGGTATGGATCCAAGATCTGTTCAGATGTGAAGCAGTGCAGTGAGGGATGAAACAGGCTGCCTGGGGAATAGGTAGGAATGTGTCTGTAGAACTAGCAAGCTGACAAACATTCTCTGCAGAGTGATGCCTTTCCCTTTAGAGTGACATCAAACATCAAAAATTCAGCTCAATTAAAATATGAGGACAACACTTCAGGGAGGTCAGCTCAACTGCCCTATCTGTTTGAATGTCTTTTTTTTCAGACAGCCCCTGTGTTCTGGTGCTTGCCCTTCTTCCTAGATGTGTGGCTCCGCTAGAGCCATCCTCATTTGGCTGAGTTTTCCCATGACTGCTCCATAATAGTGGAGAGGGAAACCCACAGAGAATTAATCCAGTCATGGCTCTGCTCCTTTCCAAAGAAGCAAGTGAAAATAAGGGGAGTTTGTAATAAATGCAACAGAAAACCTGTTCACATGGTGCTCCTCCTCCCCATCCCCTCAGCATGACCTCACCTCAGCCCAGATTGCCCAGTTCTAGGTGAAAGCATTTTTATGAAGAATGCTAGCAAGAAAAAAACTCCCTTTTTTAACCTCACTGTGAAAGATTTAGATGAAAGATCTTGCAGTAGGAGGAGAGCATCTGTCTGAGTGTGCTGCTGTGGACAGAGGCCTGGTTTGCAGGCACACAGGCTGCTGTGTTCAGGGGGCTGCAGATTGAGCCCCTTCTCTAGAAGAGGCTTTGAGGGCCTTGACAGAAGCAGATGGATCTAAGTGACCCTTCTGCAGCTCCCAGTCTAACCAAAAGGGCTGTGGTTTTTCTGAGGGCATTGCCTCAAGCATGCTTGTGCTGCATGGTTTCAGGGGCTTTGCTCTCTCTTCATTCACAATTCCACCTGTCAGCTCTGTGTTCAAAGAGGAAGCAAAAAACCCATGTTGAGAGGCTGGTACTAGCACCAGTAAATGGCTTCTAGGGAAGGTGCAGGCACCTCAGTCTGCTCTCCAAGAGCAGTCACATTCAGGAAGGCAAGAGAAGTCTTCCTGGATAAAAGGAGTCTTCGTGAGGGTTTGCTTCCCAGACTCTAGCAGGTGAAGCTGTTCATTGACTGAATGGCTTGAGGTATCTGAAATGCAGCAGAAGCCTCTCAGTGATAGATGAGCACCAATGTCTGCGTGGGCAGTTGCAGCAGTCAGATTAGAACTCTCTGCATGTGTAAAGAACTTCTGCACTCGGACCTGAGGGAATCCTGCAGGAAGGCTGCAGAGAGACATTTGCTAAGGGTGTCTAGAGACAGGCCAAAGGGAAATGGTTTGGAGCTGAGGCAGAGCAGGGTTAGACTGAAGCTGAGGGAGTTCTTCAGTGTGAGGGTAGCGAGACTGACACAGACTACCTAGGGAGGCTGTGGCTGCCTCCTGCCTGGGGGTGCTCAAGGCCAGGCTGGATGAGGCCTTGGGCAGCTGAGTCTAGCTGAGAGATGTCCCTGGGCATAGCAGGGGGCTGGGGTAGGTGAGCTCTGAGGTGAACTCCTTCCAACCTGAGCCGTTCTAGGGTTCTAAGTACTTTAATACCAGAGAAGCTAACAATTTGTAACCGTGGGTTGTGGTGTGGAGCTTTGCCCAAGCAGTTGTTTTAGCACTTTGTTTTGAAGGCCCCGTGGAGCTTGAACTGCTGCTGTGCTCAGCTGGGCAAGCAGGCTGCTGAGTGAGAAGGGTAACGAGAGCAAGGGGGTCTGCTGGCCACAGCAGCTAAAAAGATGACAGCAATATGCCTCCCCCCTCTATCCTCCTGTTAAAAAGCAGAAGGCAGCTCCTGGTTTTGCTCCTGGAAGCCCTTCCCTGCTTCATATTTTCCTAGTGGATGCGACAAACATCCTCTACCAGCTCTGAACAATGACTGTGCTGTGGCTTGCAAAGGCACATATTGCCCTGGCTGCAGGGGTGCTTTCCAGTTCTCTCAGCCTGATGACTTCCCTTCCTGCGCTCTGGAGGCCACAGCTGCTGCTCAGCCTCTGCACCTGTGCTCAGCTGCCAGGCTTCTAAAACACACAGAGCACCAACCTCAGCCTTCCTGCAGGAAACTTGTACCTGGCATAAGCTTTGCAGTGAGGGTAATGCAGACATCACACCCATCCTGATAGAGAGAAGGTGATCCACAGAGGGAGAAGATACATCTGCGTAAGTCAATTATTTGAGAATAGAGCCCTTAATTTCTTCAGTCTCCATCACATATTTATTTGAGAGATAGAGGGGTAAATCTGCAGCAGAGAGCACCGGGAGTTAGCCATGGAACATTCATTAACGTTAATGGGATTGCTATGGCTTATTCCTCACACTCTGCCTGAAAATTTAGCCCAAAGAGATTTGAAAAGTGATGCTGAGAAGCAAGTTGGTTGGTTAGCCTCATTACCTTCATGTTATTAATTGTTCTATCTGCCACTAGCTCTGTGTGAGCACTGAGATATTACACTTACCAGTTGGTAACCAGCTGCCTACTAATTGCAGGCTCTGGTGGGGAGGTAAAACCCTGAGGTTCTGTGAGCAAATTTGGGGTGCTCCCAATAAAAATAATCAATTTGCAAAACCATAGACTAAAGTAGACAAGACCAGAACAGACTAGACCAGAATAGACTAGACTAGACTAGAATAGAATAGAGTAAAAAAAGAGACTGAGGCAAATTTTGAGACAGCAGAAATAGTTTTACAGCTCTGGTATCTCTAGTGCAACTGGAACACCAAAAGGAGGTTAAACTCCTTATTGTTATGAACATTGATATTCCACTGCAGGGATCAACCTTCAGAGCTGGCCAACTCTTGAGCAGTGAGGTGGACCCAAGGACTTCCAAGTTCCTTCCAACCTGGGGAGTTGTGTGATTTGGACTTAGCAGAGCATTTCTCCTGAAGCCTTTTTGGGCTAGTTTTCTTTTGTCAGAATTAATTGAGGTTGGGTAGAAGAAGCCAGTTTCTGTTTTCTTAGAGTGGTGAGGAATGGATAAGACCTGGGCAAACACAAATCCCTCTTCTAGCTCCAGCAGCGGGAAAGTCGTTCTCCAAGGATATGCAGAAGTTCTGCAGGCTGCTGCCACTCTTCTTTCTATGCTAAGTCTGTGCAGCAGGGAACGTGTGTGAAACGTGAACCTTTGTGCATTCCCTTATTCCCATTCCTCTTTCTCTTCCATTTGAGCAGTTCCTTTTGTGGGGAGCAGTTCAATTGCTTTCCAAGTTGTTATCCAGAGCAGACAGTAGACAGCCATTAGAGGGTGCTTCTGCACCGAGGAGCTCACTCTTCCTAAACCTCACTTCATTTAACTTCAAGACTTTGTAGGATTCCTGAAGAGTCCTTTTCCTTCCTGGAATTACTCAGTTAATTTCAGGAGTTTGTGGAGTGCTGTTCTTGGAATTCAGAGGAATGCAATGCAGGCAACTAAAGGTGATTCAGAGATGGTGGAAGGATTCAAAGCAGCAAAATGAGGACATTTTGTGGTCTTTAATGCAAAGCCAGGAGAAAATACACCTGGGGTCCATGCAAATGAGAAGTGGGCTGATCTCCTACCCAGTAGAGACATCTGAACTTGAAGGCACTTGGTTGCACAGGGTGAGGGAGGAGATTCTGCCCCTTTGCACCACTTTGGAGCTGAGACCCCACCTGGAGCACTGTGCCCAGCTCTCAAGCCCTGTGACAAGAAATTGCTGGAGGGGCTGGAAGGTGTCCAGAGAAGGGCCACGAGGATGAGCAGAGAGCTGGAGCTGCTCTGCTATGGGCACAGGCTGAGAGAGTTGGGGCTGTTCAGTCTGCAGAGGAGAAGGCTCCCAGCAGACCTTATTGTGGCCTTCCAGGATCTGAATGGAGCTACAAGAAAGCTGGGGAGGGACATTTTAGGCTGTCAGGTAGTGATAGGACTGGGGGGAATGGATCCAAGCTAGAGGAGGGCAGGTTTAGATCAGACATTAGGAAGAAGTTCTTCATCATGAGGGTGGTGAGAGACTGGCACAGGTTGCCCAGGGAGGTGGTGGAAGCCTCATCCCTGGAGGTGTTTAAGGCCAGGCTGGATGTGGCTCTGGGCAGCCTCTGTAGTGTGAAGTGTCCCTGCCCATGGCAATGGAGCTGGAGCTGGATGATCCTTGAGGTCCTTTCCAGCCCTGACAATTCTCTGTGATTTTGTGTAATTGCAGCTCTACTTCTTTGCAGCAAGAAGGGGGAAACATCTGCACTTGATAAATCTCTGTCATTGCTGGTAAAGATTTAGTATTGAAACTCTCAAGCCAATAAAGTTGTTTTTCTCTCTAGGGTCATGATGGCTTCTCATTCAGCAGCAGACTTCAGATGGTATGTTTTTGGTGTAAGGATGAGCAGGCAGCAGGGTAGGAACTGGTTTGACAGCCATTTATCCCAGGAATACCATTTGAAAGCCTGCACTTCCAGCTCAGGACATTGATGAGGTAAGTGAAGGAGAATGGCAATAAGGAAGGCTTCCAAGAGAAAATTCTGCTGTTATGGAACCAGTTGGCCTTAATCATAGAATGCTAGGGTTTGGAAGGCACCTTCAGAGATCAAATTCAACCCTCTGCAAAGCAGGACCACTTAGGGCAGGTCACACAGAATGCATATAGGTGCACTGTGAAGATTTCCAAAGGAGACTCCACAGCCTCTCTGAGCAGCCTGCTCCAGGGCTCCAGCACCCTCATAGTAAAAAGTGTTTTCTCATGTTGAGATGGAGTTCATGTGACTGAGTTTACATCCTTTGCCCCTCATCTTATCACTGGGTATCACTGAAAAGAGACTGAGTTCCTCAGCCCACCTGGATACAAGTCAGTAAAGCAGAGCAAAAAGCAGTGCACCTCAGCTATCAGGGAATCGTGGAACACATTCACTTGGCAGAGCCCTCCAAGCCCACCCAGTCCAACCCTCGACCCAGCACCACGGGGTCAGCACTAAGCCATGTCCATAAGCACCAGGTCCACACTGCTTGAACACCTCCAGCACTGCCCCAGGCAGAGCTATACACCCAGTGACACCGAGAGCATAAGAGTCTGCTCTGCAGGTGGTGATTGTGAGCAGACTCTTCCAGGACAAGCTGGCTCCTCCTTGCACACCTCTGCAGGTTTAGATTAACAATTCTGGGAGCCAGCTGCTTTTGAATGCTGCCAGAACTCTTGAAGTCCTTCTCTGATGAAATGGGGATTGACACCTGGTGGAGCTGGCACTGATCTGAGGAAGGAGAGGCTGGGGGACCTCAGGGCTGCCTTACAATGGCTCAAGGGATCCTGCAGGAAGGCTGCAGAGAGACTTTGCTGAGGGTGTCTGTAGACAGGCCAAGGGGGAATGGTTTGAAGCTGAGGCAGAGCAGGGTTAAACTGGGGCTGAGGAAGAAGTTCTTCAGTAGGAGGATGGTGAGACTCTGGCACAGGCTGCCCAGGGAGGTTGTGGCTGCTTCCTCCCTAGGGGTGTTCAAGACCAGACTGGATGAGGCCTTGAACAGCTGAATCTAGTTTAGAAGTGTCTCTGGGCATGATGAGGAGGTTGGAGGAGATGAGCTCTGAGGTCCCTTCCAGCCTGAGCTGTTCTAGGATTCTGTGATCATCATGTTGAGACTCAAATTCATTTCTAATGTGGGAGCTGCATCCAGACAGAGGTAAGACATCTTCCTCCAGCATCTCAAACAGCAGAATCATTGGAACTTGAGCTTCTGAGTGAATGCATGCAAGGACTGATAGCATGAGAGTTCTTTGAAGCTGCCAGGCACTGAAGGTGGTTTCCTGTATCATTTTGAAGGTCATTGTTCAGAGATTTTGAAAGAGATGAGACCTCTGGCAGCCATGTCACAAGGGGCTAAGGAGCTCTGCCATCCAAGAGTGTGCACAGGGACCAGCAAACTTCAGCCCTAAGTTGCTAAGTCTATGTGGTGCTGTTCTTGTGCAGATCATAACAGGCCTGTGCCATGGAAGACTATCTTAGTTTGCAGACACTGCTTCCTTTGCTTCCTTGGCTCTGGGACTAAGCCACCCAGAGACAGCTGAGCAGGATTCAATTTGAGGGTTGAGAGAGATTCCAAAGTAGCAGATTGGGTTTGTCTGCTGATAGAGTAGCTGCTGCAGGTTTGTGGTTGTGTTCACAGCCTTTGAATGAGAAGGTGGCAGGTAGCAGTGTCTGGTTAGGTGAAAGCAGGCAGGCTGCTGGATCTTGTGGCTCACCAAGCTAAGCACTGCTTTGATTGTGTTTTCTCAGTGTAGTGATTGCGGAGGGTTGGGTTGGAAGGGACCTTCAAGATCATCCAGTTCCAATCCCTGCCATGGGCATGGACACCTCCCACCAGCCCAGGTTGCTCAAGGCCTCATCCAGCCTGGCCTTCAACACCCCTAGGGAGGGGTCAGCCTCAGCCTCCCTGGGCAGCCTGTGCCAGTGTCTCCCCACCCTTACTGTCAGGAATTCCTCATCTCATCTCATCTCAATCTCCCCTTTTCCAGCCTGAAGCCATGGTCCCTTATCCTGTCACTACATGCCCTTGTTAAACACAAGCAAGAGCTGCTTTGTGTAAGTTTCTTTTCCCCACTTGTGCTGTCACCCTAACAGCTGGTGCTGGGAGCAGAGGCAGTAAGCATTGTAATGGATGTGATCTACCTGGACTGCTGCCAGGCTTTGGATACAGTGCCCCGCAGCATCCTGCTGGCCCAGCTGGAGAGATAAAGGTTTGCTGGGTGGATTTGTTCAGTGGATGAGGAATTGACTGGATGGTCACATCCAGAGGGTGGTGCTCCATGGCTCCAAGTCCAGATGGAGAGCAGTGACAAGTGGTGGCCCTCAGGGGCCTGTGCTGGGACCTGTGCTGGTTAATATTTTTATCACTGCTATAGGCAGTCACCTGAGCCACCTCTCCAGCCTGTCCAGATCCCTCTGGATGCCATCCTGCCCCTCTGGCATATGGACAGCACCACTCAGCTTGGTGCTACCTGCACACTGCTGATGGTGCTTTGACTCTGCTGCCTATAGCAGTGATAAAAATATTGACTAGCACAGGTCCCAGGATAGAGCCCTGAGAACTGCCACTTGTTACTGCTCTCCAGTTGGACTTTGAGCCATGGAGCACCACACTCTGGATTTACCCTTAGTGAAGCCCTGCTGGCTGGCTGAAGTGGAATGAAGAAGGACTGCTAGGCTCTGGCAAGCACTGGGTACAGCAGTCACAGACCTTCTGCCCAACTGTAGTGCTGGGGCTGGTGAGAGAAGTGTCCTCTCCATCACTGGCTAGATCCAGCAGCTGCAGTGAGGGCACTGTGGCGGGCTGCTTCTGGAGGAGCTGGGCAGAAGAGGAGACCTAGCAGTTTCCACCCAGTGGTGGTGGTGTAATGAGCAAGAGGAAAGGCTTCCTTGAGAAGTGTTTGGTGAGATCCACTATCTAGGAGATCTTTTGCAGACCCTGCAGCTCAATTTACCTTGGCTATGCATACCCAGATATGTGGGGATGGTGCAGGCACTTACTACATCTGTTGTCTTATAGGACAGGTTTGAGACCAAAACTGTTTCAAATGCTAGTCAAAGGCAACTGCAGGTATCCTCTTGGTAGCTTCAATGACTTTGCTTACATGAGAGGGAGCATGAAGCTGACCTGACCTTGATGTGTTTGTGTGAGCACTGTAGCCAGTTTTGGGTGGAAGGGGATGCAGCCCATCAGGTTTGGGGCTCCTGTGTGTTCCTGGGCAACACTGGACCACAGTTGTGGCTGAATGCTGCCAAGGGGATGTCCACTTTGGAGGCAGTCTGACAGCTTGGCCACAAGGCAGGGTTGCCTTGATCAGCAAGGACAGTATACTGTGCAGTGTGAGTGTTGCAAACAAGGACTCCTGTCCTTAGTCAGCTGCTGAACTAGCAGAGCATCTCCAATGACTTCTGGAGCAGGGCTAGCGAGGTTCTCCTGCCCCTCTTCTCTGCTCTGCTGAGACCACACCTGGAATGCTGTGTCCAGTTCTGGGCTCCTCAGTTCAAGAGAGACAGGGACCTGCTGGAGAGAGTCCAGCAAAGAGCCACAAGGATGATTAGGAGACTCGAGCTTCTCCCCTGTTAAGAGAGATCAAGTGCCCTGGGCTATTTGGTCTGGAGAGAAAAAGGCTGAGGGGAGACCTGATCAAAGTCTATCAATATCTGACGGGTGGGGGTCAAGTGGAGGGGGCCAAGCTCTTTTCAGTGGTGCACAGTAATAAGAAGGAACAAGGGATAAAAACTGGAACAGAGAAGGCTCCACCTCAACATGAGGAGAAACTTCTTTGGTGTGAGGGTGCTGGAGGCCTGGAGCAGGCTTCTCAGGGAGGTTGTGGAGTCTCCTTCTCTAGAGCCTTTCCAGCCCCACCTGGATGTGTTGCTGTGTGACCTGGACTGGATGATCCTATTTTGCAGGGGGCTTGGACTGGATGAACTCTGGAGGTCCCTTCCAACCTCTAACATTCTGTTATTCTGTGATTCTGTCTGTCAGGAAAAGGGTTTTGGTGTGGTTTAGCAAGTGGGTTGGTTCAGTGTTTTTGTTGTAGAAAACAACAGTTCTGGTTTGGTCTTTCTCTGCTGCTTGCTGTTTGTCTCAGGCTGCGGACAAGGCCTGGTTTGTTTGCAGTTTTCAGTAAGGTACAGTTTTGAAACTACACCTACTTAGAGCCCAAATCTTTCCCTCTCACGGCTCTCCTGAGAGCAGCAGAATAGTTTGTAGCTCAGCATTAAAAATCTGGGTCCATTTTGTTTTGTGTGACCCCCCACTGCTCCAAATCTCAGATGTGATCGTGCACACGTTGAAGCAAACGCAGGGGTTTTGTTTCCCTTCAAAGTCCTTTTCCCTATTGCGTGGCTGCGTAATTAGAGCACAACAAACTCCTGCAGCATCGCTATCGAGAATTAATTATTGTCACAGGAAATGTTCTCTCTTTTTTTGTGTGTGTGTGTGTGTGTGTCTTTCCAAACTGCAGAGGTGAGTGTGGCTTAAAATGGAATAATATAAAAAAAAAAAAACAAGAAAAAGAAACAAACTAGGAGTCCTTTTCATAGAAACCTGTTTGAAGATCATAAAGGAGTACAAAAGAAGAAAAGCTTTGTGTTTGTGTTTGCAATCAAATCTTTCTTTAAAGGAAGTCAGGCACGCAGGCATTGCAGGGCTGGGGTTTTTTTTTTAGTGTTACATTGAAGAAAGCAAGATACAAGTCTCACTGGATTAGCTGGAATTCAAGTACAGCAGGAAAAAAAAAAAAACAACAAACCCCAAACCATCTTTAAAAATAAATGCTCATAAACAAGAAGCTCAATGAGCCTTGGAAAAGGCTATTCAAATGTTAGTGAAGCTTAACTTATTGCTTGCCTAATTTATTGCCTGCATCAAAACAAACCAGAAGAAAATGGGTCAGCCTAAAGGAGCTGCTGGCAACGATTTACATTTGCAAAACCTTCTGGAAACCAGGACCAAAAACTTAACATGGAAAGGTGTTGGGGATCTAGAACTAATCAGTTTGTTCTAGGCAAATTATTCAGACCCTACAATGGACTCCAAGATATGTTTGTGTTTAAAGGCAGCTGGCAAATTTGCAGCCTACAGTAAGTCAAACCAATTTTGCCAGTGTGCTTGGGAGTAATCAGTCAAGGTGCAGAGCTGGAAGTGTGCAAAACAAAAGCTAGAGACTGCAGTGGGAAATGTGGAGCACCTAAGTAAGAGGCAAACTGAATAGGTTTGTGCTGTGCTGCCAGTGCTGCTCTTGCGATCCAGGGCTCATGCTGCTGTGTCAGTGCTGCTCTTGCGATCCAGGGCTCATGCTGTGCTGTCAGTGCTGCTGTTGTGATCCAGGGCTCATGCTGCTGTGTCAGTGCTGCTCTTGCGATCCAGTGCTCCTGCTGTGCTGTCAGTGCTGCTCTTGTGATCCAGTGCTCCTGCTGTGCTGTCAGTGCTGCTCTTGTGATCCAGTGCTCCTGCTGTGCTGTCAGTGCTGCTCTTGCGATCCAGGGCTCCTGCTGTGCTGTCAGTGCTGCTGTTGCGATCCAGTGCTCCTGCTGTGCTGTCAGTGCTGCACTTAGAATTAACTGACATCCTGAGCTGGGTTAGTAGGGTGTGGTGAATAAGTCTAGGGAGGTTCTCTTGCCACTGTACTCTGCCCTGCTGAGGGCACATCTGGAATATTGTGTCCAATTCTGGGCTGGACAGGCTGGACAGATGAGCACAGTCCAGTGCCAGGAGTCTTAACAAGTCCAAGTGCCAGGTTCTGCACTTTGGCCACAACAACTCCATGCAGCACTACAGGATGAGGACAGAGTGGCTGGGGAGCAGCCAGGCAGAGAGAGGAGCTGGGGGTACTGGTCAACAGCCAATCATGAGCCAGCAGAGTGCCCAGGTGGCCAAGAAGGCCAGTGGCATCTTTGCCTGGACCAGGAACAGTGTGGCCAGCAGGACCAGGGTAGTCCCTCTTCCCCTGTACTCAGGGCTGGTCGAGCCACACCTTGAGTGCTGTGTCCAGTTCTGAGCCCCTCAAGTAGCACCAGGGCAGGTTCAGGCTGGATGTTAGGAAGAAGTTCTTGACATAGAGATTGGCATTGCAGTGGGCTGACCAGGGAGGTGCTGGAGTCACCATCCCTGGAGGTGTTTAAGAGGAGGCTGGATGAGGCACTTAGTGCCATGGGTTAGTTTAATTAGAAGGGTTAGGTGGTGGGTTGGACTCCATGATCTCAGAGATCTCTTCAAACCTGGATAGTTGTCTGATTCTGAGATTCATTGGATGTGTTCCTGTGTGACCTGCCCTGGGCGACCCTCCTCTGGCAGTGTGACATCCTCACTGATCTGATCAGTGGCCTGAATCTGAAACACTGCACAAAAATGTAGATGAACGTGACATCACAGAATCACAGAATGGTAGAGGTTGGAAGGGACCTCCAGAGATCATCCAGTCCAGCCCTCTTGCCAGAGCAGGGTCACCCAGGGCAGGTCACACAACAATGTATCAGGCAGGTCTTGAAAGTCTCCAGAGCAGGAGATGGCATAACCTCTCTGGGCAACCTAATCCAGGCCTCCATTACCACCAAAGAAGTTTCTCCTCATATTGAGGTGGAACCTCCTGTGACTGAGTTTACATCTATTGCCCCTTGTCCTGTCACTGGGTGTCACTGAGAGGAGGCTTATTCAGGTGCAAGCAGAGTGAAGTCACACTGAGCTGTGGCTCACTCCTGGCTTTGGCCTCACCTCTTGTCCTGCTCACTGCTTCTTTAGCAGTGGCGGCACAGCCAGGCAGTGCTGGAGGTGCCTCTGCACAGAGGCCTCCTCAGTGGAAGGCAACAAGTGAGCTGTGTCGTGGAAGGCAGCAAGTGAGCGGTGTCGCTGTCAGCAGCACTGCTGCAAACCTACCCATTTCCAGTGCGAGCTGTTTGTGTGCCAGAGCTGCCGAGAGACAGCTCCTGCCTTGCAAGCAGGAGCTGCAGCAGCACTGCTGCAAACCTACCCATTTCCAGTGCGAGCTGTTTGTGTGCCAGAGCTGCCGAGAGACAGCTCCTGCCTTGCAAGCAGGAGCTGCAGCAGCACTGCTGCAAACCTACCCATTTCCAGTGCGAGCTGTTTGTGTGCCAGAGCTGCCGAGAGACAGCTCCTGCCTTGCAAGCAGGAGCTGCAGCAGCACTGCTGCAAACCTACCCATTTCCAGTGCGAGCTGTTTGTGTGCCAGAGCTGCCGAGAGACAGCTCCTGCCTTGCAAGCAGGAGCTGCAGCAGCACTGCTGCAAACCTACCCATTTCCAGTGCGAGCTGTTTGTGTGCCAGAGCTGCCGAGAGACAGCTCCTGCCTTGCAAGCAGGAACTGCAGCAGCGGTAGGGCAGCACTGCAAGGACTTTCCCTGGGCTTGCATCGTTTGCATGTGCTTCACCTTCTGCTGCTTGTTCTGCTTAGCTTCAGGAGAGATTCTACTCTCTTTTTTGGCTGATGGCAAGCAATCAGTGTTATGAGAAATTATGGCCTGCTGACCTCTGGTATTGAAACGTGAGTTTGCAGCCCCAGCCACTCTCTGTAGGAGCACCATCGAGCAGGTTGCCATTGAGTGTGTCTGTAATTGCCTTGTGTCATGTGTCAGCACTGGATATCTGTGCTTGGCATCACTTATCTGCTGTCTGCTTCATGGAGAGCCCTGCAGGCCCTTTATCAAAACGTGTATAGGAACTTTTCAGTCTCTGAAGCAAAATCCCAGGTCAATTGTAGCTATTTCCTGTGACCTCCTTAACTTTTCCCACCCACTTCTGCCAGAGAGTCCTTACAGGCGGCTGCTGCTTGCCCGCAGCTGGAGAACCACTCCTGGCTTCATGCCTGTTGTCAGAGGAGGGGCTGAGAGGCAAGCAGGAGTCCTGATGAATGGCATCACCTCCCTCAAAGTCAGGCTGCTTCCCTCTGCTTCATCTCCCTGTCTGCACAGGGAATCAACACCTGTCTTGAAGAGAGTGCTCCAGTGACACCCACGGGCAGCCTGGTGCTGAAGGCAGGACAGGCAGTGCTGCTATGGTGTGGTTTGGTGGCACCAGTGACACTCACGGGCAGTCTGCTGCTGAATGCAGGACAGGTGGTTCTGCTGTGGTGTGGTTTGGTGGCTGACACCTGAGGAACAACTGTGCCCTGGTGCATGTGAACAAGCAATGAGTTGGCGCTGAGTTGTCTCCCTAGAGCTTTTCTGTTTGGGTTGGAAGGGACCTTAATGATTATCAAGTTCCAACCTCCTTGACATAAGCAGGGACACCTCCTGCTAGAACAGGTTGCTTAAGGCCCCTTTCAATCTGGGGCCTTGAACACCTCTAGACTTAGAGCCAGCACAGCTTTTCTGGCAACCTGTTCCAGTTCCTCACCTCCTCCGTAGCTGAAACAGAGGTATTAAGCTCAAGATAATTGTGGGATTTGTTTTTTGACTTGTGGGAACTGTTGGAATACTGGAATGTGTCCAGAGAAGGGCAGCAAGGCTGGTGAGGGGGCCTGGAGCACAGCCCTGTGAGGAGAGACTGAGGCAGCTGGGGGTGTGAATCCTGGAGAAGAGGAGGCTCAGGGCAGACTTCATTACTGTCTACAACTACCTGAAGGGAGGTTGTAGCCAGGTGGGATTGGTCTCTTCTGCCAGGCAACCAGCAACAGAACAAGGGGGGACAGTCTCAAGCTGTGCCAGGGGAGGTCTAGGCTGGATGTTAGGAGGAAGTTGTTGGCAGAGAGAGTGATTGGCATTGGAATGGGCTGCCCAGGGAGGTGGTGGTGTCCCCATCCCTGGAGGTGTTCAGAAAAAGCCTGGATGAGGCACTTAGTGCTATCGTCTAGTTGATTGGCTAGGGCTGGGTGCTAGGTTGGACTGGATGAGCTTGGAGGTCTCTTCCAATCTGCTCGATTCTGTGATTCTATGAAAGGAGATACAGGGAGCATCTCCAAATTGCTACGCGGCCCCCTGAGTAAATCCCTGCTCTCTTGGCACTCTGCTCTGCCTCTGATTTCCAAGTGAGGTAAAGCTATCTTGTGACTTAGCCTTTTCCACTTTCTGCTTTTCCTAAATTACCAAATTTGCCCATAAACATCCTTGAGAAATTTCCTGACCAATTTAGGACTGGTCTATGCATAGTTTTGGGGCAGGGGTTTTGGGGAAAATGAAAATAATTCGTTCTTGCCTCATCAAATAATTCCCAATTGAATCAGTGTGCCAGGCTTTGAGAACCTTTTTTAGAACTTCTTTCTTCTAATCTCCATCCTAAACCTCCCTGAGCCTGCCACACTCTTCTTGATGCACCTCAGGATGCCATTGGCCTTGGCCGCAAGGGCACTTTGGTGGCTCATGGTCAACCTTTTGCCCACCAGCGCTTCCAGAGCTGCTTTCCAACAGGTCACACTTCACCCACACTGGGGTTGTTCCTGCCCAGGTGCAGGACCCTGCACTTGCCCTTGCTGCACTTCATAAAGTCACCCTCTGTCCAGCTCTGCAGTCTGGTCACCAAGAGAAGGGAGTAACACCTGAGCCCTGCCATTGTGTCTCTCAGCTCTAGTACCCAGATCATCTTTTCTTCTGCTCACCAAGTTATTGAGCGGTGGCAGCTGCTTTTTGGAGAAGACAAATCAGGAGATGAGCTTCAGCTTGGTCAATGGATTGCTGGCACCTGGGGAGGAGAGGCAGCAGGCACCAGTACAGACTAGGAAGGGTCATTCTGCTGGAAAGGGCATCCTGGGGTGCAGTAAGGAAAGTGTAGCCTGCTGGAGAGAGTCCAATGGAGGATACGAGGATGATGAAGGGACTGGAACATCTCTGCTGTGAAGAAAGGCTGAGAGCCCTGGGCTGGTTAGTCTGGAGAAGGCTGAGAGAAGACCTGATCAATGTCTATCAATACCTGAGGGGTGGGTGTCAGGATGAAGGTGCCAGGCTCTGTTTGGTGGTGCCCAGTGACAGGACAAGGTGTTAGGGTGCTGTGGAGCAGGCTGCCCAGAGAGGTTGTGGAGTCTCCTTGTCTGGAGCCTTTTGAACCCCACCTGGATGTGTTCCTGTGTGCCCTGCTCTGGGTGCCCCTGCTCTGGCAGAGGGCTGGCCTGGATGATCTCTGGGGGTCCCTTTGAAGCCCTAACGTTCTGTGATTCTTTGTGGTGCCCAAGTATTGCACTCTTCTTTTATGTCCTAGGCAGATGCAGCCTCTCTCCATCTGCCAGGCAAACATTTGGGGGATTTATTTTTTTTTCACTCAAGCCATGATGGGATTTTGAGAATTTCTTTCAGTTTGATGATTTCCTAGAATCTAGAATCCAGGGGCCTTGGAGCAAGGCAAGTTTTGTTTCACTTGCTGAAGTAAGAAAGTGAAAAAGAAGAAAATTATAATGTGTGTAACAGGATGTATGTAGAGATATGTTTCTTGTCCTGGTCTTTCCTGTGTGTTGATTATTTTGTTGTAGTCAAAAACTACAACTTAGAGGTAACAAAACATTGCTGGTACCAGGTTCTTCCAGCACTTAATTGTCCAAAATACCTGCAGTTGCTCTGGACATTCAGGGTCATGGAGCTGCTCATGCAGTTTGGTGTCCAAAATCCCTGCAGCTGCTCTGGGCATTCAGGTTCACAGACCTGCTTACCAGTTTCTTTCCTTTCACAGAGCCAAGACTCCATCTGCCACCAGATGTCTTTCTGCCTGACTGAGATGTTCCTGTGGTCTTTAAGGTCTAACGTACGAATTAGAGGTGAGCCACCACTGGGTCCCACAACACCCCAGCAAACCTTGCTGGTTGGTGCTAAACTGCTGCTGACTTCTGGACAGCAGCCAAGTGGGTACTGCCGTGAGCGTGTTCAGCAGCCATGCAGTGTGGGTACTTGGCCAGCTGCTGGGCTTCTTTTGTCATGCAACCAGAGCATCCTTTCAAGGGTGTTAAGGTTGCACTTAATTGACTGCATTTTCCTTCTTAGGGTGCAGTGCCTTACTTGACTGCAAGCTCCAGTTTCATGACTCTGGGTGAAAGAAGGTCTGCAACCAAGTGATTTGCGGAGGGGCTGTGCTTTGGTCTTAGCATGGCAATAACAAAAATGTTGCATGTTCTGGGTGCTTTGCGTGATAATTTACTGATTTTATACTTCCAAAGACACCAAACTGTATGATGTGACTGACATGCTGCAGAACTGGTCCCAGGCCAACCTCAAGACCAAGTGCAGAGTCCTGTGCCAATGTACACTGGACAGTGCCTGGCTTGAGAGCAGCCCTGGGGTGGTGGTGGATGAGAAGCTGAACGTGAGCCAGCAGTGTGCACCTGCAGCCCAGAGAGCAACCAGAGCCTGGGCTGCAGCAAGGGCAGTGTGGGCAGCAGGGCCAGAGAGGGAATTCTGCCCCTCTGCACAGACCGCACCTGGAGCACTGTGCCCAGCTCTGGAGCCCTGAGACAGCAAAGAGCTGGAGGGGCTGGAAGTTGTCCAGAAAAGGGCCATGAGGATGAGCAGAGGGCTGGAGCTGCTCTGCTATGGGCACAGGCTGAGAGAGTTGGGGCTGTTCAGTCTGGAGAGAAGGCTCTCAGCAGACCTTATTGTGGCCTTCCAGGATCTGAATGGGGCTACAAGAAAGCTGAGGAGGGGCTTTTTAGGCTGTCAGGTAGTGATAGGACTGGGGGGAATGGATGCAAGCTACAGGAGGGCAGATTTAGATTAGACATTAAGAAGTTCTTCATTATGAGGGTGTTGAGAGACTGGCACAGGCTGCCCAGGGAGGTGGTGGAAGCCTCATCCCTGGGTGTTTTTAAGTCCAGGCTGGATGTGGCTCTGGGCAGCCTCTGTAGTATGAAGTGTCCCTGCCCATGGCAGAGGGGTTTGGAGCTGGATGATCCTTGAGGTCCCTTCCAGGCCTGAGAATCCTGTGATATATTTCTCTCATTAACTGATTTTCCCAGGAGCCACGTTGCTCAAGGTGAGGCTGGAGAGGGCTGTGGGCAACCTGCTCTGGTGAAAGATGTCCCTGCTGACTGCAGGGGGTTTTGGAGCTCCCTTTCCAACTCAGACCATTCTGTAATTGATTCTATGATTCTCCTTCAGCTTTTGCTTGCCACTTCTTGAAAGTCCTGCACCTGATTGGGCTTCTCAATTCAAGAGAGATGTTGAGGTGCTAGAAGGTGTCCAGAAAAGGGTGACAAAGCTGGTGAGGGGCCTGGAGCACAGCCCTGTGAGGAGAGGCTGAGGGAGCTAGGTGTGTGCAGCCTGGAGAAGAGGAGGCTCAGGGCAGACCTCATTGCTGTCTACAACTACCTGAAGGGAGGTTGTAGCCAGGTGGGGGGTGGCCTCTTCTCCCAGGCAACCACCAATAGGACTAAGGGGACACAGTCTCAAGTTGTGCTGGGGGAAGTATGGGCTGGATGTTAGGAGGAAGTTCTTCACAGAGAGAATGATTTGCATTGGAATGGGCTGCCCAGGGAGGTGGTGGAGGCACCGTCCCTGGAGGTGTTGAAGCAAAGCCTGGATGAGGCACTTAGTGCCATGGTCTGGTTGACTGGCTAGGGCTGGGTGCTCAGTTGTACTGGATGAGCTTGGAGGTCTCTTCAAACCTGCTTGATTCTATGATTCTATGATGCTTTAGGCAGCCAGCAAAGATGGAGACGCTGTCACATGCTAAGTTGTGGGCTTTTTGCAGTGTCACATCCATTAACTACCTCTGCATTCATTTGTACAGATGGAGATATTGGGATCCACCAATACCAGGACAAGAAGGAAGCAGGTAAAATAGAAATAACCACAGCTGGACTTAAACAAACCTTACCAAGGTGAAGTCTTGGACACCAAATGCCTGTTCTGGGAGGTGCCACAGTCAAGGCCAGGCATCAGCTCCTGTGTGCTGTGTGTCTGAGGGTTGGTGCAGCCCAAGGCCAGGCGTCAGCTCCTGTGTGCTGGGTATCTGAGGGATGGTGCAGCCCAAGGCCAGAGGTCAGCTCCTGAGCTCCAGGGGCTGCCTGGGTGTTACCTCGGGATTTATTGGAGGATTTATTGGGGCTTACCTGGGATTTACCTGGGAGTCTATCTGAAGGTTTATCTGGGAATTACCTGGAAGTCTATCTGAGGGGTACCTATGGATTACCTGGGGATCTCTCTGAGGGTTTATCTGGTGGTTTATGTGGGGGTTACCTGGGGCTCTATTTGGGAGTTCATCTGGGGGTTACCTGGGGGTCTCTCAGAGGGTTTATCTGGGGGTCTGTCTGAGTGTTTATCTAGGGGGCTATGTGGGGGCTACCTGGGGGTCTATCTGAGGGTTTAACTGGAGGTCTATCTGGGAATTTATCTGGGAGTCTATCTGGGTGTCTATCTGGGGATTCCCTGGGGGTCTATCTAGGGGTTACCTGGAGGTCTGAGGGTTCATCTGGAGGTCTATCTGGAAGATTATCTGGGTGTCTATCCGGGGATTACCTGGGGGTCTCTCAGGGGGTTGTGTGTGGGTCTAGTTGAGGGTTTGCCTGCGGGTTCCCTGGGTGCCTGCTGCAGCCCCAGCAGAGGGCATCGCGGGCGCGCCGAGCGCATCCCGCGGCCCCCTCCCGCGGCCGTGCCGCGTACCCGAGGCGCCCGCTGCGGAACCAGCCGCCGGCTTTGCGTCTCTGACCGGTGCCGTTCGTCCTGGCAGGCGCAGCGGGTTTGCTGCCCTGCGCGGGTGCCCCGCGGGCTGCGCCTGACGCTTGCCTCGCTGCCTGCTGGCGCTGCTGGCACGGCGCCCCGGGCACAGCGCTGCGGGCGTAGCGCCCGGGGTACAGCGCTGCGGGCACAGCGCTGCGGGCACAGCGCCCCGGGCGCGCTTCTGCCGGCGGCTGCGGCTAGCAGCATCCCTGAATCCGGTGAGGGGTTGGAAGGGACCTCTGAAGAGCGTCTTGTCACCAGCCGCAAACATCGGAGCTCTGGGAACTGCTTGGAAAGTTCTGTATTGGATCAAACTGTAGGAATCTGCTAAGACTGCTATTTGCTGACAGCAGTCCTCAGGATTGTCCCTCGTCTCTTTCTCCTTTAGCATGGCAGGTGAAGTGTGGTTACTTAGAAGGGAAGCAAAAGCCAGCAGAATATAAGGATGTTTTCTAAGTTTCTTGTGGCATTAAACCAAATTACTCATTTAAGTCGATGGTGCCCAGGGAAAGCATTAAAATAACCACAAAGTACTTCCAGTGCAGCTTTTTGCACCAACTATCCGAGATGGTCACAGCACTCCACAGCACACAGCAATTGACAAATTGGAGTTCTTCCTTGCTGATGTGTTTTCAACCTGGATTTTGAGGTTTGGGGTTTTTTTGAGTGTCACTAAGCATGGTAGTATCTATTGCTTCTTGAATCCATTGGCAAGGGCCCAGTCCTGTGTAATGTCTATCTGGAAGAGGGAATTGAGTCCATCATTAGTAAGTTTGCAGACAACACCAAGATGGGAGCAAGTGTGGATCAGTTAGAGGGCAAGGAGGGCTATGCAGAAAGACGTGGACAGGCTAGGCAAATGGGCACAGTCCAGTGCCAGGAGTTTTAACAAGTCCGAGTGCCAGATTCTGCTTTGGCCTCACCTCTAGTCCTGCTCACTGCTTCTTCAGCAGCAGCGGTGCAGCCAGGCAGTGCCGGAGGTGCCTCTGCGCAGAGGCCCCCTCAGTGGAAGGCAACAAGTGAGCTGTGTTGTGGAAGGCAGCAAGTGAGCAGTGTTGCTGTCAGCAGCACTGCTGCAAACTTACCCATTTCCAGTGCGAGCTGTTTGTGTGCCAGAGCTGCCGAGAGACAGCTCCTGCCTTGCAAGCAGGAGCTGCAGCAGCGGTAGGGCAGCACTGCAAGGACTTTCCCTGGGCTTGCATCGTTTGCATGTGCTTCACCTTCTGCTGCTTGTTCTGCTTGGCTTCAGGAGAGATTCTACTCTCTTTTTTGGCTGATGGCAGGCAATCAGTGTTATGAGAAATTATGGCCTGCTGACCTCTGGTATTGAAACGTGAGTTTACAGCCCCAGCCACTCTCCGTAGGAGCACCATCGAGCAGGTTGCCGTTGAGTGTGTCTGTAATTGCCTTGTGTCATGTGTCAGCACTGGATATCTGTGCTTGGCATCACTTATCTGCTGTCTGCTTCATGGAGAGCCCTGCAGGCCCTTTATCAAAACGTGTATAGGAACTTTTCAGTCTCTGAAGCAAAATCCCAGGTCAATTGTAGCTATTTCCTGTGACCTCCTTAACTTTTCCCACCCACTTCTGCCAGAGAGTCCTTACAGGCGGCTGCTGCTTGCCCGCAGCTGGAGAACCACTCCTGGCTTCATGCCTGTTGTCAGAGGAGGGGCTGAGAGGCAAGCAGGAGTCCTGATGATTGGCATCACCTCCCTCAAAGTCAGGCTGCTTCCCTCTGCTTCATCTCCCTGTCTGCACAGGGAATCAACACCTGTCTTGAAGAGAGTGCACCAGTGACACCCACGGCTAGCCTGGTGCTGAAGGCAGGACAGGTGGTGCTGCTATGGTGTGGTTTGGTGGCACCAGTGACACCCACGGGCAGCCTGGTGCTGAAGGCAGGACAGGCAGTGGTGCTGCAGTGTGGTTTGGTGGCAGCAGTGACACCCACGGGCAGCCGGGTGCTGAAGGCAGGACAGGCAGTGCTGTGCCTTGGGTATCAGGCAAGAGTTGAGTTCCTGATCCAGTTGCTTTCCACTGGGCTGACACCTGAGGAACAACTGTGCCTTGGTGCATGTGAGCAAGCAATGAGTTGGCATCGAGTTGTCTCCCTAGAGCTTTTCTGTAGCATTTCTGTACTTGCCCTCCACATACCCTTGCCCTCCAGCACCCTGGAGCTGGCAGGTGGGATTCCAGTGTGGAGCTCAGTACTGAGCTTTCTCTCTTCCTTAGCACTGGCTTGCATGGCTTTGGCTCAGGTACAACTGGTATGTCTGAAAATGCCAACAGCTGGACCACTGCTGCTTCGTTGCAATAGAAGTGAAGTCTGGTGGCAGTTTGTTGTGGCTCCTGTTGCCTGACGTGATCTTGCTAGAAGCTTTGCCCTGGTGATGACTAACACTGCAGAAGCACTGCAAAGTTGGAAGGGACCTTAATGATCATCAGGTTCCAACCTCCTTGACATAAGCAGGGACACCTCCTGCTAGAACAGGTTGCTTAAGGCCCCTTTCAATCTGGGGCCTTGAACACCTCCAGACTTGGAGCCAGCACAGCTTTTCTGGCAACCTGTTCCAGTGTCTCACTTCCTCCATAGCTGAAACAGAGGTATTAAGCTCAAGATAATTGTGGGATTTGTTTTTTGAATTGTAGGAACTGTTGGAATATTGGAACCTGTCCAGAGAAGGGCACCAAGGCTAGTGAGGGGGCTGAGCACAGGTCTTTCTCCAAGTGAAACAATTCTGTGATTGTACAGTCACATTTCTTTATCTTCTTTTTCCATGCTTCCCTTTGACAGCTCGAGATTCTCCTTGGCTCCTGAAAGCCAGGCGTCCAGACAAGCTGCGAGATGCTCTCAAGGAGGCAGAAGTGAGTTTCAGCAGAGGCTCAGGCACAGCAGCTAATCACAGCCCTTCCTGTGCTGGGCACTCTGCTTTTATCTGGTGGGCTGCTGCAAACCATTGCCATGTCCTGCAGCCTATTTTATCTCCAGGCTTGGCACTCAGGGGTATGTCACCCACCAGTGCACAGTGCCAACCCTGCTCTCTGCTTTCTCTTCTCTTTCAGGACTTGATGTGTAATGTTCGATGTGTACTGAGCAATTGGAAGAGCAAACAGATCTGCCAGGTAAGTTTTGGGGAGCTCTTGGCAGTGTGCAGTCTGTGGAGCCCAGCAGGCACTGGGTGATTGCTGCAGGAGTGTTAACAGTGTTCACTGGCACAGAAAACCCTTGGGTGTTTTTAACAGGCAGGTTCCTCTTACCTAGACAGAGTCACAGATTGCATTGGATTGGATTGGAAGGAACTTTCCAAGGTCATCTTATCCAACCACCCTGCACTCAGCAGGGTCACTTCCAGCTAGAGCAGGCTGCCCAGGGCCATGTTTTGATCTGGAATGTCTCCAGGGATGGGACCTCAACCACATCCCTGGGCTCTGGTTATTTACATTTGTAATCTGAAGCAGATGCTACAAAACCAATAAATGGACGTTTTTAGCAAGTAGAAAAATGACATTAAATAGACCTGATTCTGAGAGGTTATTTTCTGTGGGGAAACTGGAAGCATCCTGTACCTCCAAATGGCAGGCCAAGAGTGCAGTTAATAGGCAGAGACAGGTCTGGAATCAGTGTTCTGTGACATTTTTATATCTTGATTATTTACATGTCTGTTGCAAACCTTTGTGCCTGTGCAATATGGGAGGGAGGTTGTAACTGCAACCCAGGCAGACCATTAATCAAGTTGTGGAACAGGAGGTGATGTGGCACGTGGCAGGCACGTAGCTGTTGTCTTTGTCTTTCTAAGTTCCACAAGCAGCATTCTGTGCCCTTGTCAGCACAGAGCAGGAAGGCAGGTGGGAGATCTGAACAGAACATTAGAGCTTCTTCTGAAAAATACCTCTCAGGTGTGCTGGAAGCTTCTGCAGTCTTCACTGCTGGTGAAGAAGCTGCCTTGTAGTGGAGCTGCTTCAGCAGAGGCAGTGCCATCAGTGGTTGGTACTGTTTCGTTTCACACTTAGCTTTTGTGCTTTCCCAGATTCAGAATTCATTCATTCACTTCATTCATTCATTCATTCATTCATTCATTCATTCATTCATTCAAGTAGTTCCAAATGTGTAGCAGCAGGGTGGATGTTAAGTATTGGAACAGTATAGAACTGAAAGCCCAAGGATGTCTTGAAGGCCAGCAAAGTTTCTAAAGAGCTGACTGCTAGAGAGTGCCTCATCCTTCTGGATCAGTAATAAAGATATTCCTGTTGAAGCTTCATTTGCCTATCAGATCTTCTCTCTGGGCAACGTGTGTCATTCATGTACAGGCTACAGGGTATAGAGCTGTGAATATTAATCTTCTAGAGCTGATTTAAATATTAATTGTATGGTGATTTAGAGGATTCCTTCTATTTTTCTGTGTTGTTCTTATTCTGAGTAGGGAAAGGATTTGGTTAAGGAGTACTGAGTCAATTAGGTGTGAGTGCATTTGTCTGCTTTCCAGTTTTCCTGTGTCTTAATTCACTTCACCACTCATTCTTCTGCCTCACTCTCACTTTCCTGCCTCTCCTATCTGTCTCTATCCATCCCCATTCCTTCCCAATGCACACTCTGAGCAGTGAGCTTATTGCCAGCCTTGAATCATCCTGCCTGTAGAACACAGCATCTTTGGCTGACATTACTTCTGTCTACAACTCTTTTTTTGACTTAGCATCCAACCTCTTAAGTAGTTTCAGGCTTGCATAAACAAAAAGGAGACAAATACAGTTTTAACTTTTTTCATGTACAAGATGGATGTGTTTATCTTACTCTGCTACCTCTGGCTGTGTATTGGATCACAGCATCAGAGGATGTTAGGGGTTGGAGGTGACCTCTGGAGAGCTTCCAGTCCAACCCTCCTGCCAGAGCAGGACCAGAGAATCCAGTGCAGGTCGCACAGGAACACATCCAGACAGGGCTGGAAAGGCTCCAGAGAAGGAGACTCCACAATCTCTCTGGGCAGCCTGTGCCAGGGCTCTGGCACCCTTATGGTCAAGAAGTTCTTCCTCATGTTGAGGTGGAGCTTCCTGTGCTGCAGTTTTCATCCATTGCCCCTTGTGCTGTCCCAAGGCACAGGTGAGCAGAGGCTGTCTCTGCTCCTTCCTTCCTGAACCCCAGCCCTCAGCTATTGATAGACATTGCTCAGGTCCCCCCTCAGCCTTCTCTTCACCAGACCAAACAACCCCAGGTCCCTCAGCCTCTCCTCATCAGGCAGTGCTCCAGGCCCTTCAGCATCCTTGCAGCCCTCCTTTGGACTCTCTCCATCAGATCCCTGTCCCTGGGGAGCCCAGAACTGGAGCAGGGCAGAGTTGAGGGGGAGGAAAACCTCCCTAGACCTGCTGCCCACACTCTTCTTAGTGCCCCTCAGGACACTGTTGGCCTTGGCCACGAGGGCACATTGCTGTCCCATGGAGAAGTCAGTGTTCACCAGCACTCCCCGTCCTTCTCCATGGGGCTGCTCTCCGGCAGATCACCTCCTAACCTGTATTGAGACATAGAAAGGGGTAGCTTGGCAAATCTAGTATTTTTTATTTGGCTTTTACAGCCAGACTGTAAGTGTCAGCATAGCTTCTAAAATAGCTACAGTTAGAGAAAAAAACACTGCCATTTCTCTACCCTTCAATTCACCTTTTGGTTTCTCAATCATGAAAGGAAATGTTTTGGGGTTTATATAATATTGGCTGATAGTTGAAGTCTCCAGCAGGTTCCAGAATATTCTTCCAAAACAATTGTGTTGCTCCACTGTCTGTCTTCCTGAAGATAGAAGCTCCTTAACAAAATAAACTCAAAATTAGGAAAATGAGTCACTGGAGAGTCTAGAACAGAAAAGCTGTTTCCTATCAGCAGCACCAACCTCTCCACAGCCTCCTTTCAGGCAGCTGTAGACAGCAAGGAGGTCTCCTCTCGGCCTCTTCTTTTCCAAACTAGGCAGCCCCAGCTCCTTCAGTTGCTCTTCATCAGATCTGTTCTGCAGGCCCTTCCTTGCCCTCCTCTGCACTGGCTCCAGCACCTCCGCATCTCTTGAACACAATACTCAAGGTGTGGCCTCACCAGATTGTCCAAGGGGACAATTCCCTCTCTGCTCCTGCTGGACACAGCATTTCTGATCCCAGCCAGGATGCCATCGGCTCTCTTGCCCACCTGGGCATTGCTGGTTCCTGTTCAGCTGCTTGTCCATTACAACCCCCAGGTCCCTTTCTGCAGGCAGTTCCCAGCCACACTGCCCCAAGCCTGTAGTGTTGCTTGGGGTTGTTGTGGTCCAAGTGCAGGACCTGACACTTGGTCTTGTTGAAGCCCCTGCCATTAACACTGGCCATGGATCCAACCTAAGTCCCTCTGCAGAGCCTCCCTGCCCTCATGCAGATCAGCTCTGCCATCTGACTTGGCATCATCTGCAGATTTGTCAGAAACAAAGGCAGGGCTGCTGTTGGTGTGCCCTCTGCAACCAAAACATCACTATCCCTGCCTTCTCACTGCTTCCTTCAGTGTCTGAGTAGCCCACAGGCAGGCACTGGGGGCCACAACTTTCAGGCATGCATCTGCTGCCAATGAGGCTGCTCTCAGGTTAGCTGTGTGCAGACAGCCTGTTCAGCCTCACAAATGTGCCTCAAGGAGAAGTGCATTTCATGGGCAGACAGATCTCTTGCCCATTGCAGGAGAATATTTCTCAGGTTGGCTCTTTCCCCTACAACTGCTCTAATGCTGCCTCAGCTTTCTGCCTTTCTTGATGTTTCCCATTATATGCATCAAAATTTCTCCTATTGTTCTTTTTATACAACCAGTGCAGCAGAAGTGCCCTGTTGACCTGCTTGTCTGTTGCCCTTTATTTTTGCAGTGCTAAGCACACATTCTAGTGATGCTTGGAGCTTCTGAGGTGGGTGCTGCCAGCCTGTGCAAACCTCGCCCAGACTGGAGGGGGATCCTTGTTAAGGAGCTTGCTCTCCTATTTAAAAGGACTTATCTAAGCCCTAGAGGACTGAGGTCTGTTCTTCATCTCTCTTTCAACTTGTTCCAGTTCTTGTTCTAAACCCACACCACTTATGTATGGTACTTCTGAGCCCCAGCGTGGATGACCTGTGATGAGTTGGAATCTTACAGAATCATCAGAGTTAGCCAAGCCCTTTAAGCTCATCCAGTCCAACCATTCTCTGATTCTACCAAGACTGGGGCTAAACCATGGCCCTCAGCGTCTGGGTTGCTGAAGTAATTCTCTAATCTTTAATTACTTCACAGATGCAAATTCATGGAATGGTTTATAGTGGAAGGGACTTTAAAAGATCATCCAGTTCCAGTCCTCCTGCCATGGGCAGGGATGCCTTCTACTAGACGAGATTGCTCAAGACATCTTCCAACCAGGCCTTGAAAATAAATGGCCCATAAAAGAAGGATAACCAACAAAAAAAAAGAAATCTTTGCAAGAAGCTGCCACTGCTAGGGAGAGTCCAAGGGAGGGCTGCAAGGATGCTGAAGGGCCTGGAGCACTGCCTGATGAGGAGAGGTTGAGAGCCCTGGGGCTGCTCAGTCTGCAGAGGAGAAGGCTGAGAGGGGACCTGAGCAATGTCTATCAATAGCTGAGGGCTGGGAGTCAGGAAGGAAAGGACAGGGACAGCCTCTGCTCACCTGTGTCCTGGGACAGCACAAGGGGCTGCAGCACAGGAAGCTCCACCTCAACACGAGGAAGAACTTCTTGACCATAAGGATGCCAGAGCCCTGGCACAGGCTGCCCAGAGAGATTGTGGAGTCTCCTTCTCTGGAGCCTTTCCAGTCCTGTCTGGATGTGTTCCTGTGTGACCTGCACTGGATTCTCTGGTCCTGCTCTGGCAGGAGGGTTGGACTGGAAGCTCTCCAGAGGTTCCTCCCTATCCCTAACATCATGTGAGCCTATGGCCCTTGTTTCTCCCTGCTAGGGAATAATAACTTAAAGAATTAATGTTGTCAATATTCAGCTCAGTTCTGGCTGTTCCCTTCCTTGTGTTCTCATTCTCTAGTTCTTCAGAATGGTTTTAATGTTAGCCACAAACTCCTGAAGCCAGCCCTCTGCAGTGATGCCATTGGTTCAGGTTTGATTTTACAATGTAAGGTAGAAAAAAATAGTGAGACTGAGCCAAAACCTTTGATTCCCAACTTGTTTCAGTTTTCCATTTGCATGAGGATGTCGACTTAAGCAGTTGCCAACACTGAGTTATTTTATTGTCTGACAGCCAAGCACTAGCTGTGAATCATATCTGATAGCTGCTAATTAAAAAGATTTATCTATTCCCTTTGATTTGATTTCATGTGGTTTGTGTTGCAGTCTACACGTGTGTGAATGGGGTTTGTGTTCCCATCATCAACACTGCATCCTGAGCTGAGATTCACAGCAGTCTGTGCTGAGCTGGCTCCTTCTGTCAGCTTCGCTGCCCACCAGCAAGTTGATGTGGCAAGCTGTGTGGTGCCATACAGCAGCAGCTCTGGGGTGAGCATCAAGACACTGTGCCTAGGAGCTGGTAGCCACCCCCAGGCCCTCATGCTGAAGGTGCTGGGTCACACTGGCTGGCAGGCAAGAAGGTGATGTGTGGTTTGGGAGTGCTGGAAGGAGAAGTGCATTGATTGCTGTGAAAGGGGAACGTGTAACAACAATGACTGCAGCTGGAAGGAGGCATGCAGCAAGGCCACTATGGCAGGAAGGCTGAGAGCAAGCTGGAGTGAGGAGGTGGGGAAAAACCCTGGGAACCTGCTGCAACAAGAAGTGCTTTGCAGCCTTCTGCTTTTGCATATCCCTTTGTTGCTTGGGCACGCAGAGGGAAAGCAGCTGGCAGCAGGATTTTTTGCAGGCATATTTCCCTTTCTTCCCTTTTTCATCAGATAGAGGCAAATGCTGCCTTTGCTTTGCAGGTATCTTATGAGGGAGAAAGGATGATAAGCAGCTGAGTTGCATGAATGAGGAGTCAAGGGCTAAGACTTTCCAGGAAAGAGGAATTCACTTAGGGATATGCTGTAGTTTTACTCCAGTCCTTAAGTCTGGACTTAAATCCTTTGCTTAATACAAAGTAACCCAAGTATTGGAGCTCCTTGGCATTGGGGAGGGGAAGAGGTGAATCACAGAATAGTCTGGGCCGGAAGAGACCTCCAAAGCTCATCCAGTCCAACCCCCTCCACTCAGCAGGGACATCCTCCACTAGAGTGGAGCCCTGTCCAGCCTCACCTTGAATATCTCCAGGCATGGGCCCCAAACACCTCCCTGGGCAACCTGTTGCAGGGTTCCAGCAGCCTCCTGCTGCAGAACTTGCTCCTCACAGCCAATCTCAATCTGCTCTGCTCTAGTTTGCAGCCATTGCCCTCATCCCATCCCTGCAGGCCTTTGTCAGCAGTCCCTCTGCAGCCTTCTTGTAGCCCCTACAGGTCCTGGCAGGCTGCTTCTAGGTCTGTGTGGAGCCTTCTCTTCTGCAGGCTGAACACCTCTAGCCCCCTCAGCCTGTGCCCATAGCAGAGCTGCTCCAACATCCTGATCATTTTCGTGTCCTCCTCTGGACCCTTTCCATCAGGTCCCTGTCCTTCCTGTGCTGGGGGTTCCAGAGCTGGCCCCAGCCCTGCAGGTGATGGCTCAGCAGAGCAAAGTGGCAGAATCACCTCTCTACATCTCCGGCCACGCTACTCTTCCAGTAGCTATGCAGTGGTGCCAAAGCTGTGCCTGCTCTTCCAGCACCTGTGCAGTGGTGTCAAGGCTGTGGTTGCTCTTCCAACACCTGTGCAGTGGTGCTATCCAATTCTGTTTTCGGGCTGTGAAGCTGTAGCAGTGTCTCTGCACTCTGTGTTTCTCTTGTGAGACCTGTGCACTGTGTCGTTGCTGTGTGCTGTGTGTTGTAGCTGAGTGATGTGTTGTAGGGATGGAGACTCCACCACCTCCCTGAGCAGCCTGTTCCAATCCCTGACCATTCCCACAGAAAAAAAAAATGTTCCTCATCTCCAATCTAAATCTCTTCTAGTGCAGGTTGAGACTATTTCCTCTCCTCCTATCACTTGTTCCTAGGGAGCAGAGCCCAACACCCACCTGGCTTCAGCCTCTCAGGGAGCTGTAGAGAGCAATGATGTCTCCCCTCAGCCTCTTCTCCAGTCTAAAGGACTTCATTCAGTAATTCAGAGCTGGAGCATTCATCTAACTTTCCTTAATCATTGTTTGCATCAGAGTTCATCAACTTCTGACTTTCAACCCTCACTTTTTGCAGCTGGGTTCTTCGGACAGTTACAGCTCACTAGAGTCAAAGCTTGGCTGGGCTTAACATCATGAAGTTGGAAATAAATTGTGATTTTATCTAATCTAACTTCAACATAAAGATAAATTGAAGTGTTGAAAGATTGTCCAGGAAAAAAAGCTGCAGGAGTGTAACTGTGTCTAACATTTTTACCAGGACAAAACCCTAAAGGACATCTGTCGTGGCAGGCAGTGTTGAATCACAGGCTGTAGGAGCTCCTCAGACACAGGCATGAGCAGGCGTTGGCAGGGTGGGCAGTGATCATTTGTCCTCTACAAATCCATTGCACCTCACAGATGTTTTGTGTTCCTCCTTCAGACATTACCAGAGCTTATTTGCAAATGATTCAATGACCTTTGGAGTTCCCTTCCAATCCAGACCGTTTTGTGTGACCTGTAAGTGACAGGAGCATAGACTGGGACGGTGTTGGTTAAATATATGAGTTAGGGCAAGGAGGAGATGTGGAGGTGCTGGAGCGGGTCCAGAGGAGGGCAAGGAAGCTGGTGAAGGGCCTGGAGAATAAATCTGATGAGGAGCAACTGAAGGAGCTGGGGATGGTTAGTGTGAAACAGAGGAGGCTGAGGACAGACCTCATGGCTGTCTGCAGCTACCTGAAGGGACATTGCGGTGAGGCTGCTGCTGGGCTCTTCCTGCAGGGAACTGGAGACAGAACAAAGGGGAATGGCCTCAAGCTGAGGCTGGAGAGGTTTAGATTGGACATAAGGAAAAAGTTTTTTGTGGAGAGAGTGGTCAGGGACTGGAATGAGCTGTCTGGGGAGGTGGTGTAGTCACCCATCCTAAAGGTGTTTAAGGGTTGTTTGGATGTGGTCCTTGGGGACATGGTTTAAAGTGAATCTTGTGGAGTAGGGTGAGACTTGGTGATCCTGAGGGGCTTTGCCAAATGGGATGGTTCTATGATTCTGTGACTCATTTCATACCACCACAGAATGGGTTGGGTTGGGAAAGGCCTTTCATATCCTCCAGCCCAACCATTCTCTAGCACAAAGACTGATGCTAAGCCATGGCCCTCAGCACTACATCTCTGCCTCTTTCAAACACCTCCAGGGATGGGGACTCCACCACCTCCTTGGGCAGCCTGTTCCAGTCTCTGACCACTCTTGCAGCAAAGAAATGTTTCCTCATCTGTAGCCTAAATCTCTCCTGGGGCAACCTGAGGACATTTTCTTTCTTCCTGTCACTCGTTCTCAGGAGCAGAACCCACTTGGCTCCTCTCAGGGAGCAATGAGGTCTGTCCTCAGCCTCCTCTTTTCCACACTAAACACCTCCAAGCTCCCTCAGCTCCTCCCCAGCCTTTTTCTCTAGACCCTTCCCAGTTTTCTTGCCCTTCTCTGGACCCCCTCCAGCCCCAGTCCTTCTGGGAGTGAGGGCCCAGAACTGAACCCAGCACTCCAACTGTGGCCACCCCAGTGCAGTGCTGGCTGCAGGAGGACAATCCCTGTCCTGCTCCTGCTGCCCACACTATTGCTGATCCAGGCCAGGCTGCTGGTGCCCTCCTTGGCCACCTGGGCACAGCCTGGCTCACCTTCACCCAGCTGTCCACCAGCACCCCCAGCTCTGTCTCTGCTGGGCACTTTCCTGCCACTCTACCCCCAGCCTGGAGCCTTCCTGGGGTTGTTGTGCCCCAAGTGCAGGAGTCAGCCCTTGGCCTTGTTGAATCTCATCCCATTGGCCTCAGCCCATGAATGCAGCCTGTGCAGGTCCCTCTGCAGAGTCTTCCTGTCCCCCAGCAGCTCCACACTCTCTCCCAGCTCAGTGCCACCTGCAAACTGACTGAGGGTGCCTGGGTCCCCTCACCCAGATCATGGATAAAGATCTTAAGGAGCTTGTCCTGGCTTTGCTGCTGTAGGTAGAAGTGAGAGCTGTGTCTGGCTTCTGCTAAGTCCTCTGCACTTTTCTACAACAGTGTCTTCACTGAGGGAAAAAGGTTGCTCAGCCACTGTAGGGCTGCTGTTGCCTCCGCTAAGCAAAGGCTGATTTGGTTTAGCTGATTGGAGGCAGATGCAGACAGCTGCCGGAATGGGATGTTTAGAAGGTCTGCCATGGAGCAAGGATGAGAGTTGGACTGAAGTTTCATCAGCTTCTCTGCCAAGGTCATCTGGTGTAGCAGGCTGCAGGATGCGAGGTGGCACTGGCAGATGAGCCAGAACACAGCTGTGCTGTCAGCAGCACAGGAGGGGGTGGCAGTCTCTGCAGCCACTGGTTCCACTGTTGTTCCCATCCAGGTTTCTGTAGAAGCCAGGCTTGGCAGTGAGTGCTATGCTCACAATTCTTTTGTTCTAACTCCCTGACTTTATCTTTTCCTGTAGAACAATAACAGGTCCAACAGCTCTGATAAAGCCTTTGGTGTCCTGCTTCTGCCAGAGTGCTTTGGCACAGTGGGGTCAGGGCAGGGGGCTGATGGGGTTTGTTTTCTGCCTTTCCTTGCTGTAATAGTTCCTTTCAGAAAAGGACTGGTTTGAACAATCCTATTGTGTAAAAGATACGGTTCCCAGAACTCCTCCCACTGAGCATTCTCACTCTCATCCAAGACAGGCCACCAGAAGGAGCTGATCACAGAATCACAGAATGGGCTGGGCTGGAAGGCACCTCCAAAGCTCATCCAGTCCAGCACCCTGCACTCAGCAAGGGCATCCTCCACTAGAGCAGGCTGCCCACAGCCCTCTCCAGCCTCGCGTTGAATATCTTCAGGCATGGGCCCCAAACACCATCCTGGGCAACCTGTTGCAGTGTTCTGACAGCCTCCTGCTGCAGAACTTGTTCCTTACAGCCAGTCTCAATCTGCTCTGCTCTACCTTGCAGCCATTGCCCTCGTCCTGTCCCTGCAGGCCTTTGGCATCAGTCCCTCTGCAGCCTTCTTGTAGCCCCTTCTGGTCCTGGCAGGCTGCTCCTAGGTGTGCCTGGAGCCTTCTCTTCTCTAGGCTGAACACCCTCAGCTCCCTGAAAAGTGCTCTGACTTAGTCTTCAAGATTGTTTGCATCATTTAACAGAGCTTAACTAGGTAGAGATATTCAGTTAATTCTGAAATAAGCCTTTGAGTGTTCTGTGCAGTGGTTTCAATTCCTTCTAATCAGAGAAGTATCAATGAGCTGATCTCAAGGAGGGCTCGTGAGGAGCCCCCAGCTCTCATGTTAGGGCACCAGTGTTTAGGTTAAACATGTCTGAGTTACCAGGAGTAAGCAGGGCAGCAAAAACATGCTGAGTTTAATCTGTGCTCATGATACAGAAATGACACCAAGCCCAGCAATGGGTGGGGGTTTCTGCAGCATGTGGAGTTATTTTACATAGGAAAAGATCAGGGCCCTGTGTCCATCCCTTTATTCATCAGGATGTGCTGGTGAGACCCCACCTGGAACACTGGATCCAGTTCTGGGGCCTCCAGCACAAGAAGGACCTGAACCTGTGAGAGGGTCCAGAGGAGGCCATGAAGATGCTCAGAGGGCTGGAGAACCTTCCCTATGGGACAGGCTGAGAGTTGGGGCTGTTCAGTCTGGAGAAGAGAAGGCTCCAGGCAGACCTTAGAGCAGCCCTCCAGTACCTGAAGTAGCTCCAGAAGGGCTGGGGAGGGATTTTTGACGAGGGCCTGGAGTGCCAGGATGAGGAACAGTGGCTTTGAGCTGGAAGAGGGGAGACTGAGACTGCAGATGAGGAAGAAATTCTTTGCAGTGAGGGTGGGTAGACACTGGCTGTGGATGTCCCCTCCCTGGAGATGTTGAAGGCAAATTTGAATGAGGCTTTGAGCAACCTGGGCTGGTGGGAGGTGTTTGTCTGCATGGCAGAGGTTTGGGACTGAATGATCTTGAAGGTTCCTTCCAACCCAACCCATTCTACCAATCTGTGACAGAATTCTGATCTCCTCCAGAATTGTTCATCTCCTCCAGCTGCCTCTCCAGAAAATTCAGCACATTTTGTGCACCATTTGGTGGCTCAGCAGGCATCTGCTTCGAGTGCCCAGCAATTACAGCTCTTGTCCCCACGCAATTCAGTGCTGTGTACCAGCTGTGCTTCCAGAGTCACCTCCCCACCAACCAGGAGCCTGTCTTTGTCCTGCTGAAAGTGAGAGTGCTGCATAATGGAAGCTGCTAATGTGTGCCTCGGAACACTTCACTTTATTAACGCTGCCTGATGTCTTGTTTTCTCACTCTTTGGACTCAGCTCCTCTTTCACTCAGGTGTCTTGGTGTCCCTAAGCCTTTCTGGGCCACAGCTGGAGAAAGTGGTGATTGACAGGACCCTGGTGGGGAAGCTCATCTCCGACACCATCAGCGACGGTAATTACACCCAAGTGCAAAGCAATTGCCTGCATTAACAATGGAGTAGCGAAAGCAGTGTGTCAACAGGTAGACTAATTCTTGCCACTGGGGACTTGCAAACACAACAAGTAATTGCATGTAATGCCAGAGTTACAACCCTCAGGACTAAGAGTGCTTGAAGAGGAATATTTAACATCAAAGTTTTAAGGCTTGTCAAGTGCTGAATGGGTTCCTAAAGTTCATTTTCTCACACGTTGTAATCACTGGGAATGTGCCATTTGAACTCATCATCTGTATTCCGCAGGCAGGGAGAGGGGACAGCTGCTTAATTCAGTGGGATAGCTGTCATTAAAATAGTTACCTATTAGGAAAGGTTGGATGACATTAGTTATGGGCAGATGTAGCAGAGTCTCACAGTTGTCCTGAATTACTGACTGCTAAAAAGGAAATCTCAGCTTCACGCAGAAGAAAGCTTAGGAGAATGTTACTGCTTTCAACAGCTGTAGGACACAACTGGAGCATTAGGGCTGTGAAGATGCTGAAGGGCCTGGAGCACTGCCTGATGAGGAGAGGCTGAGGGGACCTGGGGTTGTTTGGTCTGGTGAAGAGAAGTCTGAGGGGGGAATCTGAGCAATGTCTATCAATAGCTGAGGACTGGGGTTCAGGAAGGAAGGGACAGAGACAGCCTCTGCTCACCTGTGCCTTGGGACAGCACAAGGGGCAATGGATGAAAACTGCAGCACAGGAAGCTCCACCTCCACATAAGGAAGAACTTCTTGACTGTATGGGTGCCAGAGCCCTGGCACAGGCTGCCCAGAGAGGTTGTGGAGTCTCCTTCTCTGGAGCCTTTTCAGCCCTGTCTGGATGTGTTCCTGTGTGACCTGTGCTGGATTCTGCTCTGGCAGGGATTGGACTGGAAGCTCTCCAGAGGTCCCTTCCAACCCCTAACATCTTCTGATGCTGTGATTCCCAGTGTGTCTCCCTCCACAGAGCTCCACTCAGGACTCCACGAGCTATCTTGGCACATGCATCAGCAAGAACATGGGATTTCCTTGCCAGCCATGATCTTCCAGATTCTTATAAAGCAGAGCCAAACAATGTCCTTTCAGCAGCAATCCATGCTAGATTTAGCTTTGCTCCTGAAGGATTAATTTTCTTCCATATCCAGGCATCTACTGAGTATTGGCCTGCTTGCTTCAGAGAGCTGCAGTACTGCACCCCTCAAATCCTTCCTTACCAATATGTTGTAGCTTGGGAAAACAACAAGGATGCAGAATCTTTAGTACCCAAGAAGGTAACCCTAACCTCATCTTGAAACCTCAGAGTGCAATGTCTTCACTCCTGTTTTCACTCCACCAAATTTTCAGGTTACTAATTCCATCTCAGACTTTCCTTCCACCCTTTCCAGAGGGAAGATTTCATACCTTCAGCTGGCAAAAGGCACAAAAGCAAGGAAGCTAAAGTTTACCCAGGTGGAAGTTTTTTGTTGAATCTATTTGCTCTGTCTTCCTGAAGCAATTAATAAATAATAATGAAATTATACCTATCCTGCCTTACATTGGCTTCAGATAGCACAGAAATACAAATATTGGTTTCCAAAACCCTCCTGACTGGAAGAGCTTAGAAAGAAGGGAACAATAAAGCAACAAATAGGTTTTTTCCCAGCTGTATCACCCAAACTGCTATAGAAATGGAACACGATGGCTCAGCCTCATGGTCACCAGTTTCTGCAGCCTTCCTCCTTGGAACCATAGAATTAACCAGGTTGGAAGAGCCCTTCAAGCCCATCCAGTCCAACCGAGCACCCAAACCTAGCCAGTCAACCAGACCATGGCACTAAGTGCCTCATCCATTCTTTTCTTGAACACCTCCAGGGATGGCGACTCCACCACCTCCCTGGGCAGCCCATTCCAACGCCAATCACTCTCTCTGCCAACAACTTCCTCCTATCATCCAGCCTAAACCTGTCCTGGCACAGCTTGAGACTGTGTCCCACTGTTCTGTTGCTGGTTGCCTGGGAGAAGAGCTCAACCCCACCTGGCTACAGCCTCCCTTCAGGTAGCTGTATCCAGCAATGAGCTCTGCCCTGAGCCTCCTCTTCTGCAGGCTGCACACCCCCAGCTCGCTCAGCCTCTCCTCACAGGGCTGTGCTCCAGGCCCCTCCCCAGCCTTGCTGCCCTTCTCTGGACACCTTCCAGCACCTCAACATCTCTCTTGAATTGAGGAGCCCAAACTGGACACAGCACTCAAGGTGTGGTCTAATCAGTGCTGAGTACAGGGGAAGAATAACCTCCCTCATCCTACTGGCCACACTGTTCCTGATCCAGCCCAGGATGCCATTGGCTCTCTTGACCACCTGGGCACACTGCTGGCTCATGTTCAGCTACTGTCTTCCAGTACCCCCAGGTCCCTTTCTTCTTGGCTGCTGTCAGCCACTCTGTCCCCATCCTGTAGCACTTCTTTCTGCTGGGGTCTGCAAATGGAAGCGAGTCACAGAACCGCCAAATGGCTCAGGCTGGAAGGGACCTCAAAGCTTGTCTACCCCAGACCCCTCCACCCAGGGCCACCTCTCAGATAGATTCAGCTGCCAAAGGCCTCAGCCAGCCTGGCCTTGAACACCCCCAGGCAGGAGGCAGCCACAGCCTCTCTGGGCAGCCTGTACTAGAGTCTCCCCAATCTCACACTGAAGAACTTCCCCCTGAGCTCCTGTCTAACCCTGCTCTGCCTCAGCTTCAAACCAATCCCCCTTGGCTTGTCTCAGACCCCCTCACCACAAGGCCCAGGAAACATGAGGATTTTTTTTTCCCTGTGAGGGTGACAGAACACTGGAAGAGGCTGCCTGAGGGGGTTGTGGAGTCTTCCTCTCTGGAGATATTCCAAACCTCCCTGGAAGTGTTCCTATATGATCTGGTATTGGTGACCCTGCTCTGGCAGGGGGGTTGGACTGGATGAGCTTTGGAGATCCCTTCCAGCCCCTGACATTCTGTGATTTTGTGAAAAGTCCCTCTGCAGCCTTCCTGCAGGATCCATTTGGGCACTGGCAGGCAGCTCTGAGATCCCCCTGGAGCCTTCTCTGCAGGCTGCACACCCCCAGCTTCCTCAGCCTGTGCTCACAGCAGAGCTGCTCCAGCCTGCTCCAGCTTGAGCATCTTTGTGGCCTTCTCTGGCCTCACTCCAGCAGCTGTGTGTCCTTCTGCTGCTGGAGACAGCAGAGCTGGATGTGTTCCTGTGTGACCTGTGCTGGATTCTCTGGTCCTGCTCTGGCAGGGGGATTGGACTGGAAACTCTCCAGGGGTCCTTTCCAACCCCTAACATCCTGTGATCCCTGTCAGAGGCTGGGCTCCACTGGGTGCATTTCCCAAAGAGTGGTGGATGTTACTCTGATGAAATAAAAGGCAGAATTGAAGGCTGAACCGAGTTGGAGATGAGGGTGGAAGGGCACACAGCTCGTGTCTGAACGCAGCGGTGGCCTCATAGGAGCTGAGGAAGTCAGGTTTGTGCAGTGGGAGTAGTCCCCATTTCCAAGAAAGTCTTGGCAGGGTGACACACTGATGGCTTTCAGGAGATTACAGAAGCTTCAGTGTAACACTGAAGACACCACCTTGCCAGAAAAGGCGTTTGGCAAGGTCTCAGCAGAGGCTTAAGTAACTTGTTTTGTTATTAGGAACAGGTACGACAGTGGTGACAATTTTTGTTTGTTTTCCAGCTGTTTTTACAGACAATTTCATCATCCTGTCGTTTGAGGACCATAACCAGCTCTGCTTTATTCACTTTGCAAAGAAGGTGGATTCTGCTGACGTCAGCAGGAGGCTGGAGAAGCTCTCCTGTTTGGACTTGAAGGTAGAGCTCTCAGTGGGGACTGTAAGCACTGCAGCAGTTTCACCTCGTGAGCCATTGGTACTCACCGATGCCAGGCAGCAGTACAGATTGCAAAGCTTCCTGTGACTGACCAGAACTGCTCAGATCCTAAACGTGGCAGTTCTTGAAAAGTCAAACCAAACTGCCTGGCACTCTGAGCCAATGAGGTAAAATACTGTGCCAAGAGATCCCCTTTTCTACTGCATTGAGGTGAAGGGCTCGGGCTCACAGCTGAGTTGCTCCTGCTTTAACAGTTTACCTCAGCTGAACAGCAGGGACTGACTCTGCACGTTCTCAGCATCTAACAAGCATGAAGCCAAATCTGTAATGGTAAACCTGGATGTAAAAGACTTCAACTAATGTCTTTTACCTCATGTTTGCTGTGGGCTAAAAGCACACTGTGGCTCAGCTAAGATACACCAGCCCACGAAGGGGCAAGAATTCAAGCACCTGCTGTAAATCTTTCTTTGCCCTCTAGTTACAGGCACTGCATTGTTGTCAGAGCTGGTCTGGCAGTCAAGGCACTGAGCTGGGGTTCAGAATAAAGAAGCTGAGTTTCACACCACTGACAAACCTTAGGCAAGTGACTTGCTGCCTCTGAATCTTAATTCAGTACTTACACAGTGAAGATTAAAATCTTCCTTTTTTCAGGTGTGCACAGCAGTCACTGAAAGGTGGTCTAGAGATAGCTGAGCTAGCTTGGAGTTCAGTACAGCCAGCTCATCACAGTTATAGAATGCCTTGGGTTGGAAGGGATCTTCAAGATCATGCAGTTCCAACCCCTTGCCATGGGCATGGACACCTCCTACTAGCCCAGGTTGCTCAAGACCCCATCCAGCTTGGCCTTGAACACCTCCAGGGTGGAGCCTCCACAGCTTCTCTGGGCAACCTATTTCAGTGCCTCACCACCCTCATGGGGAAGAACTTCTCGCAAGTCCAGTCTAAGTCTGCCTTTTTCCAGATTGAAGCTGTTAGCTCTTGTCCTGTCCCTATGTAAATTCCACCAAGGCCTAGGTGGATGGGGCTGTGTAGATATAACTTCTCTCACCCATAAGCTCCTTGGCATCAAGGCAGCAGCTGAGCTGAGGTGAAAGTGCTTGGTGCTACAGCGTTATGGAAAAATAATCAGCCACAGGCAATTCACTTTGAACAGGCAGAGTGGGAAAGGGGCTTCACCCAAGTCACTGCAAGAATGAGGAGGAGCCAGCCTTTTGCCCAGGAAAGGCAGAAAGATGGAGAGAGCAAAAGGGAGGGTCTACATGTATGTCAAAAGGGAGGGTTTGTATGTATGTCAGACTGGAGAAGTGCTAAGGAAAACAGTCTCCTGCTAGCAAACTTTCTCCTCTCCACAATCCCTGCAAGCCAAGCTTTAGAAGGCTGTGGTTAATTTCAGTTTTGCCACAGCACATTTTAACCTGCTGGGCAGAAATGCTTTCTGCAAGGATGAATATCTCATGCATTTTCCAGGCTGTTTCAGTTCAGGGCCTCCTTTCAGCAGTGCCTTGTATTTGCGAGATTGATCCCACCTCTGTAAGGTGGATTTGAGACAGTTCACTGTTCAGCAGGAACCGAGCCGCCACGTCCCTTGCTTGGAAATGATGTCTGCTCCTGCCTGGACCCTGCTGCTTGCTAAGGCTGTGCTTTACCAGCAGCTATGGTGTGCTTGGGCTTTTAATAGCATTGAACTTTAATGAAGGAGCTGTGGTGAGCTGAAGACTTGCCTTCCCTGGTTAGTTTGGAGAGGCATAGCTCTTTACTTGATTTTCATTCAGAGGATTGCAGAGTGTATTTTGGGCCTAATGCTTGTGGCATCTTTTACTTGGGAAAAAAAGGAAAGCCTAATCCATGGAAAGCTCTCTCTGCCCTAGGAAACCAGAAATGTCTGCTGCTCTCCTTAATAGGGTTGTTAGGTTTGGTCCTTTGCTGACACAGCTGAGCTTCTGGAAATGCCTGTGTTCAGTGCTAACTTTGCTTTCTCTTGAAATCAGTGGGAATCACTATGGATTATTTCTTTGCCAGCCAAAAAGAGGGGGGAAAAAAGGCATTTGCATTTTTTAATTGAATGTTCTTTTGTGTGAGGCTTCCCAGTTAGGCAGCTAAATATAATTTTTATTATCTTCAGAATTGCACCAGTGTGAGCCAGCAGAAATTATTATTCACTGCTGTAGTGATACTGCATCAGCTCTCTGCACTGAGTTAGGGTTCCTCCTGGATGGTTTTGGTCAAGTTTACAAAAACCAGAAGATCTGGACCTGGTAGAGTGGGTCCAAAGGAGACCCTGAAAATGATCAGGGGGTGGAGCAGCACTGAGTTCAGGACTCTAAGGTACACTTTTCACCATCAACCTTCCTTGTGAAATGACATCAGATGCTAGTTAGAAATCTGGTAAAAATACTTCAGCATGTTGGCATCTGAAAGAGAGTCAAAATGTGTGTGAAGGAACTGACAGCTCCGAAGAAATGGAAGGGCCTGTCACGTTCTGCCCCTCTGCTCTGCTCTGCTGAGCCATCACCTTCATGGCTGAGGCCAGCTCTGGAGTCCTCAGCACAGGAAGGACAGGGACCTGATGGAGAGGGTCCAGAGGAGGCCATAGACATGATTAGGGTTTGGAGCAGCTCTGCTATGGGCACAGGCTGAGGGAGCTGGGGGTGTTTAGCCTCTAGGCTGCAGGCAGACCTAAGAGCAGCCTGCCAGGACCTGAAGGGGCTACAAGAAGGCTGCAGAGGGACTGCTACCAAAGGCCTGCAGGAACGGGACGAGGGCAATGGCTGCAAACTAGAGCAGAGCAGATGGAGATTGGCTGTGAGGAACAAGTTCTGCAGCAGGAGGCTGCTGCAACTCTGCAACAGGTTGCCCAGGGAGGTGTTTGGGTCCCATGGCTGGAGATACTGAAGGTGAGGCTGGAGAGGGCTGTGGGCAGGCTGCTCTAGTGGAGGATGTCCCTGCTGAGTGGAGGGGGTTGGACTGGATGAGCTTTGGAGGTGCCTTTCAGCCCAGAGCATTGTGTCATTCTGTGATCAGACACAGAGCACACTAATGCAGTAACAAAAGAAGCCAGAGGTGCTCCTGCCTGGCTAAGGTACACACCTGTAGCAATGCACACGTCAGGAATAAAACCCAACACTTCCTTGATGCTGATTTGTTTTCCAAGAGAAATGGAATTGGGAGGTAGCTTGCACTGCTGTGGCACTGCCACAGGATTAAAACTCAGGTCTAAGATTCAGGACACTTGGCCGCAGCCTTCATTTCTGCCTCTGCCTTTTGGTGCAGCCTGGAGCAATGCACACAGCCACCTTGGGCTTCAGTTCCCATTTCTGAGATGAGGCAGCTGCTTCTTTCCACTCCAGTGCAGTGCAACTAAATTGCTGCCCTATGAACATTGTCATTTTCCTGGTGCTTGGACAGAAGCAACTTCACAGTGCTCTATGTCCAGCTCCATGGTGGGCTAAGTTGGCAGGGGATTGGCAGGGAATGCCAGGCAGTCCTGGACAGCCAGGGTGCTGTTAACGTGTCAACCATTCCTCCTGCAGCTGGAAGCTCATCCCACAGCAGGATTTTTTTCACACAATACATATCTGAATGCAACAGTTCCTTTCTCTAGCTTCTTTCCTAAATGATACCACCCTGGGTCCTATTTACACTTTGGGAAAACAAAGGAACACTGCTTGGATGGATCACTACAGCCTGCAAAGTATAAACCCAACTCTTACCATTTGCCTTCTCTCACTGGCATTAGCCCAGGTTTGAGTGTGCCAGGACAGAAACTTCTGCATCATTCCATTACCAAAACCTTTCACAGCTCAACTCTGCCTTTTCTCTCCAGCCTGAGAGGGAAATCTGGTGAGCTTGCTGAAAAGCAGCCAAGGACCAGACAAAACCCAGAGCAGCTAAGATCACACTAATGATCCTCAGCATCACCACAGGCTCTTTGAGTGCCAGACTAACCTTGAAGCTCTTCTCTAAGAGCCTCAAGTGCTCAAGAACCAGTGAAGGCTCTTAAGGCTGTGGGAGCTATTTGGAGCTTGCAGCACCAAGATTCCCACCTTCTATTTCTCACTGATGCCTCCTGGGGAGTTCTCAGCCCACCAAGCAGCCACCTCCACCTCCATCTGAGACTGCAGGACATCTGGAGCTGGCAAAAATTTGCTCTGGCAAGGGAGTTTACCAGGCTCCAGCTCCAACTCTTTACAAGAGCTGTGGGGTGTAGCCCCGTACAACTAGAAGTATACTCTGCAACACTTCAAACCAAACTTCTGCAGCTTCACCCTGGGCATGAAGCTCCTCAGAAGTGCTTCAGGGTGCAGGGTGGTGACAATCCTAAAGCCATATTCTTCTTCATTTGCTGCTGCTTCTGATTCTAAGCTTGTTTTGTTGTTTCTTTTTTCCCTAATGAAAGTAAAGACACTTTTTCCCCTGAGCAGAAGCACCAGCCTTTCCTCCCCTCTAGAGAAACAAAACTAATTCAGACCAGCATGGGAAGGACACTCTCCCTCCCTCCAAGAACCACCACTCCTGGTAGATCAAACCACCAGCTGGCAGAACCTTCACCAAAGTCCCCGCTCAGCATCCTTGCCTTGCTGGACACCAGTGACCTGCTGTATTATGATCTGTGGCTGTTTTTTCATGTGAAATTCTGCACAGTTAAAGCTGCCACAGAGGGCTGATTAATACCTGTGCAAACCACTCATGCCTTTCCATCCCAATGAAGTGCTAGCACACGCTTCAGTGTTTATATGTAGCTTAAATCCCGGTCGCAGCTCCCTGCCAACTTTCATGCATGTATCCTCTTCCCACTTCAGAGTGTTGTAACAAGTGAAAGGAGAGATATTCTGAAAATACTGGCCTTTGGGTGAGCCTTTCCCATTTGTGTTTTTTCAATCCATTTCCATTTCCTGAAAGAAGAGAGGGTACAAGGAGTTAAATGTTTACCGCGAGAGGACAACATTGGTAATTACTTTGATTTCAGCTGCTTTTGATGCGCATTCAGGGGATGAAGAGGTCAATAATATTATGACCATGCAAATAGAAAAGGGTTCTCTTTGACCATATAAAAACCAGCAAAGGATTATTAAAGCATTAACCTTGATTTTAATGGCCTTGGTTGAGTGGTGAGATCACAATTTGGATGAGCCTGATTATTTACTAAATACAATACATAAATGCAGCGGGTTCTTAACACCCATTGCACTCTGGCATTATCGCATTACTGCCAGCCTTTGTTGCCTTGCAGACAGGAATATGAAAGCAATCTGTCATGTAGTGAGACTGGCTCCAGAAGCATTTCTCTGATAAGAAGACCCCCTGCCCTTTGCTAGTGTCTGGTCCAGTAGGCTTAGCCATGCGCTTAATCCCCAGAAAGTGGTTCGATTATTGCTGACCAGCAATGGCAAGATAGGTTTGGGCTTTTTTTTCCCCTCCTCCCCTAGCTATCAACCTTCCATTAATTCCTTAAGCAGAAACACGCTGCAATCTATATTTCCTTGGCATGTGTCACCCAGATGGTGCACTGCTCATGTTTTCAAATCGCCCTGCTCCAAAAGAAGGGAGTTTGAATAATAAATTCCACAAATCCTGCCTGAGAAAGAGGCACAATTCTCAGGAGCTGCATAAACTTTACGCATGATGCTGTGGCTCAGCCACATTATGCAGAGGGGAGTGAATGTTTCCCTGCAGAGCAGGCTGCAGTGCTTCAGAGCAGGGGGGGTGGGGGGGAAGAAAGGTAGATGTTTGCTCAAACGCTGTAGAATACATTTAATATTTGATGATGCCTTAAATGCCAGCCTTAGCTCCCCGGCCTGCTCTGCACAACTTGTCATTTAATATGGCTAAGCTTAAATCCTCTCTGTAGGTCGATGCTGTCAAGCAACCATGACTGTACATTTTGGTATTGATTGGAGTCATTGCAGTAAATTCCTTCTTAACTCACATGCGTTTCCCTGCCAATCCCCTCCCCACACATCTAAGTGTGAGCAGGGCTTTCTCTGGGCCAGGAGATGCTTCTCACGTCGCAGCCAGCCCCCGTGAAGGGCTGTGTGTGGAGACCTCTGTGTCTGTCTGTGTGTGTGCAGACCTCTGCATGTGTGTGTGCAGAACTCTGTGTGTGTGCAGACCTCTCTGTGTGTATGCAGACCTCTGTGTGTGTGTGCAGACCTCTATATGTGTAGACCTGTCTGTTTCTCTGTGTGTGTGCAAACCTCTCTGTCTGTGTGTGTGTGCAGACCTCTGTCTCTGTGTGTGTGCAGACCTCTGTGTCTGTGTGTGTGCAGACCTCTGTCTCTGTGTGTGTGCAGACCTCTGTCTCTGTGTGTGCAGACCTCTCTGTTTCTGTGTGTGCAGACCTCTGTCTCTGTGTGTGTGCAGACCTCTGTGTGTGTGCAGACCTCTGTCTCTGTGTGTGCAGACCTCTGTGTCTGTGTGTGCAGACCTCTGTGTCTGTGTGTGTGCAGACCTCTGTCTCTGTGTGTGTGCAGACCTCTGTGTCTGTGTGTGCAGACCTCTCTGTTTCTGTGTGTGCAGACCTCTGTGTCTGTGTGTGCAGACCTCTGTGTCTGTGTGTGTGTAAACCTCTCTGTCTGTGTGTGTGCAGACCTCTGTCTCTGTGTGTGTGCAGACCTCTGTGTCTGTGTGTGCAGACCTCTGTGTCTGTGTGTGTGTAAACCTCTCTGTCTGTGTGTGTGCAGACCTCTGTCTCTGTGTGTGTGCAGACCTCTGTGTCTGTGTGTGCAGACCTCTGTGTCTGTGTGTGTGCAGACCTCTGTGTCTGTGTGTGCAGACCTCTGTCTCTGTGTGTGTGCAGACCTCTGTCTCTGTGTGTGTGCAGACCTCTGTGTGTGTGCAGACCTCTGTGTCTGTGTGTGCAGACCTCTGTTTCTCTGTGTGTGTGCAGACCTCTCTGTTTCTGTGCGTGTAGACCTCCCTGTCTCTGTGTGCTTTCTCCTTCAAACGCCCAAAGCAAATGCTCCCAACCTGCTCCTACTCTGCTGTTTTGTTATCTCAAGTATTTCACAGAATCACAGAATGCCAGGGGCTGCAGGTGATCTCAAATGCTCATCCAGTCCAACCCCTTGCCAGAGCAGGATCACCCAGATCAGATCACACAGGAACACATCCAGGCAGGTCTTGGATATCTCCAAAGAGGGAGACTCCACAACACCCCTGGGCAACCTCTTCCAGAGTTCTGTCACCCTCACAGGGAAAATAATTCCTCCTCCCATTTCCATGAAACTTCCTATGGCTCAACTTGCACCAGTGCCCCTTGTCCTGTCACTGGGCATCACCCAGCAGAGCCTGGCTCTGGGCATTCACCTTTACATGTTTATAAACAGCAATGAGGGCAGCCCTCAGGCTCCTCCTCTCCAAACTAAAGAGCCACAGCTCCCTCAGCCTCTCCTGGTATAAGGAAGATGTTCCACTCCTTTAATCATTTCCTGCCTTTTTTTCCCTTCCATCAGATTTCTTACACGGATGCACTTGGGCCAGAAGGCAGGAGGACAAAACGGTGCCTGGCCATAAACTCTACGCAAGATATGGTCGTTTGCTGGTGGGCAGCAGCTGGTGATGGAGCGTGGCCTTGGTCTCCTATTTCCTGTGAGAGGGACAGAGCCAACCTCTTCCTGTTGAGCTGTGCACATGGCAAACTGGAGGTACAGTGCTGGACTCTGTTGTGGGATCTTGTCAGATTTGCTAGAGACAGAACTCTGCAACACAAGGGGGAACTAAAGAACAGGCTTGCTAAAAAACCTCAGAGAGGGAGACAGCAATTCTCACAGACCGAGGGGTGTCAGCTGGAAAAGAAAGCACTTTGCTGGCTCTGTCTGCTAAGTTCCCCTCAAACCTGGCAGCTTGAGAGCTAGAGAAGGAAGTTAGGCCATTGGAACAGAACTGTTTGGGAGCTACCCACACTGAAAATGGAAGTGTGGGAGCACTGCTGGCAAACTCTGAGCCGGAAACTGGAGCTGCCCTGTGTTCCTCTAATGCCATCGTTTGTTAACTGATGTCAGCAGTGTTCATTGATGGGCATTGGACAGCTGCTTTAAGTGGTTTGTTACAACATTTTAGCTGCACCCAGATGCTGCTTCAATTGCTGCTGTTTAGGAATCAGGGACTAGCTTTTTCCTGAGAGAAGAAGTCCAAATTCCTCATTTGTAGGTGGAAGTGGAATCCATGAATCCAGACAAGACTGCAAGCTGCCTCCTTTCCTGGCATTTTGCATAGTTTCCCTTTTTAGGCAGATGTCTCCATTTTGCTTCTTTCGTTTTTAGGTAATTTTTGAATCCAGGTCCCTCTGTAAGTAAAGTAAAGTAAAAAACTTTAAACAGGAAGCTATTTGGGATTCCTCTTAAAAGAGCTGGGGCCTGAATTGAAAATGTACAAGTTACTCTGGACTAATCCCTTGTAGAGATGCTTCTACATTTGGAGCTTTGTTTAGATTAAACCACTACTAATATGGGGTTAAAAGGCAGTGAGGATGGGAGGAGAGCACAAACGTAAGATCAGCTGTGGAGTAGCTGCTTTAGAGTAGGTGTTGCAGGCTGTTTGCCTTGGGGAAAAGCCCCAGGTAACACTTGGGAGTAAGTGGCTCTTACAGACAACATCCTGGTCTCTTTAATTAGGGGAGGTGAACACATCCGAGGGTCTTGCAACTGTTCCTTTGCTAAGTAATGTTCATTTCAGTGAGTTGTAGAATCATAGAATCAGTCAGGGTTGGAAGGGGCCACAAGGACCATCTAGTTCCTACCCCCCTGCCATGGGCAGGGACACCCTACCCTAGATCAGGCTGGCCAGAGCCCCATCCAGCCTGGCCTTAAACACCTCCAGGGTTTCACCACTCTTACAGTGTACATCCTGTGTTCATTTCAGGGAGCAACATTCAGGGAGCTGGTTTCTTCTCTGGAAATTTTCTGTAGAAGGAAAGCAGAAGAGAAAAGGTGGTTGGAGATAGTTTTCCTTTCTGATTTTAGTCACTACAGAATATCAGTTTAAATTACCTCGAGTTCTGCCTGCAGTTGTTTTCAGTTGACCTCTCTCCACTGGCGGTTATCTGTGAGTGCTTCCTCTCCTCTGCCCCATCCACACCTGCAGTTCTCAGTTTGCCCTGCAGCTACGCCAAACCACATAGAAAAGTTTCTCTGGTAGCTAAAGCCTATGCCTGCTCTTTGGAAGCTTTTTCCACCTGCTCCCTGTGCTACTTTGATATTCCCAAACTCCATCCCACTAGCGCTCCAGATCTTATTTCCTGCCATTACTTCCCTACGTCCTGGTTCCGACAGCGACATTCCCATGCCTTTTCTTTCCTCCCATGGCCTCCAGAAACCTCCTCAATGCCAACCTATCAGTTTGCCATCTCTTGTTTTCTGGGATGCTTTGTGAAGACTCCTTTCAGACCCAGTTTAAAGCTTTCTCTGTTTCATTTTATTACATGAGGGGGAGAGTTCCAAGTTCCAGCATTGTTCTGCATCTTTCAGTGCACCTTGGTTTATCTTACAGGTGTTTTCCAGCCAGAGCCATTCTATGACTCTGTGGCTCCATGATCCTTCTATTGGTTTAGACTCTGAATTGCTTAGGGCTGAGGCTGGCTGGTGCTGAACACCATCATGATAATAAGCATCCACTGAGCCTTTAGGCCTAAACTCATCATCCTTTTAATTAAGCCCACATTGTTCTATAAATATAAGGAATTTATTTGTAAAAGCAGAAGTGCCAACTGGAGCTATTGAGTCGCTTCCCCCTTTTGGGTCCTTCACCTCTGCTGGACTGTTTCCATTCTCAGCTCTTTGCCTGCCATACCTTTCCCTATGTTTGTCACTGGCACACCAAGCAGTGTGCCAGGGCTCTGGGAAACATGGCCAGCTGGAGACAGCAAACTGCCTCACTGGGTGTCAGTTGTTCTGCTCCCTCTGCTTGCCTCTGGGGTGATGCCACAGGGAACTATTGTGTGAGGCTCAGGACTCTGCCTGAGTGCATTCCTTATGCACCCAGCCCATATAACACACAGTGCTCCTCGGTTTGGTTTCTGTCCTGGCTTCTCCAGTGCTCCTTTTGGGGGGCAGGGATTAAATTCCACACGTGGATGGGAAACATCAGAACCCAGCAGCTCTAGAAGCAGCATCAGCCCTCAGCCTGCAATGAACTGAGGTACATTTTTGACCCTCCAAAGGCTGGGAGGGGAACTTTACCATAATACTTTCAACTTCTGAGGGTCATTTGATAGCTTAAGCACGAGCAGAAGCATCGTTAGTGTTCCTAGGCAGCTTCTAAAGAGTGGCTTTCTGAGCCAGGTACCACTGAAATACAGAGTTTCTGTAAGCATGGTTATTTGCTCCTCTTTGCCTCTACTGCCTTGCTACCTACTCTGCCCTGGCAAGGTCACATCTGGGATATTGTGTCCAGTTCTGGGCCCCTCAGTTCAAGAAGGACCTCAGGAAATGCTTGATAAAGTCCAGCCCAGAGCCACAAAGCTGCTGCAGGCAGTGAACATCTTCCATACAAGGAGAGACTGAGGAGCTGGGGCTTGGAGCTTGGAGAGGAGGAGCCTGAGGGCTCTCCCTCATTGCTGTATGAAGATGTAAAGGTGAGTGGCAGGAGGCTGGAGCCAGGCTCTGCTGGGTGATACCCAGTGACAGGACATCCATGGAAACAGGACGGAAAATTTTTGTCCTGTGAGGGTGACAGAACTCTGGAACAGGCTGCCCAGGAGCGTTGTGGACTCTCCCTCTCTGGAGATATTCAAGACCTGCCTGGATGTGTTCCTGTGTGATCTGCTCTGGGTGAACCTGCTCTGGCAGGGGTGTTGAGCTTTGGAGATCCTTTCCAGCCCCTGACATTGTGTGATTTTGTGCTTTATAAAGTCATGGAATCACAGAATCAATAAGACTGGAAAACACCTAAGATCATCCAGTCCAACCATGACCCAACTACGATGGCCACTAAACCATATCCTGAGACATCACAGCTACAGCTTTGTGAACACCTCCAGGGATGGGGACTCCATCACCTCCCTGGGCAGCCTTTGCCAATGCTTGGCCTCTCGCAGTGATGGAATTTTTCCCTCGTGTCCAACCTGAAGCTGCCCTGGTGCAACCCGAGGCCATTTCCCGACAGCCTGTCCCTGGAGCTTCAGCAGAGAGGTTCTCGGCGCAGTGCCCGCAATGCATGGGCATCCTGTGCTCCAGCTGCCCAGGGCCAGCAGAGCTTATGTCTTCCACACCCTTTTCATTTGACTGGAGCCATGCTGTGTGCCTTTCTCTTTTAGCATTTGCTACTGCTGATGCTAAAGGCAGGCAGGATTCCTCTAAAACCCCAAATAACTTTTTCCTCCTTGCAAATCTTGACTTGTTTGTCTCCATTTTTCCTTGGAGCTCAGTGTTTAATGTGCTGAACGCTCTAAGATTTGATGAGGAGTTGTCCCCTGAAGACATAAAAGTGCTTTTCTTTCCTGACACAGGACTTTGGCGTGCATTTGTGTAGATGCAAGCACGTTGCTGCAGAAGTGTTTTGTCTGCTGAAGCTTTGCTTGCTTTCTTGCAGGCAATAAACTCATCCCTTCTCCAATTAACTGATTTAATTCTGTGGGATTTGTTGGTGTTTTCTTTGTTAGAGTACCAGCAATCAGGGATGTTATTTAAATTGTCTCCCTGTGGAGATGGTGCTGGTGTTTTGATTTCAAAACCAGATGAGGAATTTTCCAGAAATCATTGCAGACAATTTGCTAGGAATAAATAGGAGCTGATGGGAAATCATCCTTGGATTAAATACTTGGAGAGAAAGCTGTGTTAAGATCAACTTGGACTAAGCTGTGTTAAGATCAACTTGGACTTTATTCTGAAAAAAGAAATTAGCAGGAGCTGCTGCTGCCAGGACTCAGTGCACAGAATCACACAATGTTAGGGGCTGGAAGGGACCTCCAGAGATCATCCAGTCCAGCCCCTCTGCCAAAACAGCATCACCCAGAGTAGTCCACACAAGAATGCATCCAGATGGGGTTGGGAGCCTCCAGAGAAGGAGACTCCACAACCTCTCTGGGCAACCTGCTCCAGGCTTCCAGCACCCTCACTGTAAAGTTCTTCCTTGACATTGAGGTGAAACTCTCTCTGTTCGAGTTTGTATCCATTGTTCCTTGTCTTATTACTGAGCCCCACCCCTCAGATATTGATAGACATTGATCAGGTCCCCTCTCAGCCTTCTCTTATGCAGACTAAACAGCCCCAGGGCTCTCTGTCTCTTTTCATAGTCCCACAGTTATCCTCTTAGCTCTCTGTTGGACTCTCTCCAGCAGGTCTCTGTCTCTTGAATTGGAGAGCCCAGAACTGGACACAGCATTGCAGCTGTAGTCTCAGCAGGGCAGAGCAGAGGAGCAGGAGGACCTCTGTAATCCTGCTGGCCACACTTTCCTTGCTGCCCCCCAGGATGCCCTTGGCCCTCTTGACCACAAGGGCACATTGCTGCCCCATGCAGAACTTGCTGTGCACAGTGCTCCAAGGTCTGTGGAGCTGCTCTCCAGCAGGGCATCTAAAGGTGCCTGCTGTTGTACCTCTCCCAATGCATGACTCTGCACTTGTCCTGACTGAACTTCGTGAGATTTCCTTCTCCCAGCTCTCAGCCTATCCAGAACTCATTGGATGGCAGCACAGCCTGACAGGGTGTTGGCTGTCCCCCCAGTTTTGTTCCTGTGGCACTTTGCCCTATTGTTTTCACTCCATTTGGTATTAGTGCAAATCACCAAAATTAGACTTCAGTCTTGTGGAGAAAAATAATTTGCTTGAGAGGCAACGTTATTTTTCTGTCTCCCAGGACTTAATATTGCATAGTTATTGCTTCCACACTGTGCCTCAAAGCTTGTGAAGCAAACAGAACACAGCTTGGCTATGGTCTAGTGATTAAGGACACTGGGATGAAGGTTGGACTGGATGATCCTGGTGGTCCTTTCCAACCAAAGCGATTCACAGCAATTAGATGTGCTGAGGGATTTGGTTTAGTCAAGGACTTGTCAGTGAGAAACTAATGATTGGACTCGAGGAGCTTGAAGGTCTTTGCCAATCTAAGAAATTCTGTGATTCTGTGCTCTTGGGCAGCCTGTCCTGCAAGGACTGCAACACTCAGGAAGCGAGGGGGAATGGTTTGAAGCTGAGGGAGAGCAGGGTTAGACTGGAGCTGAGGAAGAAGTTCTTCAGTACCAAGGTAATGAGACTGGAATAGGCTGCCCAGAGTGGTTGTGGATGCCTGGTGTTTGAGGGCCAAATTAGAAGAGATTTTGAGCAACCAAGTCTTGTTGAGAGGTGTCCCTGTCCATGGCAGGGGGCTGGAGTGGAGGAGCTCCAAGGTCTCTCCCAACCTGAGTCATTCTGTGAAAGCATCCACACTCTGTGAGTGAATAGCTGAAATGCCTCTCACAGCAAAGAATGTGAACCCCTCGATGTCATGGGGAGCGCTCAAAGTTCAGTGAATACTATGGGGTAAAGGTGATGGTGATGATACCTTTTGAAAGAAGAATAGGATGTGTGTGGGGTGATGAATGCAGCAACCAAAGCAGTAACCCAGAGCAGAAGTCCCATTTTTCTTTTTGATATCACTGAAAAAAAAAAAGGCTTGGGGCTTTGTTTTGGTTTGCCTTGTTTTCCCACTTCACAGGGCCGTTTGTAAAGCTCTTTGGCTCTGACGTGTGCTGCTCTACACTTCCCACTCTGGGTTTTTTGAGGAAGGTGCTGCTGCAATGTGGAGCCTCCCTGTGTGAAATTAAACAAGCTGCTTTTTAACAGCCAGAACGGAAATCAAACCTCTCTCTCATCTGCAAGCCACCCAATTCAGACACAGCAAGCTGCTTTCTCTGCTGCTTTTGTTTTCTTTTCTTTTCTTTTCTTTTTTTCTGTTTTATCTGCCTAGTAAGCCAATTTTCTGCATAAGAACTGCTGCTTAAAACTCAGAGTTGTTTCGATATGTGGACTTTTCCCAGCACTCCATGCAAAATACTTCCCGTTTTAAGTGTTCAAAGGGGCTGCACTGAGGAGGGTGATGAAGCTGGTGAGAGGCCTGGAACGCAAAGGACCTTAATGATCATCAGGTTCCAACCTCCTTGACATAAGCAGGGACACCTCCTGTTAGAGCAGACTGCTCCTCAGTCTGAGGTCTCAAACATCTCCAGACTTGGAGCCAGCACAGCTACTCTGCAACCTGTTCCAGTGCCTCACCTCCTCCATAGCTGAAACAGAGGTATTAAGCTCAAGGTAATTGTGGGATTTATTTTTTTTGAATTGTGGGAACTGTTGGAATAATGGAAGGTGTCCAGAGAAGGGCTGCAAGGCTGGGGAGAGGCCTGGAGCACAGCCCTGTGAGGAGAGGCTGAGGGAGCTGGGGGTGTGCAGCCTGCAGAAGAGGAGGCTCAGGGCAGACCTCATTGCTCTCTACAACTACCTGAAGGGAGGTTGTAGCCAGATGGGGGTTGGGCTCTTCTACCAGGCAACCAGAACAAGGGGACACAGTCTCAAGTTGTGCCAGGGGAGGTCTAGGCTGGATATTAGGAGGAAGTTGTTGGCAGAGAGAATGATTGGCATTGGAATGGGCTGCCCAGGGAGGTTGTGGAATCACCATCCCTGGAGGTGTTTAAAAGGAGACTGGATGAGGCACTTAGTGCCATGCTCTAGTTGACTGGATAGGGCTGGGTGTTAGTTTGGGCTGGATGATCTTGGAGGTCTCTTCCAACCTGGCTGATTCTATGATTCTATGCTGCCTAGCCCAGCTTACAGCTGCTCTTCAGATTTGAAATGAAAAAAGATCTTTTTTTAACCAGCATAATGTTTGCTTACAAAGCTGAACAGATTCAGAAAATCACAGAATGCTCTGGGCTGGAAGGGACCTCCAAATATCCAGTCCAACCTTCTGCACTCAGCAGGGACATCCTCTACTAGAGCAGGTTGCCCACAGTCCTCTCCAGCCTCACCTTGAATATCTCCAGGCCCCAACCACCTCCCTGGGCAACCTGCTGCATTGTTCCAGCAGCTTCCTGCTGCAGAACTTCAAACCTTAATCTCTCCTGCTCCAGTTTCATCTCTAAAACCCAGTTCTATGCAGCACCCAGTCCTACCCTAGGCTTCCAGCATTTCCTCTCAGAATGCTGTGAGACCAGGGAGGCTCTCCTCTCAAGGCTGATTAAATGAGGCTTCCAAAACACAAGTTTTTTGTTTTCTTAGCAATTCAGAGCAGTGAGCAAGATTTTGTCCCACAAATGAGGAGCTGGGTCGGGTGCCTCTCAAGCAGTCAGGTGGCAACATTCCTTTTGCTGTGTCTGTTTTCCTTACTGCTTCCCAGCAGTCAGCCCTATGCAGCTGAAAAATCCATGTTTCAGGTGGTTTTCTTCTCTGTTGTCTTAACCTTTGGAGCCAGCGTCTGTTCAGAGTTTGACAGCCTGCTCGGTCCTTTGTTCCTCACATTTTTGGCAATCATGGGGATCTCCAGGACTCTCTCATAGCTTTTATGAAGAGGTGTCCAGAGAGGAGTACTGGGTTTGGGTGAAAATATGTAGAGGAATAATGCAGGGCATTGAAACCTGCCACAGGAAGACAGAAATCTGAGTCCCGGAGGGCCTCAAGGCTCATTTCACTGAAGTTATGGAAGCTTTGAAGACTTGCTTGGGCAAGATTTCTGTTTCACATATTTGAAAGGCAGCTAACCTGGGTCTCTGTGCAGACTCTGCAGGGAAGCTGCAGAACAATAACACTGCACTTTGTCTTTCTTTGGACTTGGGACACTCTCTGGTCACAGCAAGCCTTTGTCTGTGGTAACCTCCTTGCTGTGCCACTCAACACACCCTCACAAGCTGCAGGTTTCAGCAGTCCTGGCATCTGCAGGGTGGCCACTGGACATAAGTGACCAGCTGCAGAGCCTGGGTTGCTGCTGAGGGGATGGTGGAGGTGAGGAAATGTTTTGCAGGCTCCATAAGTAATTTTCTGTTGTCTCTCCTCTCTGTGCTCACTGCTCTGGTGGAATCCCTTTGCCTGTTTGTCACAGGCTGGATGTGCAGACTTCTGCGTTGGATGCTCCTGCATTCAGGGGCTCTTTGCATGTCCCCATCTTAGAGGAGTAGCTTAAGATACTCTGTGTTGACTGGCAGCCGATTTGCAGCCGCAGCACTGCAACAATCCTTTTGTTCTTTCATTTGAATGAGAAACCCTTTTGCTGACAAAATAAGTAAACTGCCAGAACAAAACATCCACATCAGTCTGATCAGCAGCCCAAAGAACTCCTTTGTAAGCTCATCAGTTGCTTCTGAAGTGATGGGTGGTAGGCCAAAAAATAATAAATCTTCATTTCACAGAACCCTTTGCAGGATGAAAGGCTAAATTATGTCTTCAGTTGGTCTTGTGATCTGTAGAAACCAAACTGAGGCTGATTTAACGTTATGCCAGCGCTTCTGCTTTCAGCCTGAGAGGGCCAGAGTCCCTCCCTTGCCCTCTCTCTGCCTTTTAATCACCTTGGTTTCCCCTTTCCATATCGATGGTACTTGCATACCACCCGGAGTCAGAAGAAGAGGCTTCCAGAATTAGTGGCAGGTCAGTAGCTGTAGTTCCCAGCCTGAAGAATGCGGTGGATGTACCTGAGGGTGGGGTTTGGCTCTCTTTGACATTCTCTTTTCACCCTTTACTTCTGCATGAACAAACAGCAGCGAGTTTCTGACTAACTCCCACTGCTCTCATCCCTCTAGAGACGCTGGATTTTCTTTTTCAGAGAAATAGCTTCTCATAAACTGCTCTGGAGCTGATTTCCAGATGGCATTTCTGCTACAACTTCCTGCTCAAGCCCCTGTACACCACCTCCCACCCAGGGCAGGAATCTTCACTGCTCTCCACTGTTGCCTCCATCACTTTATGGTACTTTCCATGTTTCCACACCACAAATTCTTACCCTTTGCTAGCTGCTGTCTTTGTATCGTTCCCTGCCTCTGTGTTCTTCTTCCAATCCATTCAGCCTCCAAGTACCCCTAAATGGTTTCCCTTTTCTACTCAGAAAAAAACATTTTTCCTGCATCTGCAGCTGTATGGCACCAAAGAACATCTCTCTCCTTCTCCTCTGGCACTGTGTTCAAACGTGCTGCAGTTTCTGCCCCTGCAGTGTAGGATTTTCTGTTCCCACAGGCAAGGGCAGGTGACAGAAGTCCTCTCTCTGTCGTCCTCAGAGTTACCTGCTGGATATTTTACTAGAAACTTGAGATTCCCCTCCCTGCCCCCCACTTGCAAACAGTCACTCATTCACTTGGATTGGTCACAGAATCACAGAAAGGCTTGGGTTTGAAGGGACCTGAAAAGTCATCCAGGTCCAACCTCCTGCCATGGGCAAGGACATCTCCCACCAGCCCAGCTTGCTCAAGGTCTCATCCATCCAGACCTTGAACACCTCCAGAGAGGGGACATCCACAGCCTCTCTGGGCAACCTATGACAGTGTCTCCCTACCCTCACTCACAAGGGTTTCAGCTGCTCACTTCTCCTCTTCCCAACGCTGTTAGGACCATCCCCTTTTTCGTCGTCTCTTCGGCTAACCTATTACACAGCCTGGGCAAATAGACCATAGTGCAAGGCTTTTAAATCAAGCCAGACTTTGCAAGCCCATGTCTAAAAGCCATGTTTGTTTTGGTCTAGTGAGCCATAAGAAAGCCTTTGCAGCAGTCTGTGCAAGGCTAAATGGTTAGAAGTGAGCAGCAGAACCTCTGGATGTGTTTCAGGTGCTGAGTTACATCCGCACGGAGTGGGACCCCCTGGCTGCTGGCTTCAGCAGGAGCCAGCCTCAGCAGCTGTACACGGTGGAGCACTCCCTCTCTGCAGACAAAGAGCCCATGGCTGACACCTGCCGCTACAAGTGCCTCAGGAACAAACTCCAGTGTGTGGCAATCACCAGGATACCGCTGCCAGCCAAGGCCATCAGCTGCTGCAGAGATGTTACAGAAGACAAACTGGTCTTGGGCTGTGCAGATTCCTCACTAGTCCTCTATGAAGCTTACAACCAAGTGACTGTGCTGGCCCGAGCCCAGCTGCTGCCTGCCTCCATAGCCTTCCACCCTTCTGGAGCTGTGCTGGTGGTGGGCAGCTCTCAGGGGGAGCTGCAGCTGTTTGACACGGCTCTGTCTCCACTTAAAATTCAGCTCTTGGCACAAGAATATTCACCTGAGGCCACTCTGCAGCTCAGCAAACACTTTGACGTGCCCAGCAGCCTCATCCAGATCCAGTGGGCTGCTCCTCAGGTGCCACCTGCCAGCACCGATGGCACAGATGTTCATGATCTGTTGCTGGTTAGATTTGACCAAGGACCCTTAGGAGTGCTTCACTTTAAGCTCGGTAAGTCACTGAACACATCTGCTGAACCTTAAGCTTTCAAGGGACCACAGATCCACAGGGTCACACCGTGGCAGGGCTTGGAAAGACCTCTGCGGATCCCCTACTCCAACCCCCCTGCTAAGGCAGGGTCACCTCAAGCAGGTTGCCCAGGGACATGTGCAGGTAGGGTTGGAAAGGCTCCAGAGAAAGAGACTCCACAACCTCTCTGGGCAGCCTGCTCCAGGGCTCCAGAACTCCCATGTCAAAGTATTCTCTCCTGAAGTTCAAGTGAAACCTCCCAGGTTCCGGTTTGTGCCCACTGCCCCTTCTCCTGTCCCTGGGCACCACAGAAAAGAGCCCAGCCCCAGCCCCTTGCCTCCCACATATTATAAAGCTATTTCTCATGGAATCACCTTAAGATCATCGAGTCCAGCCATGGCCTAGCATCTCCCCATGCACAGCTTTTAGGCCAAACAATTTTGATGATAAAGGTTAGGCCAAATAATATTGATAAGCATGAAGAACATCCCCTCTCAGGCTGCTCTTCCCCAGGTTAAACAGCCCCACAAGGTGGGTGTTCCAAACTCCTCAGCATCCTCGTCATCCTCTGTTGGACTCTCCCGTCCTTCTTTAACTGGGGAGCCCAGGACTGGACACAGTGCTCCAGATGGGGCCTCAGCAGGGCAGAGTAGAGGGGGAGGAGAACATCCCTCAGCCTACTGCCCACTCTCCTTTATGCACCCCAGGCTGCCATTGGCCTGCTTGGCCACAGTGGCTCATTGGTGGCTCATGGTCAGCCTGTTGTCCATGAGGACTCTCAGGTCTTTCTCCAGAGAGCTGTTTCCCTCGCCTGTACTGCTGCAAGGGCTTATTCCTGCCTAAGTGCAGGATGCTGTGCTTGGCTGAACTGGATGAGGTTAAGGAAATCTCTGTGTGCCACAAGAGGTTTTGTGGTTTGAAACACCTTCTTTCAGCTCTCTGGAGAGCTCTAGAGATGGGACCATACCCTGGAAAGCAGTTGCAAAGACACCTGAAGGTGTGACTCAAGGAGTTCACTATGTCCCACAGTTACTCACTATCCTTCCATATAGGATCTGACCAAACAGGACCAGATCTGTTATTGGCCCAGCACTGCAGGCTCAGCACTGAACCATGTCCCTCAGCACCAGCTCCACCAGCTGCTGGAACACCCCGAGGAATGGTTACTCCAGCACTGCCCTGGGCAGACCATTCCAAGGTCTGAGAACCATTCCAGGACAGAAATTTTTCCTAGCATCCATCCTGAGCCTCCCCTGGGGCAGCTTGGAACCATTTCCTCTGCTCCTGTCCCTTGGCACCAAGGAGCAGAGGCTGCCCCCTCCTCGCTCCAACCTCCCTGCAGGGAGCTGCAGAGAGCAATGAGCTCTGCCCTCAGCCTCCTCTTCTGCAGCCTGCACCCCCCCAGCTCCCTCAGCCTCTCCTCACAGCCCAGCTGCTCCAGGCCCTTCTGCAGCCTCACTGCCCTGCTCTGGACAGGCTCCAGCCCCTCAGTGTCCTTTTGCAGTGCGGAGCTCAGAGATGAACACAGCACTCGAGCTGTGGCCTCCCCAGTGCTGATCACAGGGGGATTGGCACCTCCTGTCCCTGCTGCCCACCCTGCTTCTGACCTTAGCCAGGCTGCCCTTGGCTTTCTTGGCCACCTGGGCACTGCTGGCTCGTGGTCACTGACTGACAACCAACACCCTCAGGTCCCTCTCCAAGTCTCAGCTTTCCAACCACTCATCCCCAGGTCTGGAGCTCCCCATGGGGGGTTTGCTGTGACCCAGGGGCAGGACCTGGCCCTTGGCATTATTGCATTTCATCCAGTGAACCCTGGCTTCATAGCTCTCACCTGTTCAGAGCCCACTGCAAAGCCTCCCTACCCTCTAGCAGCTGGACACAGCCACCCAGCTTTGTGCCACCTGCAAATCTACTGGAGATGTCTCGATCCCCTCTTCCAGATCATTGGTAAAGACATTAAAGAGGACAGGCCCTAGCACAGTTACCTCTTTTACTGTCTTGAGGGCTTTTCACACAAGAAGGAAGTGTTTTCTGACCTTCAGAGTGGTTTGGTCTCTGAGTCGATTTGCCAGGAGTCATGAATAGAAAAAGTAACAACCCTAACTCCATAGCACCTGCAGAGCCTCTCATCTGAGGCACCAGGAGACTTCAGGGGAGTAAAACACAGCTCTCTTCATGTTCGTGACGAGATAATGCCAGCAGCAGAAGGAAGTGGTGAGGCGTCCCCAGAGCTGCAGGAGGCAGTGGCTGAAGGAGGAATGCAGCCCCTACAGCTGCTCCCTGCTGATCTCTGTGCTCATTCCTCTGCAGTCAAGTCAGCTGCAGTGTACAAGCCCACTGGGAGAGCTGGAACAAACTGCCATGCTTAAATCTTCTGGCTGCCGGGGCAGGGTCTGAGCAGGGCAGGCATCCCATCATCTGCTCAAGCAGGCAGCATTGCCTGGGGAGAGCTTCACAGGAGCTTTTGAGGAGTCTTTTGTATGAAGAACCTTGTGAGACCTCACCTGCAATCCTGCCTCCAGTTCTGGTGGACACAGCTGCTGGAGTGAAGCCAGAGGAGGCCACAAAGATGCTCCAAGGGCTGTGAGCACAGGCTGAGGGAGCAGGGGGCGTGCAGCCTGGAGAGGAGAAGGCTCCAGGGGGATCTCAGAGCTGCCTGCCAGTGCCTGAAGGGATCCTGCAGGAAGGCTGCAGAGAGACTTGTGCTGAGGGTGTCTGAGACAGGTCCAGGGGGAATGGTTTGGAGCTGAGGCAGAGCAGGGTTAGACTGGAGCTCAGGGGGAAGTTCTTCAGTGTGAGGCTGCCCAGGGAGGCTGTGGCTGCCTCCTGCCTGGGGGTGTTCAAGGCCAGGCTGGCTGAGGCCTTGAGCAGCTGAGTCTATCTGAGAGGTGTCCCTGGGCATGGCAGGGGTCTGGGGTAGACGAGCTCTGAGGTCCCTTCAGCCTGAGCCATTTCAGGGTTCTATTAAAGCTACTGAGGTTGGAAGCAGCCTGGCTTTAGGGAAAAGCTAGGTTTGAAAATCTGCTCTTTCTTTACTCTTGTGAGGGGAACTCCTGCCTGCAGGAGCTAAGCATTTGCAAGGCTGGGTTTGGAAAACTCAGCTATGTGTGCCACTACAAAAACATCCATTAATATTATAGGATGTTAGTGACAGCAGCTTTGGGTTGACTTCTAGCTGAAGAGTTTCTAAAGAAGTGATCCAGATGATTGCTGTTAGCCACAACGACCCTGTGTGCAGTTTAGCATTTCTTGTGAGAGGTTTCAGCTGCATTCTGTTCAGTGGCAGCTTTGCAGTGGGAGGGTTCCCCAGACCACTAGTTAGAAGAGCTCTGTGATGGGTTTGTGCATGCTGGCCATTAAAACAACTCCTCTGTGTTACCTCTTAGCTGTCAGACAGCAGGCACTCTACCCACATCTACCTTGCACTTCTCCAGTCCTCCCTTGTGGGGTTTCCTCACCACAGCTTTCCAGCAGGCACAGCTTTCCCCTCGCTATCTTTAGCCCATTTATGTTCTTATGACGGCAGACAGGCTCTCAGTGCAGGGATTTAGAGGCCTTTCCTGCTAATTGCCAGCTCGTAAACTTAATTGGACTGCCTCCCTGGGCACTGTTCCTAAATCAATTAGGCAGTGAGTTGGCTGTCACCTCCTTTTCCCAAGCAGATTGCCTGGAAGCACACTGCCCAGGAGAAGTCAAGCATCCAAATGGGAAGATGTTGACCTCTACAGCTGAAAGTTATCACTTTTTAAAACTCATTCTGTATAATTACTCTCAAATCTATTCCAGCAGGAAGGCACAATTCTGTCCCTTCCTCACTCTCTTCCTCTTGGTGGTCCACCGAGCAGAAGTGTGCTGTTTGTGTTTAACATCCTCACTGGTGGTCCTGATGCAGACACAGAGGGTGTCAGCAGTGAGTTTGATGATGACACCAAGTTAGGTGGCAGAGTTGATCTGCATGAGGGCAGGGAGGCTCTGCAGAGGGACTTAGGTTGGATCCATAGCCAGTGTTAGTGGCAGGAGCTTCAACAAGGCCAAGTGTCAGGTCCTGCACTTGGACCACAACAACCCCGAGCAACACTACAGGCTTGGGGCAGTGTGGCTGGAGAGCTGCCTGCAGAAAGGGACCTGGGGGTTGTAATGGACAAGCAGCTGAACAGGAGCCAGCAGTGCCCAGGTGGGCAAGAGAGCCGATGGCATCCTGGCTGGGATCAGAAATGCTGTGTCCAGCAGGAGCAGGGAGGGAATTGTCCCCTTGGACAATCTGGTGAGGCCACACCTTGAGTATTGTGTTCAAGAGATGTGGAGGTGCTGGAGCCAGTGCAGAGGAGGGCAAGGAAGGGCCTGCAGAACAGATCTGATGAAGAGCAACTGAAGGAGCTGGGGCTGCCTAGTTTGGAAAAGAAGAGGCTGAGAGGAGACCTCCTTGCTGTCTACAGCTGCCTGAAAGGAGGCTGTGGAGAGGTTGGTGCTGCTCTCTGCTCACAGGTAATTAGTGACAGAACAAGAGGGAAAGGCCTCAAGCTGCAGCAGGGCAGGATTAGACATTAGGAAGAACTTTCTCCTAGCTAGAGTCATCAGGCACAGGCACAGGGTGCCCGGGAAGGTGATGGAGTCACCAAGCCTGGAGGAGTTTAAAAGTCATTTGGATGTGGTGCTTAGGGATATGGCTTAGGAGTGAACCTTGTAGACAGGGTGCTGAGTTGGACTTGGTGATCCCAAGGGTCTTCTGCAACCCGAACATCTCTGTGGCTCTATAAAATCAGAGGGAAATCAGAGCACTCTGTCAAAAGAGTTCTCATCTCCTTGTGTCACCTTACAGATGATTTTCCATTTGTTCTGCCTTGCTGAAGCTGTGTTTGGATAACACAAAGGACAGGGATTGAGTGTGCCCTCAGCAAGTTTGCTGACAACACCAAGCTGTGCGGAGTGGCTGACAGCTGGAGGGAAGAGATATATCAAGAGGGACCTGCACAGGCTGCAGAAATGGGCCCAAGCCAACCTCATGAGGCTCAACAAGACCAATGCAAGGTCCTGCAGCTGAGTAAGGGCAATCCCAGGCACCAGTATAGGCTGGGCAGTGCCTGGCTTGAGAGCAGCCCTGAAGAAAAGGACCTGGGGGTGCTGGTGCATGAGAAGCTCAACAGGAGCCAGCAGTGTGCACCTGCAGACCAGACAGCAACCAGAGCCTGGGCTGCAGCAAGGGCAGTGTGGGCAGCAGGGCCAGGGAGGAGATTCTGCCCCTCTGCCCCTCTGCACAGACCCCACCTGGAGCACTGTGCCCAGCTCTGGAGCCCTGTGACAGGAAAGAGCTGGAGGGGCTGGAAGGTGTCCAGAGAAGGGCCACGAGGATGATCAGAGGGCAGGAGCTGCTCTGCTGTGGGCACAGGCTGAGAGAGTTGGGGCTGTTCGGTCTGGAGAGGAGAAGGCTCCCAGCAGACCTTATTGTGGCCTGCCAGGATCTGAATGGGGCTAAAGGAAAGCTGGGGAGGGACTTTTTAGGCTGTCAGGTAGTGATAGATCTGAGGGGAATGGATCCAAGCTAGAGGGGGGCAGATTCAGATTAGACGTTAGGAAGAAGTTCTTCAACATGAGGGAGATGAGAGACTGGCACAGGTTGCCCAGGGAGGTGGTGGAAGCCCCATCCCTGGAGGTGTTTAAGGCCAGGCTGGATGTGGCTGTCAGCAACCTGGAGTGTGAGGTGTCCATGGCCATGGTGGGGGGATTGGAGCTGGATGATCCTTGAGGTCCCTCCCAGCCCTGACAGTTCTGTGATTCTATGATTTCCTCCTGCACTCAGCACTGGGGAGGCCACACCTGGACTGATGGGTTCAGTTCTTGGGCACTCACTCCAAGAAAGACACTCAGTGGCTGCAGCAGGTCCAGAGAAGAGCGAGGAAGCTGGAAAAGGGTCTGGAGAACAGGGCTGGGGAAGAGCAGCTGAATGTGTTTAGTGTGGAGAAGAGGAGGCTGAGGGCAGACCTCATTGCTCTCTATAGCTACCTGAGAGGAGGCTGGAGCCAGGTAGGGGTTGAGCTCTGCTCCCTAGGAGAGGAAATGGCCTCAAGTTGACCCAGGGGAGGTTTAGGTTGAATGTTAGGAAAAATGCCTTTGCTGCAAGAGGGGTCAGGGCTTGTCACAGGCTGCCCAGGGAGGTGGTGGAGTCCCCAACCATGGAAGTGTTCAGAACCGTGTGACTGTGGCACTTGGGGACCGGACTTAGTGGCCATGGTGGTGCTGGGTTGGGGGTTGGACTGGATGACTTTAGAGGGCTTTTCCAACCCAAACTATTCTATGCTTCTATGATAATCAATAGCAGGAGGCTGCAGGCTTTCAGTTACCTTTTCTGTTCAGAAGCTGAGAGCTACGAGTCAAGAAAAGTGTGGAGTGTTTGAACTTCTGCTGCTGGAGCACTGCAGGTGTCCTGGCAGGGCACAGTTCCCCTTTGCTGGCTTGTTTTTGCCTTATGGCAAGCATGTGTGTGGTTTCACCTGCAGCTGCAGTTCAGACGCCCCTAACTGGTGATGTCTTTCATGCTATCCTCTCACAGAAGAAGTGCCCCACTTGAGTAGCTTTGCCACGCTAGAAGGAAGTTCTAGAGCAGTTCCAGCACTGCAGCTTTAGATGCTTGAGCTGCATTCCTATGTTCATTCCTGGGACTTCTGCTGGGTTTTGGTGTTGCCCAACTGTATTTCTCTCCAGGAAGGAGGCTCTTGGAACATGCATTTGTTACCTGCCATCTGGGAATAAACTTTCTGCCACCATTTTAAACAAACCTAACTGCACAGTGTTGATCACATTGATTCAGCCTCCAGGTATGATGTTCAGTGGGGGCTGTTCTTTGCTGTCCAGAGCTCCCTCGGTCTAAATGTCCCACGAGAATGAGCAGCTGTCTCACCTCATAAGTTCAAGGGGAACCCATTCACTTAGACTTGCTCTTTTTAACCACTAGCAATCATTTTTCACCTGTGCTGGTTTCCATCCTCACAGCAGTGTCTTTGGTTTGGATGTTCCCTGTCAAGGTGTGGTAACCAGAGGACAGCTGGGCCCTGTGGAGATCATCCAGCAGTATGTCCGTTATGATGAGATGCAGGAGGCAGTCAGTGTCCTGCAGACCATGAACTGGAACATGATGGGTCCCCAGTGTTACATCTGCTTGAGTGCCATTGTCAATCACCTCCTCAAACAGAAACTGACACCAGCCAGAGAAGGTAAGGGCCTGGTTGGATTTTAATGTCATTTTGTGGTGTCTCTGCAGTGTGGGTTATGAGGATACATTGATTATACAGAGACACAGAAGGCACCAGTGAGCAGACAGACAGGTCCTGCTGGTCCACAATCAAACATCAGTTCAATAACAGCTGCATCAATGTGCTGATTGCCTTTTAGGTCCTTTGTATCATCTCGACCTGGCCAGCCCCACGCTCACATCCAGGCTGGGTGCAGAGCAGGTTGAGAACAGCCCTGAAGGAAGAGCCCTAGGGGTGCTGAGTGCTGATCAGCTCCCCAGGAGCCAGCAGTGCACTCATGCAGCCCAGCAGGCAGCTGTGTGCTGGCTGCAGCCAGAGCAGTGTGGGCAGCAGGGCAAGAGAGGGGATTGTGCCCCTAGGCTCTGCCCTGCTCAGACCTCACCTCCAATTCTGTGCCCAGCAGCAGAAGGACACAGAGCTACTGGAGTGAGGCCTGAGAAGGCCACAAAGATGCTCCAAGGGCTGGAGCAGCTCTGCTGTGAGGACAGTATCACAGTATCATCAGGGTTGGAAGAGACCTCACAGATCATCAAGTCCAACCCTTTACCACAGAGCTCAAGGCCAGACCATGGCACCAAGTGCCACGTCCAATCCTGCCTTGAACAGCCCCAGGGACGGCGACTCCACCACCTCCCCGGGCAGCCCATTCCAGTGTCCAATGACTCTCTCAGTGAAGAACTTTCTCCTCACCTCCAGCCTAAATTTCCCCTGGTGCAGCCTGAGGCTGTGTCCTCTTGTTCTGGTGCTGGCCACCTGAGAGAAGAGAGCAACCTCCTCCTGGCCACAACCACCCTTCAGGTAGTTGTAGACAGCAATAAGGTCACCCCTGAGCCTCCTCTTCTCCAGGCTAACCAATCCCAGCTCCCTCAGCCTCTCCTCATAGGGCTGTGCTCAAGGCCTCTCACCAGCCTCGTCGCCCTTCTCTGGACACGCTCAAGCACCTCAATGTCCCTCCTAAACTGGGGGCCCAGAACTGAACACAGTACTCAGGGTGTGGTCTAACCAGTGCAGAGTACAGGGGCAGAATGACCTCCCTGCTCCTGCTGACCACACCATTCCTGATGCAGGCTCAGAGAAGACCACAAAGATGCTCCAAGGGCTGGAGCAGCTCTGCTGTGAGCACAGGCTGAGGGAGCTGGGGGTGTGCAGCCTGGAGAGGAGAAGGCTCCAGGGGGACCTCAGAGCTGCCTGCCAGTGCCTGAAGGGATCCTGCAGGAAGGCTGCAGAGGGACTTCTGATGAGGGTGTCTGGACACAGGCCAAGGCGGAATGGTTTGAAGCTGAGGCAGAGCAGGGTCAGACTGGATCTCAGGGGGAAATTCTTCAGTGTGAGGGTGATGAGAATCTGGCACAGGCTGCCCAGGAAGGCTGTGGCTGCCTTCTGCCTGGAGGTGTTCAAGGCCTGGTTAGATGAGGCCTTGAGCAGCTGAATCTATCTGAGAGGTGTCCCTGGGCATGGCAGGGGTCTGGGGTGGATGATCTCTGAGGTTTCTTCCAACTCAGTGCATTCCAGGAGTCTGTGAATGACGATGATAAAACAGTGCAGATTCTGTTCTGTGTCAGGTAGTGGAGTGACTTCTGCTTTCCACTCTCTTGCCACTTTGCTGTGTGGCATCAGCGTAGTTGGGGGTGCAGGCTGGTGTTAGGGAGTGCAGCAGTGTCTGTGATGTGTGTGCGCTGAGGCAGCAGCAGCCCAAGGTGGGACGTTTGCCTGCAGCAGAGACAAGAGATTTCAGCCTGTTTTTTAGGTGTTTTTGAAGGGTCCCTCTTTCATCTCAAGAGCCAAAGGCTTCGAATACACTATCCTCTGCTGCCTCCTTTAGGATTATAGCATCTGTCCTCGCTGTAATCTTCTGCCCCCCTGTAGCAGGACCTGGGTTCCCTCACAAGAAATGATGAATTTTAGGTTGAGCCTCGACCCTGCTGAAGCCTGGTGTGAAGCCTTCCTCTTGATTTGCTGTCTATCTTGAAACTCAATAGACTTCCAGATTTGAAGTGCCTTGATTATTGAAGGCGTTATCCTGCAGTCTGGCCGGCAGACAGCTGGGGATCAGGCATCTTTTGTGGCAAGGAAGAATACTTAAGGATTCTGGTGTGTTTGATGATAGAAAAACTCCAAGGTGTCCTACATTGCTGCCAAGCCATCAGCTCTCCCGTGTGGGGGGATCTGATTAAAGCAGCAGTTCTGCATTGCAAGCACAGCCTGGCCACTCCAAATGGAAGGTGCTTTTTAAAGGGCTGGTTTTCAAACTCTGCTCAAGGTAGGGGATGGTGAGCAGCTGTCTGTGTGGTTCCCCTGTGCTGTTTGCAGCAGGTGGAATTTCATCCTGCCCAGAAGTTATTGGAGGCAACTCCACCACATTTGGCATGGTAATTTGTCTTCTTCCTTTCTATATGAACCAAACCTAGTGGGGGCTTTTATTTATAGCAACGGGGCAGTTGCCTTCAACATCAAGCTGGGCCATCTAATGAATCCATGACTGTGCTGGTAGTTCCTGGTATTCTGTGTGCACTGAAATGGCTCAGAAGCACAAAACAGGCTGCTGCCACGAGAACAGCACCAGCAAGGGAGCATGGAGTGGGTTTGCTCCATGCCTTTTTCATCTAAATCACTGCTGCTTTGAAAGAGAGCACCTTTAACGTTCAGGCTCACCTTGCTGTCTAGAGCTAATGCTGACCCTCCTTTCCTTAGTAGTTTCCCTAACACAGCTGGTGTAGGTTAAGGGAAATTAAGAATTAATTGGTATAACTACAGAGGAAAGTCCTCCAGAGAGACTAAAAAGTCCTGGGGGAGAACACAGGGACGGCAATTATTTATTCTATTCTATTTTCCTGTGTCTCCCTATATAAGGGAGTGCACAGCTGATTTTCCCTTCTCTGTGCTCCCCAAGCACATGTGGCTGCTGTCACCTCTGGTTTGGAGGGGTCAGCAGCCTTCTCCTGCCCTAGGCTGCCAACCTAACTTCTTAATACACCACTGAGCCTAGCAGTGAGGCATGTGAGGGGTGTTCAGGCCTGGTTAATGTCTGATGCATCTGGCCTGGAGGAGGATTGAGGCCTGGTAGACCTGGACCTAGTTTGGGGGTGAGGGGGAGTTTGTCCTGCTCCTGCACCTGCTGAGGCTGAGTGGAGGTTGAGGTGTTGGAAGGCTCTGGGAGGTTTAGGACTGGTCAGCCCAAGTGGTGAACTAGGCTGAGGCAGATTGATTTGTGTATATGTTTCCTTTATGCTTTTGTATGCTTTGTACTGTTGGTTACTTTTGTAAAGCGTTCTCCATTTAATTTGCAGTTCTCCAAGAGTGCTTTTATTTCACTCCTTTGGGGTAAAATACCTTTCTGGCCTTTTGCTCCGGTGGCTCAAAGCCCTCTTGGCACACTTCAGTCCTCCCCAGCCTCATCAAACAAAGCGTTACCATTGCCTGGAGATGCAGAACCCTGATCACTAGAGACAGAAACGACTGCTGCAGATGCCAGCCACAAGAAGTCAGCGAGCTTTTGTCTGCCTCAGGAGACATTAGGTTGTGTTTTGCTCTTATGTTCTGTGTTAGGTGAGAAGCTTCCATGAGGCTCTTTGTACCCACACTAAGGCTGCACTCTCGCTCTGGAGCTGGAACCCATGGCAAATTCTCCCTGCGCTGCCCACAAGGGCTTGTGCCAGATGTTGGCTCTCTGGCAGAGGTCCCATAGCAGCAATGTTCTTGATCATTGGCTTTCCTTACAGCAGGGCCTGTGGGTGCTCTGTGTGTTCTCCTGTGCTCTTCTTTGTGTTTTTTTTTCCCTAGTCTTCATTTAATGTACAGCCATAGAAATGCACAATCCTCATTTAGCTCCTGAGTGATGTATTTCTGCTTCCTGTATCTGAGGAAGTAATAAATCTGAAGACTGGCAAATACTGAAATGTAGCACATGCCACAGGAACCCACTTTGTGATTTCAATTCTCTTTTTGCTTTCCTCCTCCTGATTAATGACCATTTATCCCTTACCTCTGGAGGAGGACTCAAGCTAACAGTGGGGTTTTTTTTCTGTTCTTAAAACTAAAAGGCCTGCAGGGACAGGATGAGGGCAGTGGCTGCAAAGTAGAGCAGAGGAGATTTAGATTAGATGTGAGGAACAAGTTCTGCACCATGAGGGTGCTGGAACACTGCAACAGGTTGCCCAGGGAGGTGGTTGGGGCCCATCCCTGGAGATACTCAAGGTGAGGCTGGAGTGGGCTGTGGGCAGTCTGCTCTAGTGGAGGATGTCCTTGCTGAGTGCAGCAGGGTTTAGACCTGAGGGCCTTTGGGGGCCTCTTCCAGCCCAGACCATTCTGTAATTCTATGATTTATGATTTTGCCTTACAAACCTGCAGAAGAATGCCAAGGGCTCCAGCTGTGGGGTGTGACAGCATTTAAAGCAGAGACAGCTTCTGTAGCAAAAAGGCTTCCTTTTATTGGTTATAGGAGAGGTTTATCCTGCTTCCCACCACTGCACACTGTAGGAGGGTCAAACCCTTAGGGTTTCTGCACCTTTTTATTTAAAGATTTTAAAGAGCTGTGTGCTGAAGGAGGTTCCTTAGACCTCAAGGCCATCACTAGAAGGGTTCTGTCACCCATTGACCTAACAGAGTAATCCCTGCAAAAGTGAACTTCCTTATTGTTTGCCCAAGAGGACAAAGGCAGTTTGAGCTAATTGAGACTTGATCTCCACTGGACAAACTTGTTCAAACTGTATAACCCTTCTTAGTCACTTTTAATTGTACACTGCTGGTGAGAACTCAGTGTGTTACAGTCTTCATCCTTCTGACAGCTTTTGCTGCTTGGAGTCGTTGTCAGCTCAGGCTCCCAGTGAAAGTTTCTGTGCACCTTTGTGTTTGTACAGTCTGTCACGTTTTCATTTCCCCTGTCCTACAACCACATCACCTTTCAGCAGTCTGAGGAATTTGACTGACTGCAAACATGAGCAACCTGTTGTAATTGAAACAGTTCCACGTGTTTTTCATTGCTGCTTCGTTTGAACTCCACAGCACAGCTCCAGGCAAGTCTTGGAACCTTTTATGCTCCAACAAGACCCCTCTTGGATACAACCGTGCTGGAGTACAGGGACCCCATCAGCAGATATGCAAGAAGGTTCTTCCACCACCTGCTCAGGTGAATGACAGTTTCAGCTTCTATCAGCTTCACATTAATTGCATATTTCAATAACTGCCTGCTTTCATGTGGTTAACATTTTCCTGGAGGACCACCCCAGAAAAAAATGCATTCGTTGTGACTGTTTGTTTGACTTGCACTTGGTGCCTTTCATGTAGAGCATTGCAGGTAAAATGCTGTTCAGAGCTAATCCATCATCAATACACTTAAAATGAACCACCCTTCCCCTGGTAGCTTGACAGAGAAAGGAAGGCATTAGGTCTAAGAGACTGGAACTCACCAGCTGCTTGCAGATGAGCTGTGGAAGCAGCTTACAAACTTGGAGAAAACTCCAGTTATGAAGAGCTGCTCAGACACCAATGGCTGCTGCCCAGTCCAGGGCATTTTTGTCTTTGCACCACCAAAATCTGAGCATGGGAAGCTGCAACTTGGAGAGGGACCCCAGGGTGTTGGTTGCCAGTCAGTGACCAATGAGCCAACAGTGCCCAGGTGGCCAAGAAGGTCAGTGGCAGCCTGGCTAGGTGGGCAGCAGAGACAGGAGGTGCCCATTCCCCTGTGCTCAGCACTGGGGAAGCCACAGCTCGAGTGCTGTGTTCAGCTCTGGGCCCTGCACTGCAGGAAGGACACTGAGGGGTTGGAGCCTGTGCAGAGCAGGGCAGTGAGGCTGCAGAAGGGCCTGGAGCAGCTGGGCTGTGAGGAGGGGCTGAGGGAGCTGGGGGGGTGCAGGCTGCAGAAGAGGAGGCTGAGGGCAGAGCTCATTGCTCTCTGCAGCTCCCTGCAGGGGGGTTGGAGCGAGGAGGGGGCAGCCTCTGCTCCTTGGTGCCAAGGGACAGGAGCAGAGGAAATGGTTCCAAACTGTGCCAGGGGAGACTCAGGCTGGATCTCAGGAAATATTTCTTCCCAGAGAGGGTTCTCAAACCTTTGAATGGTCTGCCCAGGACAGTGCTGGAGTCCTCATCCGTGGGGGTGTTCCAGCAGCCTGTGGAGCTGGTGCTGAGGAACATGGTTTAGTGCTGAGCCTGGTTTAGTGCTGAGCCTGCAGTGGGGGGGTGGCCTGGATGAGCTTGGAGGGCTCTGCCAACAGTATGTGTTCTGTGATCCTGTGATTTTGTTATTCTCACCCTCACAGTTCCTACACAGAAATGAATGTGCCAGTTATTTTCAGGGTCTTTTTAATGCCAGTAAAACAAGAGGAGGAAATTAAACACTGCCTTCATCTGTGGATTTTGTAGCAGTGGAGGAGTCAGAATACCAAATTCAGCTGGCATTTCTTGGCTGCTGCTTTGTTGCTATCTTTTCCCTCATAAATCAATCAATAGCCTAAATCTCAACCAGTTACAAGTATCAATTACAGCAGTTTGTGTGCTCAACCACAAATACAGCTGAGAGCTTTCCAGGGGAAACATCACCTTCTGAATCAGATCATGTTTGTAGCACCTTGTTGAGGAGGAGTGTAGGTGGACAGAGTGGAGAGACCTGTACTTTTTTTTCAGTGATTCATCCAGATTAGCTATGTACAAGGAAGGGAAGTGGCTTTAGAAGAAGAGGAAATGGCTTCAAGTTGCACGAGGGGTGGTTTAGGTTGGATCTTAGGAGAAACTTCTTGAGTGAAAACATTCTCAAAGCCTGGTAGAGGCTGCCCAGGGAAGTAGTTAAATGCCCACACCTAGAAGTGTTTGAAAGAGGCAGAGATCTGGTGCTGAGAGCCACGGTTCAGATCCAGCCTTGGTAGAATTGGTTGGACTGGATGAGTTTAAAGGGCATTTCCAACCCCAGCAGTTCCCTGCTTAAGATTGTCTGCGTGTGCAAAGCTAGGAACTGCATGTTGCTGTGCTTATGCAACTCATGCTTCTTCCCAGCCTGAGAGAGAAATATTTCGTGCTGCCTTCTGCATTTTGAATCCAAATAGGATCATCTCTCTGCTAAACAGGTCCATTCTGATGGGCAAATTACTGAGAAGAAGAATGCTCCACATAGCTGCATAATATGCACCAGCTTTTCACTGGAGTTCTCTTAACAAGATGTGGCCACAACAGTGGGGCAAGCTCTGCTTTTGCCTTTCTCCTAGAAACCAGCAGGGAAGATCTGTTGCTGCCATGGCCAACTGTAGTGGCTGTGGGCCAGTTGCCTGCAGAGGACAGATGTGGAAAGAATGCCTGAGAGATTGTTGAGAGGTGTAACTCTAGTGCTCTTACATCTGCAAGTGAAAGGTGTATTCCCTCTGACTCAGGATTTGCTTCCAAATGCTGGTAGGCATGCAGAGGCATGGGGCCCTGGCTGAGCTTCCAGCCCTTGGGGCTGCTGAACACAGCTGAGCACTGACTCAACACCTCCCCCCCGCCCCCACAGCCAAGAGGGAGCTGCCGCCTGCATAGCATGGGGCATGGGCAGGACGTGTGCAGGAGATGACTCTGAGCCCCCCTCTGAAGCAGCCCTCGGACAGCCCAGAGTGAGTGTGTGGGACACATGTGTGCTCCTCGGCCCTCTCCCTGTCATCAGAGGGATTTGTCAGCAGCCGAATGGCAGCGATAGGATCAGGAGGTGGCTGCAGAGCAGATGGCAGCGCTTGGAGCTTATCTGGGAAAACCTAATCTAAGGACAGAATGGAACGCTCAGAAATGGGAGATTTGTCTGACAGACAGCAAGGAAATGATGCCCAAAGCTGATCCTTTTGGTGTTGATGTGCCTCTGCCTTAATTGGTGTTTATTTCTTTTTAGATGCTGTCTGAAGTGTCTGGTGTGGTTTGAATGTAGGCTAAGCAGAGGGCACTCAGCGAATGCTGGAGGAAGGGTGAGGTGTGCGTGGTCCTGTGTGAGGGATGCCAGCTGAGCACGTTGCAGTGTCCCAGGCACAGTGCTGTCCTGGGCAAATCTGTCTGCTAGGAGGCAGCCAGGCAGGGCTCTGCTGACAGCCTGCATTTACAGCTCTGCTTCAGAGCAGGGAGAAGAGTGAGAAGGGAATCAAGCTCTTGCTTTTTCAAGTGCCCATATTCTGCGTGTGAAGACAGTGAACAGGGAGTGGGCTTCTCAGATGACAGCAGCTTTATGTGAGTGTCAGGAATCATAGAATCAACCAGGTTGGAAGAGACCTCCAAGATCATCCAACCTATCATCCAGACCTGTCCAGTCAACTAGACCATGGCACTAAGTGCCTCATCCAGGCTTTTTTTGAAGACCTCCAGGGATAGTGACTCCACCACCTCCCTGCACTTCAAGCCAGTTGCAGGCTCTTGAACTCAGCCCTTGCTATTTGGTTTATTCTCTGTCATTTTGACCCTTATTTGTTTAACACTAGACACTTGCAGAGTAGTTCCAAGTAGTGAAGGAATCTTCTCAGAGTGAAGTTCTGTTGTGAACATGAGGAGACCAAAGCAAAGCGATCGCATGCAGCCTGTTGCAGCAAGAAGGGGGGGAAACATGGTGCTTCCTAAATCATGTGCACTGCTAAGTGTGGCTGATGCTAAAGAAATGTCCTGTGCACTGCTAAGTGTGGCTGATGCTAAAGAAATGTCCTCTGCAATAGAGCAGAGCCTTCTGCCAGTCCTTTGGGACTCAGGAAAAGCAAGCAGTACAGGCACAGAAGTTAAACCTGGAGGATAAGGAGGTAAATTCAGTGGTGGAGTAGGAAGGTGAGTTTAGGAGCATGAGCAGAAGACAAGGGACTGAGGACAAAGGCCTAAAGGCAGGGATGGGGACAGAGTCCTGCAAAAGGCACTGAGAGTACATACTAGAAGGGAGAGGAAGGGAGCTTAGGGTGTGTGGTGGGCTCCAGAGGAGACCAGACACATAAGGGGTGGAGAGGAGAGGATGGAGTCTTTCATGTGAGATGAAACCACTAAAAGACTGCAGTGTTTCTAGATCTAAATGGGGAAAATGTTCATATAAACAGCAGCTCCCCCCCCACCGGCAGCTCTCCTTGGCGTGCCCCACCAATCTGCCTAAAGCCTTTTCTAGAAGGACCTACTCTGGCGAGAGAAGGATTCCTTCTGCATGCTGAGGCAGTCTTTGACCTGCCTGCTGAGTCTGCCAAAAAGGTGCCAGTTCTTGTGGTACTTTTCAAGGTGTGAGCTGTCTGCATGTACTAGGACTGAGCAGTGGAGCTAACCTTTCACAGAGGCTCTCCTCACCTCGCAGCAATCGAGTGCCAGTGATTGCAATCGGCACGCAGGGCTAAAAGGTTCTCTATCCACTTGCAAAGAGCTGGAGAATCCATTTTCACCTTATCAGGAGATTATAGGCTCACTCTTTTTCTGCCATCAAGGAGATCACTCTCTAGAAAGTGGTGAGCACCGATCACAATCAATTGTCAAGGCTGGAAGGGACCTCAAGGAACATCCAGTTCCAATCCCCCCACCATGGCTAGGGACACCTCACACTACATCAGGTTGCTCAGAGCCACATCCAGCCTGGACTTAAACACTTTCAGGGATGAGGCTTCCACCACCTCCCTGGGCAACCTGTGCCAGTCTCTCACCATTCTCATGGTCAAGAACTTCTTCCTAACATTCAATCTGAAGCTACCCACTCCTGATTTTGCCCCATTCCCCCCTGTCCTGTCACTTCCTGACACCCTAAAATGTCCCTCCCCAGCTTTCTTGTAGCCCTATGCAGATCCTGGCAGGCCACAATAAGGTCTGCTGGGAGCCTTCTCCTCTCAAGACTGAACAGCCCCAGCTCTCTCAGCCTGTGCCCACAGCAGAGCAGCTCCAGCCCTCTGATCATCCTCGTGGCCCTTCTCTGGACACCTTCCAGCCCTTCCAGCTCTTTCCTGTCACAGGGCTCCAGAGCTGGGCACAGTTCTCCAGGTGGGGTCTGTGCAGAGGGGCAGAATCCCCTCCCTGGCCTTGCTGCCCACCCTGCTCTTGCTGCAGCCCAGGCTCTGGTTGCTGTCTGGGCTGCAAGTGCACACTGCTGGCTCCTGTTGAGCTTCTCATGCACCAGCACCCCCAGGTCCTTTTCTTCAGGGCTGCTCTCAAGCCAGGCTCTGCCCAGCCTATATTGGTGCCTGGGTTTGCCCTTACTCAGCTGCAGGACCTTGCACTTGGTCTTGTTGAACCCAACTCTGCAGCCTGTGCAGGTCCCTCTGGATATGTCCTTCCCTCCATCTGTCAGCCACACCACACAGCTTGGTGCTGAGGCTGCCTTGATGCACCAAAGAAGATGTTGAACAGGACAGGTCCCAGTGCTGATCCCTGAGGTCACTGCCTCCACCTGGGCATGGACCCACTGGCAACCACTCTTTGGATGCAGCCATCAAGCCAGATGGTTGGTTCCCTTCAGTAAGAAGTTGATCTGCTCTTCCTGGCAGCATTGCAAGTCATGGGTTAGGAAGTGGGGCTGCAGCCTGAGGTGAACCAAGGAGCAGTGACAGGCAGGTTTGAAATGGGTGGCAACTAGAAAGGAGGAAGCTGCCTTTGCAACCTTGTTTGGTGCAGCCACGTTATTTGTATCCATCTTTATAAAACAAACAGGTTCTGAAACTTGCAAACTGTGCAGCATCTTCAGTTTCTCCTCTACCAGAATCATTACAGGTACAGGCCCTGGATACAGAGTGTGGAATATCTCCAAAACCAGGCATTCAGGATGCTAAATTAAAATTAAAGGGCTCCTAATTATATGCCAGGGATCCATTACAACACTGTTTATGGAATGAATAATTATTTTCCCTTTAAATTCTTATCTATAATTAAGAAACACAGGAACTGAATTACAAGGGCACAAAGCTCTCTGAGGTGTTCCTGGCCACTTGAGCAGCTCTCTGGTGTTTTACAATGATGTCACTGCTTCTAATCACCCAATGCGTTGTGTCATTATGTAAAGTGTTGAGCAGAGGTGGATTTATTGGGAAGCCTCGGGGAGCTGTAACCTTCTTGCCCCCCACCCTTTTGTTGGGAGCTCTGCCTGCTGCTGGGTGCATTTGTGTCATGGGGGAGTGGCTGCCCAGCTGCTGCCTCTGCTTGGAGCCCAGCGCTGGCACCGCCGGCTCACGGCTGCCATCCAGCATTCCTCAGTGCCACTCATCGGCTTCTCTAGTGCAGGCAATTGCCTTGTTTGTTTGGCACACGGGCAGCCACAAACACACCTCTGCACTGCTTGGCTCCTGTTTTCCCTCTCAGCAAGCAATGCAGCAGGAGCTGGAGCCAAGGCTGAGCTGGAGAGCCTGAAAGGTGGCTGAGAGTGCTTCTGCTGGGCCCTTTACTCCATTGTGGCTCTGCCCTTGTCAACTTGCAGCTGAAGGATCTTTTGCCTGTTTTGTTGTTTGGGTTTTTTTTCTACATGGAAAAGTGCTAAGGTTCAAGATCATTTAGAATCCTGGAATGGTTGGGGTTGGAAAAGATCAAGTCCAACCTCGACCCTAAGACACCATGGCTTTGGACCTTTCCATCCAATTAGTCCATTCAAATAATATGGGGGGTTCTTTTCCTTTTGGTGCAAATATGTCAACTCTGTTCTTAACAGCAAGGCACTGGATTTGCTTCTCAAGAGCAAAGTGAAGCTCTGATGTTATTCACTGGAACAGGCTGCACAGGGAGGTGGTGGAGTCCCCATCCCTGGTGGTGTCCAAGAAACATGTGGCCATAGCAGTTTGGACACAGTTTAAAGGCCATGGTGATGATGGAGTGATGGTTGGACTGGATGATCTTAGAGGACTTTGACAACCAAATCAATTCTGTGGTTTTATGGTAGAGCTTTGGGTGAATTCCTGAAAGATTCTTTTTTCTGAATCCAAACAGTGAAAACCTCTGCCACTTCATTACTGCTCTTGTTCTTATTCCTTCTCCAATCTCCTCAGAAGAGCTGTGTATGCTCCCCAGCATGCAGTGCAAGGTGTTGGGCAGAGCACTGCTGAAGCCACAAGGATGATCAGAGGGCTGGAGCACCTCTCTGTGTAAAGACAGGCTGAGAGAGTTGGAGCTGTTCAGTCTAGAGAGGAGAAGGCTCCCAGCAGATCTTATTGTGGCCTTCCAGTGTCTGTCAGGTAGTGATAGGACTAGGGGGAATGGATCCAAGCTGGAGGAGGACAGATTCAGATTAGACAATAGGAAAAAGTTCTTGACCATGAGGGTGGTGAGAGACTGGCACAGGTTGCCCAGGGAGGTGGTGGGAGCCTCATCCCTGGGTGTTTTTAAGTCCAGGCTGGGTGTGGCTCTGAGCATCCTGATGTAGTGTGAGGTGTCCCTGCCCATGGCAGGAGAGTTGGAGCTAGACGGTCCTCGAGGTCCCTTCCAGTCCTGATAGTTCCATGGTTCTGTGACTTCACACACAGGGCCTGCCAGAGCTCCTTTGGGCACAAACACTCACCAAGGAGCTGGGAAGACAGGGGATCATTAGCATTAGGGGAGACCTGCTTCCAGACAGGACTGACTTCTAGGCCCCACTGCAGTGCAGTGCTCCACTCCCTGACATGATGCTTGACACAGGCAGTTCTCACTCCAGTCCAGGGCAGACTTTGACACACTCCACTAAAGCTCTTTGGCCCTGTAGATGCCTGCCTTCTGCAGGGCTAACTGCCCCTAGGGAAGCGAGCTCCTGCATCACTGCACTGCACTCTGTAAAGTGAGAATTCCATCCTAAACAGTGCCCTAAATCAAAGCTGAACTGATGACTCAACTCCATCAGGACACTTCCCAATCCCACCTGCTGCTAACTGGTTGGAACTGAAGGGCAGAGTGAGCCAAGAGCTTTTATAATCCCTTTATAGAGCTCCCTAGAAGTGGGATCTGTCACTATATTGGTCTGTAGTGTGTCCCCAGACATGGATACACAGTAATGATGCCATGGCTCAGGACTCAGAGTCTTTTTTATATTGATCAGGTAACCCATTAGGCATTTGGTTCTGCCTTCAGATGAAACTGCCACTCATGTCAGCCAGGTTCTCTGCAGTGGCCACATGGGCAGGATCCATCTCCATATGGGAGCAAGTTCAGTCACAGCATTGTGAGCAAAGCAGCACCTTCTGGAGAGGACTTAGAAGAGTCATTTTCTGTCATCTTGTGAAAACCATCAAAACCAAAGGCTTTCCTATTTTACCACAGCCCTGATAAATGACAATTTCAGTTGCTGTGATGGAACTGCACATGAAAAGGTTCCCCTAGTCGTGATTCTTGACCTGCCTTAGAAACAAGAAATGAAGGCATCTATTTAAGGGAACTAGATTATTTTTGCAGTTAAAGAGACAAAGTTTAGAATGTCTTTGCTTCAGTCTTGTGTTGGAGGTTGGAGCTGATTGCTTTGTCTTAAACCTGCTCCACCACAGCTCTCCATTTCAGCCAGATGCTTTGATGCCACAGGCATGGCTCCAGGATTTAATTCTCTACTGGTGATTACAATGTAAGAAACGTGATGCAAAATACCTGGGGAGGGGGCAGGGGGGGGAAACCAAATTAGGTGATATAATTGCTTGAGAATAAAATCCCAGGAAGAGAGACCACAAAGAGTCTGTCAGAGGTTTGGGCCAGACTTTCTGTTGAGCCTGATGGGAGACATTGATTAGAGCATGGGGAAAGTGGCCCCTCCCATGTCAGAGCTGGCTGCTTGGTGGCCCAGAGTGCCATAAGTCCTCCAGTTCTCTGCTGTGTCCCACCCATGGGATGCTCTTGGAGAGCAGTAACACAGCAGAGTGGCACTGGACTAATGTTTTTTGTGCCAAGGCTATTCCCACTTGCCAGCTAATCTTGACTTTGATATTGGTGCCTTTAGAAGCTGTGCCCACACAAAACCATTGTTGTGTGTTGTGTAACTGATCATTTGCCCTCATAAGGTGACTTTTTCCTGCTGTAGCAGCTGTGCAGATCTGCAGTCTGAGGGGCTTTGGGTGTACATCAAGTGCAGAGGGAATGAAGAGATGCCATAGTGATGGGCAAACCCTCAAGGGTAAGTTCTTAACAACCCCTCTCCACTCTTGAGAAGTCAGCCTCATCTTTGCTTTGCAAGTCATCAGATCCTCCCTCTCCATCAAATCTACCCTAATGCTATCTCCTTCTGGAGTGACTCTCACGAATGTCTTCCTGAGGTCTTGACCAAAAACCTGGGTTTAGGATTTGTTTTTACCTTACAGTCTTTCCAGACCTGATCATGTATCATCTTTTTGCCAAGCTACTTTTTGTCCATACATCTTCAGAGTCTTCCTGGTCCCCTCCTCCCCCATCCACTTGATTTTTCTGTATATGGCAAATCTGACAATACCCTGTCTGGAGTTCACCTCATCAGCTCAGAACAGAACCTGGCTTGGCAGTCTGTAATCCATTTGTGCAAAAACTGTTTGGTTTCCTCTCTGAAGAGCTTTATTCTTCTGATTTTTCTCCCACCTCCATCCAGTACACTCAAGGAAGAGCTAACTGAGCAGTCAGGCAGCCTTGGGCTGCCCATCTTCAAATGCACAGCTCCCTTTTATGATTCTTCAGAACCAAAGAGCCTGCTAAGGAATGGCTGCTCCAAGCCAAATTTAGAACAAATGTCAGTGAAAGAGGTTCTACTATAGAATCACAGAATGGTAGGGGTTGGAAGGGACTTCCAGAGATCACCCAGTCCAATGCCACCTGCCAGAGCAGGGTCACCCAGGGCAAGTCACACAGGAACACATCTAGGTGGGGGTTGGAAAGGCTCCAAAGAAGGAGACTCCACAATCTCTGCAGGGCTCTAGCACCCTCACAGCAATGAAGTTTCTCCTCATGTTGAGGTGGAACGTCCTAAGTTCCAACTTGGGCCTGTTTTCCCTTGTCCTGTCACTGGGCACCACCAAACAGAGCCTGGCACCTTCATCCTGACCCCCACCTCTCAAGTATTGTTAGACATTGATCATATTCCACTCTCACCCTCCTCCAGACTAACCAGCCCCAGGGCTCTCAGCCTTTCCTCACAGCAGAGATGTTGAAGTCCCCAAATCATCCTCACATCTCTCTGTTGGCCTCTCCCCAGCACAGACAGGTGGATTGATCAACACAATAAGTGGCCAGCACCAGATGAAATTCATCCATGATTCCAAAGGCAGCCAAGCACTAAGTAGCTGAAATTAAATAGCTGAAGTGCACCCCATAGTGTCTATGCTCTTTTTGGAGTAGCCTTTTCATCCAAAAGACAGAAACATGGCAAACAGTTGTCATGTCTAGTTGATTGGACAGGGCTGGGTGATAGGTTGGACTGGATGGTTTTTGAGGTTTCTTCCAACCTGGTTGATTCTATGATTTCAAAACACAGCCTGGAGCGACCTTGAAGAGCTCTGGCCCCTGTATGTCCAACCTTCATAGCAGTGGAGTCAGTAGAAACTGTGCTACCAGAAATAGTGAAGGTGCAGACAAATACCCTGTACTCAAACCCCCACGTTCACTGATGGCACCAATGGATATTCAGGGGCTAGTGATCAAAATTTGGTCTCTCACCAAAATGTCTTAAAGAAACTAAGTGTCAATGAATAAGAGAGAAGCTCCCCTTTTATAGATGAGTCATTCATTAACAGGTAAGAAGAGGAGTAGGAGGAATTTGTCTGGGGAGGGCACCAAGCAAAGTGATGAGTACAGCAGATCCACAGTCACGAGTAGCCTGGGCAAGGAGCAGAGAGGCTGGCAAGGAGAGGTGCCAGCCTCTGCAAATGATACCAAAGGACTGAAGCTGGGAAAGGTAGAGGCTGCTGTGAAGAAGAGCAAAAGAGCTCCACAGGGTTCAGTGGCATGTTGTCCAAAGTGAAGGGACACTCAAAACAAAGGAGTGACTCCTAGTTTCATGTGTAAAATGGTGGAGTCTGAGCTCATCATTATTCTGGTCTAGAGCTAGAAAATAATCATAGAATCATGGAAAGGCTCAGACTGGAAGAGACCTCAGAGTCCATCTACTCCAACCTCCCTGCCATAGGCAAAGATGCCTCTCAACTAGACCAGGTTAACCAAGGGCGCATCCAGCCTGGCCTTGAGTCAATTCGGTGCTCAGCACAAGGAGAAAAAGCAAATTGGATGCCAGGAATTCTTAACAAAGGAATAGACAACAAAACAGTGAGCTCTGGCTCAGCTGAATTTGGTGTCTAACTTTGGAGTGCCATCATGCATGGCACTTTCAAAATGCAGAGATTCTTCACCTAACTCCTAAAACGTGAGGCTGCTTAACACAGGATGTTATGAACACTCTAGTTGGATGGGAGGTGAAAGGCAAGGTTCAGGGAAGAGAAATTCTCTGAGGAGCATCAACATAGAAACCACCTCTAGCTCAGCAAGTCTCTGAACCGCAAGTGGTTGGAGCCTGCCTGGGGAAGTATCGTCGTAACCTTGTCCTGTATTTATGGCCTTTCCTTGGTGCCTGGCTGTTGGTACCTTGAGAGGCTGGAGGTATCACAGTATCACAGTATCACCAAGGTTGGAAGAGACCTCATAGATCATCAAATCCAACCCTTTACCACAGAGCTCAAGGCCAGACCATGGCACCAAGTGCCACGTCCAATCCTGCCTTGAACAGCTCCAGGGATGGCGACTCCACCACCTCCCCAGGCAGCCCATTCCAGTGTCCAATGACTCTCTCAGTGAAGAACTTTCTCCTCACCTCGAGCCTAAATTTCCCCTGGCACAGCCTGAGGCTGTGTCCTCTCGTTCTGGTGCTGGCCACCTGAGAGAAGAGAGCAACCTCCTCCTGGCCACAACCACCCCTCAGGTAGTTGTAGACAGCAATAAGGTCTCCCCTGAGCCTCCTCTTCTCCAGGCTAACCAATCCCAGCTCCCTCAGCCTCTCCTCGTAGGGCTGTGCTCAAGGCCACTCACCAGCCTCGTCGCCCTTCTCTGGACACGCCTTCAGGCTGGGCAAAAACTCCTTCTTGCCTTGAGTGTCCTTGTGCATGATGCTGGGCACAAAAATCCTGAATCATTTGCTGGGTTTCCATTTGCTTCCTCTGAAGCTCCTGTGGCTGGGTCTGCTGCAGTGTGTGGCAACCTGAGGAGCATCACCACTGTGTTCTGTTATTAGAAAGAAATTATGTTGGCCAGATAGGAAAAATAAAGATGTTGTAGTGGACCTGTAACTCAAGAAAATGTCCGGCTAGAAAGCCCTCCAAGCTCATCCAGCCCAACCCTCTGCCCAGCACTGCAGGCTCAGCACTAAACTGTGTCCCTCAGCACCAGTTACACAGGCTGCTGGAACACCCCCAGGGATGGGGACTCCAGCACTGCCCTGGACAGACCATTCCAAGGTCTGAGGACCAAGGAGCAGAGGCTGCCCCCTCCTTGCTCCAATCTCCCTGCAGCGAGCTGTAGAGAGCAGTGAGCTCTGCCCTCAGCCTCCTCTTCTGCAGCCTGCACACCCCCAGCTCCCTCAGCCCCTCCTCACAGCCCAGCTGCTCCAGGCCCTTCTGCAGCCTCACTGCCCTGCTCTGGACAGGCTCCAGCCCCTCAGTGTCCTTCCTGCAGTGTGAGGCCCAGAGCTGAACGCATCACTCGAGCTGTGGCCTCCCCAGTGCTGAGCATAGGGGCATGGGCACCTCCTGTCCCTCCTGCCCACCCTGCTTCTGACCCTAGCCAGGCTGCCATTAAGTGGCTCAGAACTGGGCCCTGTGTCATCACTTTGTAGTTAGATATTTGTCTCTGTAGAAAATGCTGACCTGCTCTGTTGTCACTGAGAAAGCCTTAGCACTAAACCTTCGCATCTTGGGGGAGGACTGGCCCTGCACCTGATGGAAAGTGGAGGAGAAAAAGGTCTGCTCATCTCCACTGGAATACCAAATCTCCATCTCCTGCAGCCTGAGTTTGCAGAGCTCTCACCCGTGTGCAGCAGGGATTTGTGATAGAGGCAGCAACTCATCCTGAACGCAGCCGTGGCGCTGGGCCTCTCCTATAGAGCTGTCTGGAGCGTGTAGACACGCTGATAGGTCTGCTCCACAAAACCCAGCTTTCAAGACATACTGTTAAGTTTACATGATCACCAGAGTGAGAGGGATAAAGCTGGAGGAGAAGAAAAGGAGAAGCAAATGAATGCAATAAAGGCTGGGATTTAACAGACAGGGCCGAGTAAACTAAAGGTGAAACAACAGGTGTCACTGGCTCTTATCGGTGTGCCTCCCTAACAGCTGCTTCGGCACAGAGTACCTGGGAGAGGCTGCTAGAGTGTGTCTGTCTTTAAAGATAAAGATAGGGGGTAGAGAAGTTACTGAGTAGTGAGAGGTTGGGGGAACAGAGAGGTTTGGGGGCAAGGGGAGGCTGTTTGCCGGGTGGCTGTCAGCTGCGACTGGGAGCAAGCCAAAGGAAAGGCAACTGCTGAGACTGCAAGGTAGGGAGATATTGCTAGGCAGGCAAGTGTGCTCCCCAGGCAGGAAAAGGAAGGGTGTAGTGTGAGTAATTCAAAGGGGGCACACATGGCAGGAGGAGGAAAGGCTGAACCTAGGTTCTAAAGATATAGACCGTAGTGGTGTCGATTGACATCATCATTTCTAGCAGCATGTTTGCTAATGACAGCAGCTGTGTGGTGTGCTGGACTCGCTAGAGGGCAGGGATGGCATCCAAGGGGACCTCAGCAGGCTTGAGAAATGGGTCAGTGCCAACTGCCTCAGGTTCAACAAGTAATAGTGCAAGGTCCTACACGTGGGTCAGGCCAACACCACACAAAAATATAAACTGGTTACAATGTGGGCTGAGAGCAGCCCTGAAGAGAAGGACTTGGGAATGTTGGTTGCTGAGCAGCTCCCCAGGAGCCAGCATTGCTCTCATGTAGCTCAGCAGGCAGCTGTGTGCTGGCTGCAGCCAGAGGAGTGTGGGCAGCAGGGCAAGAGAGGGGATTGTGCTCCTGGACCCTGCTCTGCTCAGCCCTCACCTCCAATCCTGCCTCCAGCTCTGCTGTGCCCAGCAGCAGAAGGACACAGAGCTGCTGGAGTGAGGCCTGAGGAGGCCACAAAGATGCTCCAAGGGCTGGAGCAGCTCTGCTGTGAGCACAGGCTGAGGGAACTTGAATGGTACAGCCTGGAGAGAAGGCTCCAAGGGGACCTCAGAGCTGCCTGCCAGTGCCTGAAAGGATCCTGCAGGAAGGCTGCAGAGGGACTTCTTACAAGAGTGTCCACTGTCAGGCCAAGGGGAAATGGATTTAAATTGAAGAACAGGTTTAGATTGGATCCAAGGAAGATGTTCTTCACTAGGAGGGTGGCAAGACTCTGTAATGCGTTGCCCAGGGATGTTGTGGATGCCTCCTGCCTGGAGATGTTCAAGGCCTGGTTGGATGGGGCCTTGAGTAACCTGGGCTAGTTGAGAGCTGTCCCTGGGCATGGCAGGGGGTTGGAGTAGATGATCTCTGAGGTCCCTTTTCAGCCTCAGCTGTTCTGTGTGTCTATGCCATAGCTGCTCTTCAGACTTTTGTAGCTCCTGCCACTGAAAATCTCCAGCATAGAGGAGTGAAGCTGCACAGCAGGAGCAAGCTGCTGCTGCTCCCAGCTGCCATGGCCCCCTTGCACAAGACCACAGTGCCATGTGGGACATGTGGCACAGGGCTGTTCACAGAGGCAGGGCCTTCAAATTGCTGCCTTGCCTGGTGCTGCTGGGAGACACTTCTCTGGGCTTGAACTGGTGCTGGCTTGGAGCTGATTTGAGCAAAGCTCAAGACAGGAGTGCCCCAGCTCTCTGCAGAGCTAAACCCACTGCTTGCTTCATCCCTCTAGACTGTTTGCTACCCACTAGGTGTTTATCTAGTGCAAACGATGCCTTCTTCCTAACCTTCAGTCCGAATTCCCTTGTTTCCCTTGCAAACCTGCCTGTAGATGCCTGGACACTTTTCTCTGATCAGAGGAAGGCTGTCCTGAGAAGAAAAGTGTCAGTTTAGCAGGGACTCCCCTCAGCTACTTCACACAAGATTACATTTGGGTTTCCTAGAGCAAAATTTCACCCTAGAAGATTGGAACTATGTAGGTAAATTTCTTTTCTTTGCCAGGTTGGGAATATCCTCAGGATTCACAGCCAGTTACAGCCCTCAAGGGCTTTCTCTGGCCAGGGAGCCATACTGTCTGGCTCCCCTTATTAGCTTCTTCTTTACTCCTATTTTTTAATTCATCCTCTTTGTTTGTTTTCTTGTTTCATACCAGAGGGTACCCTTTGATGTGAAGGGCATCCAGCTCAGCACCCAAGGATCTATAGAGCTGTAGGTGAACTATTCCACTCTAGGTGGAATCTGACAGGATGCTCCAAGTAACAGAACTTTGGAGTGGCTTGGGGTACTTATGCCCATCTCAAGGTTTCTCATGGTTCTTCACACCAGCTTTTCCTTGAGACCTCTTGGTGTGTGACCTTTGGAAGGCTCATAGGGGATCTCTTTGCAAACGAGTCACTCGGGCCCCGAGCCTGGCACTTCGCTTAACATGCCCATACAAAATTATAGGTCATAAAGCCAGACCTTAATGCTTTGCTAAATTGGGGCTTGAAGGGCTGTATGGATTATACCTGGTAGCCCTTTGGAGCTTCTGCATCTGAAATACAATTTAGAAGCTGCTGCCCTCGACTCCCATGCAGGTGGAGCCGCTGGCTGTTCCTCCAGCCGCCTTTGGCACTTTCTCTTCATCAGAACCAGAGTCCCAGTGAGAAGAAGCTTGAAGAGAGAAGGAAAAAGAAGTTCTTTAGGGTCTCCAGGCTGCATTTAGTGGCCTGAGTTTCTCTGCAACTGTCTTCTTTAAGATAAAATCTCGTGCTGAGCTCATTAGGGATCAGCTTTTGGCTAACTTCTGTTTAATGTGGTTTGGTTTGGCTTTGGTTTTTTTTAATGAAATATAAGATCATAGAATCTCAGAAAGGAATGGAAGGGACCTCCAAATATCAGCCAGTCCAAAACCCCTGCACTCAGCAGGGACTAGAGCAGGTTGCTCAGAGCCTTGTCTAGCCTCACCTTGAATATCTTCAGGCATGGGCCCCAACCACCTCCCTGGGCAACCTGTTGCAGTGCTCCAGCAGCCTCCTGCTGCAGAACTTGTTCCTCACAGCCAATCTCCATCTGCTCTGCTCTAGTTTGCAGCCATTGCCCTCGTCCTGTCTCTGCAGGCCTTTGGCAGCAGTCCCTCTGCAGCCTTCTTGTAGCCCCTTCAGGTCCTGGCAGGCTGCTTCTATGTCTGCCTGGAGCCTCCTTCTCTCCATCCTGAACCCCCCCAGGTCCCTCAGTCTGTAGCAGAGCTGCTCCAGCCCCCTGATCTTCACACATTTATTCCTCTGCAGGAACTCTAAGTAAAATGCCAGGATTTCAGCATTTGCTCTAAAATGCAGGATGAGTCTTTGACCAATGTTGCCTTTTATTATAGGAAAGGTTACCTCCTGAATGTTTACTTTCAAATCTGTCCTTGCAGGTAAATAGAATTTCAGGGCTGTCATTTGAAGGGTGCACTGGGGTTGCACTATCTGCACCTGACTTCATTACACATCAATATATTTCATGTGAGATACACAAGAGCTCAAGCCCTGGATCAAAGGGTTTTTTTAATGTGCTCTGGGGCTGTCTTCTGCAATCCAGCTGCATGCCTAATCCAGTGCTGCTGCCTTCAACAGCTGGTTGGAAACCAACCTGGCCACAGTTCAGTCGACCACTTAGCAACCCAGCCACATGTTTTTTACATCCTCTCACCTGATCATGCCTGCAGGGAGGTTGGAGCGAGGAGGGGGCAGCCTCTGCTCCTTAGTGCCAAGGGACAGGAGCAGAGGAAATGGTTCCAACCTGCCCCAGGGGAGGCTCAGTCTGGATGCTAGGAAATATTTCTGCCCTGGAAGGGTTCTCAAACCTTGGAATGGTCTGCCCAGGGCAGTTGCTGGAGTCCCCATCCCTGGGAGTGTTCCAGCAGCCTGTGGAGCTGATGCTGAGGGACACAGTTTAGTGCTGAGCCTGCAGTGCTGGGTAGAGGGCTGGACTGAATGAGCTTGGAGGACTCCAACCAGATATATCCTATGATTGTGTGATTCTGTAATCTCTAATTATTCTGGCTCAGAATTCCACTGAAGCAGAGTGCAGAGTCAATTTACAGACGTCCTTCTTTATTTTAATATTGCCTAATTTAAAAGGAAAATATTTCAGATAATAGCAACATTTTTTGGAGGGAGGGGGGGAAGAAAGAGAATAAAAGGCATGAAAAAAAAATTCACCATTTCTCTTCCCCAAAACAACAACAACAAAAAATTGCTGATAGGAGAACTTGTGGGGAACAGCTTCTTTTATGAGTAATGATTATTATTGTGTTTAAGAAATGGGCAAGCTGCCTAGAAATTGGCTGAAAGAATGAGCTATGAAATTGAAATATTAAATGAAATAACTGAATTAAAAGGGATCCTGTAAAAACCCCTGCAGTAAAACGTCGAGGAGCTGGAGCTTGATTGAGCATTTACTTTTTTTTTTTCTTCCATCAACTGTTTTGTATGCTTAAATACAATTGCTTGCTGTAAGTAAACACTTGACTGATATTCTGAATACTTTAAACATCTGCATATGCATCACAGGATACTGAACAATTAAAACTTCATTTCGCTCTGGTTTGATTACATGTAAATTCTTTCAATATTCATTCTCCTTCCCCCCCCCAGTTCTGTTTGTTCAGTGCATATTTCACATTCAACTATTTCTTTTTTTTTTTTTTTTTGAATGCATATCACCCTTGATTGGACTGGGAGATGAGGAGGACTCTGAAATGTCTTTCATTAAAAAAAGATTGCCTTAGAAATATTATTTGTGCCACAGCTCTTCCCCCGCAGATTATTCTCTAAATGTTATGTGCCCTTAGTGAAGAGAAGGGAAAGGTGGGGGAGAGGGGGAGGGGGAAAGAAGCTGCTGCAGCCCTCTTTTATCAGCCCAGCACAAGGAATATGCTTACATGGTCGATGGGCATGTCTAAGAAGGCTTGTTGGTTGTAACTAGTCCCTAAAGAAATGTTCCCATCTTTTCTGTTCCGCATTTCTCTCCTGCTTGCATGAGCTCCTTCCCTTCCCTCCTCCTCCCTCCACATGATTATTTTTTTCTGGTTCCCAGCCTCCTTATGAGGCTTTGTAAATGTGCTGGGCAAATATTGCAAAGGTTTTCCAGCTGACCATCTTTGGCCTGAGAAATGTCTGCCTGGCTTTAGGTGGCTCCACGCAGTTGAGGTGCTGTGGAATACAGGTGACATGATTCGTCCCTTTGGTAGATTCACAGAAGCTCTCCTGGAAACAGAAGGCACTTCTTGTCCTTTCCTTCTCTGCAGGCTGCAGCCCAGGCACAGTACTTAAAATCACCTTAGTTCTGAACATCCAACAGGAGCAAGCCCTGGGCAATTGAGTCCTTTTATTTATGCCAGTGGAAAGATTAGAATCGCAGAACGTGAGGGATTGGAAGAGATCTCCAGAGATCATGCCAGAGCAGGGTCACTCAGGGCAGATCACACAGGAACACCTCCAGGTGGGGTTGGAAAGGCTCCAGAGAAGGAGACTCCACAACCTCTCTGGGCAGCCTGCTCCAGGCCTCCAGCACCTTCACAACAAAGAACTTTCTCCCCATCTTGAGGTGGAACCTCCTGGATTCCAGCTTGGACCTGTTGTACTTTGTCCTGTCACTGGGCACCACCAAACAGAGCCTGGCATCTTCATCCTGACCCCCACCCCTCAGGTATTGATAGACATTGATCAGGTCCCCTCTCAGCCTTCTCTCGAGACTAAACAGCCCCAGGGCTCTCAGCCTTTCTTCACAGCAGAGATATTCCAGTCCCCTGATCATCTTTGTAACTCTCTGTTGGAATCTCTTAGTAGTTCCCTGTCCCTCTTGAAGTGGGGAGCCCAGAGCTTGCCCCAACATTCAGAGCAGCCTCTCTGAAGTCAACAGCTAACGTCTTCATTTTTGTTGAAATGTTTTCCTGGCATCTTGTCACATCCTCAAAAGGGAAGCAGGCAGCAGCCTCTCCACCACAGAAAGCAAGGCTGGATTCTTCTCTGCCTTGCCCAGTTTTGCCCTGCATGACCTTTGTCATGTCGCTGACATTTCCCCTTTGTTTCCTTGTCTATACAGCAGAAGTGCCAAGAACCACCTCCTGCAATGCTTGTAGGATCCCTAGAGCAGCTCCATGCAGGAACAGGATTCTTTTGTCATAGGAAAACCTGAACTTGGTCTTAATGGTGCTAAAGAGCTCGTAGGGAAATTATTTGTCCTCTCTGTCCTTTCAAGTTAATTTCAGTTTGGGACTTTTCCTCTTGAAGGTCATATTTTTGTTGGCTGTCACTTGGACCAAGCAAGTGGCTGAACTTCATGGTTTGCAGGCAGATTTCCTTATCTCTCTTTTCCAAGAGCCACATTATGGCTGGATTGCTGGAGTTAGTGTGAAGCAAGTGATGAGTAACAGAGTGAAGGAGGCAGGGGAAGACCTTCAAGAGCAGTGCCTCCCTAGATACCATTTTAGAAAGTAATGGTTGCAAAGCAGAAGGCAGGGGGGTTGGCTTCGAGTTTTTGGGGTTGTGGTGGTGGTGTTTGGATTGTGTGTAGCTGATGAGCCGTGAGTAAAGTCTACCAGCGGTAGCAGGAAGTCTTCCCACCACAAAATATGCTTCTAAAACACATTATTAGCTTGAGGCTGGCCTCATGCTGCACAGAGCTCTCTCTAATTGTTCTTGTAGAACCAAAGCAACACAACTTCCACAGCAAAGAGACTCAAAATTACTCAAGAAGTCTTCCAGCAAAGCTGCTTTAAGCAAACCTGGGCCTTCTTAATTTGCTGTTTGCCTAAGTCATGCAAACTTGTCACTCTTCCACCTTGTTTTACAGGTATCCTACCTGCCATCCTTTGTGACCTATCTCTGATGGTTATTTCCAGCTCTCTTGGTATGTGAAGAGCATTTCTTGGAGAGTCCTTTTTCACACACACCCACACACTCCCCTCTCTTTTATTTCCCCTCAGTACAGGTCTGACAATAATGAGCTAACTTTAGGCTGTAATGAGACTGGAGTACATCAGTTGATTGAAGTGGGGGGAGAGGGAATAAAATCAAATGGAGGTCTTTGTGAAACAGCAAAGAAATGGCAGCTTTGAGGCCAGGATTGTGTTCTGCAGTGCAGTCAAACAGAAGTGTCACTTTGCCTTGTTCCATCACAGGCATTTATGCCTTGTCTAGAGCAAATGTCACTCAGGTCGTCTGTAGAGCCAGGACTTTGGGTGCTGTCTGGTTTCCAGCTTCTCCTCTTAATGTGCTAAGAATGTGTTTTTAATGCAGAATTAAGGAAAAGAGTGTGCCAGAAGAAGAGATCTGTGATAGCTATTGGAGAGGGACCTGGTTTAGCATCTACTTACTGGTCTCAATGAAAGCACTGCTCCAGAAACAGCATTACAGCCCCAGGTATTTTGGTGGAAAATCTTGGATGGGAAGCCGGTTGGAAAGCTTCAGCCAGCTGTCCATGACAAAGCAGTGGTGCTCTGCCTGCTCCCCAGCGACCAAGAGGTTAACCTCCGTAAACAGCTTCTGCGGGGAGGGCTGCAAATGAGTGCTTGGGAGAAACAGCAGGGAGAAGAGCTGTGGGGGGAAAGGACTCCCTGCTCCAGCTCTTAGTAACCTCACCTGGAGAGTGCATTTCTTTCTCTGCTGCAGCTGAGCTGTGCTGCCTTCCTGTCACCAATGTGACTGCTTGAAGGAAAGTCCTCCACAGCTCTGTCTCACAGTCTGCTGAAGGCAGAAGAGAGCAGCACAGTTGCAGCAATAGAGATGCAGAAAACACTCAGGCTGGGGTCAGAAACAGGAATCCCAGCTGAGTTTTGGGATTCTTTTCACCCACCATGGGCAAGGAGGATTCCCATGGTTCTTCTTGTTCACACTGGCCTGAGGAAGGGCTACAGCACTGACCACTGCTTCCTAAGATGCTCTCAAGGTACAGAGCTGTCTAACCATGGCCCTCAGCACCACAGCTGTGCCTCTTTCAAACACCTCACTGGTCAACATGTGCCAGGCTTTGAGAACCCTTTCACTTAAAAAGTTTCTTCTAATCTCTGACCTAAACCTCCCCTGGTGCAACTCAAGGCCATTTCCTCTCCTCTCACTTGTTCATTACAGAAGAGACCAGCTCCCACCTGGCTCCAGCCTCCTTTCAGGCAGTTGGAGTGAGCCAGATGGTCTCCCCTCATTTTGTTGCTTTACCCATCTAAAGATAATCAAATCTATTTTTGTAGGTGTCTTTAAACAGCTTAAAATGTGCAGTAGAAGAGAATGTCCCTTCCACTCCAATAGGTCCTGTGATTCTATATTCTAGGTGACATCTTCTAGAGCACACTTAGAAGTTTTTTCTTAGGAATGTTGCTCTTTTCCCCCTTGTCTTACCTCATTGACCATTTTCTACCTCATTGATTCTTCACCACAGAATCAGAAACTTCTTTCCTGAAAGGGTTCCCAAAGCCTGGCAGAGGCTGTCCAGGGAAGTGGTCGAATGCCCAATGCCTGCAGGTGTTTGACAAAGGCAGAGCTGTGGTGCTGAGGCTCATGGCTTAGCCCCAGCCTTGGCAGAGTTAGAGACTGGTTGGGCTGGATGAGCTTGAAGGACTCTTCCAACCCAAACCATTCTGTGATTCTCAGGTCTCCAGAAAACTCAGCAAACTCTCCTGAGCCTGTGGTGCTGCTGGGCTGAGGTAGTGAGCAGGCAATGCAGTGGCAACCTGTGTCTGCTGGGGCTTTGAGGGTGTTTAGCATGACTCAACTGGGCTGTCACTTTCAGAGAGATGCATTGAGGGCTCTGTGAGGACAAAACTCAACGCAGAATTCTACAAGGATCTCTGAAGTCTGCTGAGATTTGGGATTAGTCTTTTCTGTAGGGGATTTTGAGGGTCCTACCAACGATTTCTTGAGGCTAGCTCTCATCTCTCTTGTGCCTGGTGTCTTTCACTTCAGCTCCTTCCAGGTGCAGCTAGATCAGATGACACTCAGCACTGAACATGACACTTGCTGAAGGTTTGAAATGATGAAGTTAAGGTCATCACTGTTCTACCTCACAGCCTTGCAGTCTGTGTTTGAGAAGCCTCTCCTGTAAAGCCACCCTGTAAAGTGAATGCTTCCCTTGTAAAACTTTGACATTCCTTTGGATGAGAGCTGAAGGGCTTCATCTGCTCACTGACAACATCTGGTGTAGCTGCCAGGCTGTGCTTAGCAGGTGACATGTTTCCTGTTTCTTGCAGGTACCAGAGGTTTGAGAAAGCCTTTCTCCTGGCTGTGGACATAGGTGCTCGGGACCTGTTCATGGTGAGTCCTTGCTTGGAGACAGAGGCTGCTGCCAGAACATTGGCTGCCAGCACATTGACTGCCAGCTTTTGTGCACATGAGAAAGGATCCCTGTCTTTTGCAGCCTCAGCCACATGCTGCAGGCAGAACTCTTCTACCTGCTTTGCCCTTTGCCATCCTGAAACTCCTCCACAGGAACTGTGTGTCTTTAGAGTCATGGCCTAAAGGCTGCTCTTTATTTTCCAGGAATTAATGTATGAGTTTTTGAACTTTCCCCTTCCTCCCCTGGCCTGACGTGAGTGAATGTCATCTTTCACCCTTAATAAGCTTATACGTTTCTAATCCCTTCCTTTAAGAAGTGCAACTGCTGAGTGCTGGACACAAGAGCTGGCCACGTCCTGGGGCTCCTGAATGCTCCCGGTTTGTCTCTTGGGGCTCTCTGCAAAGTGACAAATTATGAACGCTTCTGCAGGTACTTTTGAAACCAACAAAGCTGGGCAGCAGCAACACCAGGGCTTTTACATTCCCTGCGCTCTCTGCCCCCTCCCATTTAATTAGCCACAAAAGTAAAATTAACCAGCTCTTAAAAGGTGCCTCTGTGAGAGCTCAGCGGGAGACTCTTGTTTTATGAGATCTTGCACCACAATGTCGCAGCGAGGTCAGATGGACAAAGGCGATCCTGCTTCCCTCCTCTCTCTCAGCATGTTGCTGCTCCACAGCTGATTTCATTGTTTTCAAAGAAACAATAGGAAAGGGCTGGTTGAGGGGGATAAAAAAAAAAAAAATAAAAGAGGCCCTTTGAAGGATTCTTTGGCTTGGCTCTTTTGCATAATGAAGACATTCTGTTGTTTAAATTAAGCTTTGACACTAGACGTTAATATCATTTAGCCCATTAAGTCACTTGCCCTGCTAGTTCCATCTTGATATTTAAATCGTATGTTAAATGACACAATTAAAATCCTGCTTTTATGGGTTATGAAAATTCCCTTTTAATTATATAGGGGGGAAAAAAAAAAAAAAAAGTTGTGTGTGAACCTTTTGATGGTTCTTTTTTTTCTTTCCGTGGCTCTAATCATCTGCCTTGTTCCATCTCATTAGAAAGATGTGAACGCGGCGATAAACTTTTCCAAGGGGGCATCAAAGGAATGTGATGGAAATGTCAGACTTTTAGGGAATTTCATTACATTCGGGTTTTTTTTTATGTTTACTCTTCTCAGTCCTGCCCCCTTTTAGCTCATCTTTTCCCTCTTCTCTTCTCCCTTGAGCGTGGCTGCCGCAACACAAACGTTGCAGCTCAGGGATGCTGCAGCCACGTGGGAGGTTAGGGCTGTGAGGTGGCTGCGGCAGGGTGGCTCTCTGCCAGGGGATCTCCTGCAGATGGGAAGTTCTCCCTGAGTCATTTCAGCCTTTCTGGCAGAATGAATGGCCCAGCCTTTGGCCTGGCATCACAGGCACCCTCTCTGCTGTGGCTGAGAGTATTTCCTACCTGATCGGTTTTCCTTCCTGACAGCAGGACTGAGGAAGCACCTCTGTGCCAGGGCAGAGAGCACCACTGTTTGGCCTAGAGATGGATGCAAAGCTGCTGACAGGAGGGAGGGACTGTCAGTACCTAACCCTACATGTGCTGTGTACGTGTCCTCTTCTCCACAAAGATTCTCCAGCTTCCTTCAAGAGCAGTTTCAGTGTTCACAGAAAAATTAGCTCTGCCCTTTCCTGCTCTTCTTTGTTTTCCCTTTCCTCTCTTAACACCTACTCTCTGTTTCCCACCTCACCAATGCTTTTAAATGTAAAGAGATACTTTCACATAGCTCCTCCTGGCTTTCAATACTGTGGGATCAAAACCAGTTCTGTGTTGCCCTCGTGCTGCCTGCATTACCTTTGAGATTCCACATGGCTTTCCCTAACTGCTGCAACAAACAGCACACACACACCTGCCTCTCCAAATCCTCTGCTGCGGCCACACCTGGAGTGCTGGGTTCAGTTTTGGGGCCCTCACTCCAAGAAGGACATTGAGGGGCTGGTGAAGGTCTAGAGAAGTGCAAGGAAGCTGGGGAAGGGTCTGGAGAAGAGGGCTGGGGAGGAATGGCTGAAGGAGCTGGGGGTGTTTAGTGTGGAGAAGAGGAGGTTCTCTACAGCTCCCTGAGAGGAGGCTGGAGCCAGGTGGGAGTTGGGCTCTGCTCCCTAGGAACAAGTGATGGGATGAGAAGAAATGGCCTGAATTTGTGCCAGGGGAGGTTTAAGTGGGAGATTAGGAACTATTTATTTGCTGCAAAAATGGTCAGGCACTGGCAGAGGCTACCCAGGGAGGTGGTGGAGTCCCCATGCCTGGAGGTGTTCCAGAACCGTGTGACCATGGCACTTGAGAACAGGGTTTAGTGGTGGTGGGTTGATGGTTGGACTGGTTGATCTGAGAGGGCTTTACCAGCCCTAACAATTCTATGACCTCACTCTTTCCTCTGGGCAAATGTCCTTTTGTTGCCTTGTCTCCTAAGCCAGCTGCTAGTGAACAAACTTTACAGCCTCATCCAGGCTTTTCTTGAACACCTCCAGGGACAGTGACTCCACCACCTCCCTGGGCAGCCCATTCCAATGCCAATCACTCTCTCTGTGAACAACTTCCTCCTAACATCCAGCCTATACTTCCCCTTGCACAACTTGAGACTGTGTCCCCTCATCTGTTGATGGTTGCCTGGGAGCATAGACCAACCCCACGTGGCTACAACTTCCCTTCAGGCAGTTGTAGACTGTTGTTTCACAGAGCAACCAAATCCAGTGATAAAAGCTCAGCTGGCTCAAAGTGTTGCCCCACCTTATTCCCAGTCGATTTAATGGGATTTCAGGAAGAAATAGGAGACTGAGGAAAGAGATCTGATGACATAAAGTCAGAAAGAAAAGCTTTGTTTAGTAAAGGGGAACAGAGAAGGAACAACAATAAAAAAAAGAAATGCTAGAGAGGAATATAGGTAAAGGAGGCTGAGGAGGATCTCAACATTGGAAAGTCATCTCCTGAGACTTTTAAGCAAGTGTCCTGTGTCTGCAGCACTCAACATAGGAAGGACATGGACCTGATGGAGTAGGTCCAGAAGAGGGACATGAACATGATCAGGGAGTTGGAGCAGCTCTGCTACAGGGACAGGCTAAGAGAGCTGAAGGTGTTCAGCCTGGAGAAGAGAAAGCTCCAGGCAGACCTAAGAGCAGCCTGCCAAGACCTGAAGGGGCTACAAGAAGGCTGCAGAGGGACTGCTGCCAAAGGCCTGCAGGAATGGAGCAAAGGCAATGGCTGCAAACTAGAGCAGAGCAGACTGAGATTGGCTGTGAGGAACAAGTTCTGCAGCAGGAGGCTGCTGCAACACTGCAACAGGTTGCCCAGGGAGGTAGTTGGGGCCCATGCCTGGAGATACTGAAGGTGAGGCTGGAGAGGGCTGTGGGCAGGCTGCTCTAGTGGAGGATGTCCCTGCTGAGTGCAGGGGGTTGGGCTGTGTGAGCTTTGGAGGTGCCTTCCAGCCCAGACCATTCTGTGACTCTATGTGATACTGGAATTCATCCTGATCATCCTTTCCAGCAAACTGCTTTGCAGCATTCCTGTTGCTTGTTTTGAGGCTGCAAAGAAGCTTGAGGGGATGCTGTCTGAGGGCTAATTTCTTTCACAGAAATAAAAAAGAAGGGGGAAAAGGGAGGAAAAAAAAAGGAAGCAAAAATAAAAGCAGGCTTAAAAGTTGGAGCTGTAGCCTTAGCGTCACCAGGCTGATGCCATAGCGAGACCTGCGCCCACTGCTGTGCCGCGCCCTCAGCTCTCCGCTCGCATCACATCTGAGCCTCTCAATTATTGCCATCTCCTACAAAGTTCAACAAAGAAATCAACTTGCAAAGGCCATCCTGGCACGAACAACAGCTGCTTTGATTGGGCAGCCACGGATCCAGTCTGCGGCAGAAAAGATCAAGCAGCAGAAGGGTTGTTAGCCTGAAAGCCTTTTGTAGTCCGCTCCAGCTCTCGGCTGCTGAGGATTCAAAAGGCCCATCCCAAGGACCTACCAAAGGTAGGGAAAACATGCAAGGAAAAGCCATGTTAATCAACCTGTCAGATCTTAGGAGAGACACTGATGAAGGAAGGGTGTCTTTCGAAGGAAAAGTTGGAATTCTGCCCAGAAATATCCCATGGACAAATGCACATCAGTGCTCCAAACGACTCCTGCTCGCCGAGGGCAGACTCTGTGAGTCACAAAGAGGAGGGCAAAGAAAAGAGGAAGTAGGCAAAAAGTAATCCAACTGCTCAAGGATAAAATGCAGCCCTTTCAGCCAACTTCTGCCAGGTGGCTGGGGATTGGTTTTGTTGTGGCTGTGGGTTTGGGTGGGCTGTGGTCTCTGGGCTGCTGAACTCTTAGGTAGTGGTGTGCAAAAAATCCCCAACCTGGCATGGATATGCAGCTCCTTTCATTGTTTCTGTTAGGCACCCTAATAGGTGTCTCTGCTATCTTCTTTCCTCTGGGGCTTTAATTGTTTTCTAGTTTGCATAGAATCAGTCAATGTTGGAAGGGACCACAAGGATCAGCCAGTTCCAACCCCGCTGCCGTGGGCAGGGACACCCTACCCTAGAGCAGGCTGCACACAGCCTCAGCCAGCCTGGCCTTAAACACCTCCAGCCATGGGACCTCAACCACCTCCCTGGGCAACCCACTCCAGCCTCTCACCACTCTCATGCTCAACAACTTCCTCCTCACATCCAGTCTGAATCTCCCCACCTCCAGCTTTGCTCCATCCCCCCCAGTCCTGTCACTCCCTGACAGCCTAAAAAGTCCCTCCCCAGCTTTTTTGTAGACCTCCTTCACATACTAAAAGGCCACAAGAAGGTCACCTGGGAGCCTCCTCTTCTGCAGACTGCACAGCCCCAACTCTTTCAGTCTGTCCTCACAGCAGAGCTGCTGCAGCCCTCTGAGCATCCTCATGGCCCTTCTCTGGACACGCTCCAGCATCTCCACATTGTTCTTGTAATGGGGGCTCCAGAACTGGATGCAGTGCTCCAGGTGGGGTCTCACCAGAGCAGAGTACTAGTCTACTCTGTTCCAAATTCTTACTCTAAATTCAGTTCTGCCAAACACCTGAGTCTCACCCGAAATTGCCTGTTTAGAAGGTCTGAGCATAGCAAAGCAGCTCCAGCCCTCTGCTCATCCTCATGTCTCTTCTCTAGACACTTTCCAGCCCCTCCAGCTCTTTCCCATCACAGGGGTCCAGAGCTGGACACAGTGCTCCAGGTGGGGTCGGTGCAGAGGGGCAGAATCCCCTCCCTGGCCCTGCTGCCCACACTGCTCTTGCTGCAGCCCAGGCTCTGGTTGCTCTCTGGGCTGCAAGTGCACACTGCTGGCTCATGTTGAACGTCTTACCCACCAGCACCCCTAAGTCTCTCTCCCCAGGGCTGCTCTCAAGCCAGGCACTGTCCATTTTCTCAATGCAGAAAGCTGGGGCAAAAGCAGGATCTCAGAGCAGCAGCTGTTTGGATGCAGGCAGCATGTATAACCCCTCAGCTGAGGCACCTCTGGCATTTTCTGTACTTGCTTCCATTCCCTCCCCAGGTTTCTGGTTGAACACTGAGTGAAGTGTACACCACTGAGCTTACACTACAAAAAGGCAGCCCCTGAGCATAGCCAGGATGGATTTTAAGTCCGTGAGCGCAATCTGCCTATCCATTCAAATCTGTGTGAGTTCAGACTTGTTCCAGAGCCCTTGGGTTTTCTATTGTTAGGAGCAGAAGCTGACAGTATCTGCTGCTGAATCTTCACAGGACTCATACCTGGCTGCTCAGGCCCCTGTGAGAGCTGTGCCGGGAGGAAGTGCAGAGTTCGGCAGGAGGTCGGAGCTGGTTGCCTTGCTCCAGGACACTTGCACATCCTTCACTCACACCTCGTGCCTCAGCAGAAAATGTCCTGCAGACAGCTGGGATCCTGCAAGCCAGCACCAGCTTGTCCCACAGGATCAGGCTGCTCCCCTCACATTCTCAGTTTGCTGCTTTTCTTATTTGGCTATTGTTAAGTGATGTGTGTGTGTGTGTGTATGTTAGTGAAAGCAGCATCTTTGTCTCCTCTTTTTTCCATCTAGCTCCTCTTTGCTGCAGTCAGGTCACTCATTCCTTAGGACTTTCTGTCATATTGATGAAGGTGGCAGGAAACTCAAACCTGAGGGCAGTTCTCACAGCAATGATTAATTACGGTGTCTGAAATGATAAAGATGATTAGAGGACTAGAACAGCTCTCTTATGAAGAGGGTAGCCCTTTCCCCTACCTGAAGGGGCTATAGGAGAGCTGGGGAGGGACTTTTGACAAGGGCTGGGAGGAGTGACAGTGGCTTTGAGCTGGGAGAGGGGAGATTGAAACTAGAGATGAGGAAGAAATTGTTGAGGGTGAGGGTGGGGAGACACTGGCACAGGTTGCCCAGGGAAGTTGTGGCTGCCCCTTCCCTGGAGCTACTGAAGGCCAGGCTGGATGAGGCCTTGAGCAACCTGTGCTGGTGGGAGGTGTCCCTGCCCGTGGCACGGGCATGAAACCAGATGCTCTCTGGGGTCCCTTCCAACCCAACCCATTCTGTGATTCTGTTCTGTGAAGAAAGGCTGAGGGACTTGGGTTGTTTCAGTGAGGGGGGATCTCCTCACTCCTTGTGAGCCCTCCAAGAGTGGGTGTCAAGAGGATGGGGCTAGGGTTTTTGCAGTGGTGCCTGGTGACAGGACAAGAGGCAAAGGGCACGAACTTGAACTTGGGAAGTTCCACCTAAACATGAGGAGGAGCTTCTTTGCTTTGAGGGCAGCAGAACCCTGGAGCAGGCTGCCCAGAGAGGTCTGAAGACATTAAAAAGCCACACGGATGCTGATCTGTGCAGTCTGCTCTGCATGACCCTGCTTTAGCAGGGGAGATGGACTGGATCACAGGATCATAGGATCACAGGATGCCAGGGGTTGGAAGGCACCCAAAGAGATCATTGAGTCCAACCCCCCTGCCACAGCAGGACAACACTATCTAACACAGATCACAGAGGAACACATCCAGGCAGGTCTTGATGGTCTCCATAGAAGGAGACCCCACAACCTCTCTGGGGGGTGACCCTTACAGTAAAGAAGTTCCCCCTTGTGTTGAGGTGGAACCTCCTGTGCTGCAACTTACACCCATTGCTCCTTGTCCTATCACAGGGAGCAAGTGAGGCTGGATGATCTCCAGAGATCTCTTCCCTCCCCTACCACCCTGGGATTCTGTGAAATCCTCTGCTTTAGTGAGAATGCAGGGTGCTGGGTTGCAGAGGACCACGTTGCCAGCAAATGCTCCTTTCCCAGTTAAAGTCCTGCTTGCAGCTGGATAGCAGAACAATAGCCAGGAGTGACTTAAGTGCTTGGATACCAAAGGCATCTTCAGCTTCTTTGCTGTGGGCATTGGGAAGAGGAGCCTGTGCCAACTGTCCTCATCTTTCCCTCACCTCATACACCTAAGTTCCTGCACACAGAGCCTGTGACCAAGGTGACAGAAGAGAAGTGGGTTAATTGTCCCTTAATTAATGGTCAAGAACGAAACTTTACTTCAGGGGCCAAAACCAAGTCAGCCTGTGACTTGTTGGCAGCGAGAGATTCTCCCGCCAGTTGTGCTGGGTGTAGTACAGGTGCTTTGCACCTCAAACATTGGCACCTCATAGAGCCTTGCAGTTCAGCATGAAATGCTGGTGCAGCCGTCTGGTGTTTAAGGACCAGATCTCCAGAGGCCTTTTCCCACCCCTGCCACTCTGGGATTCTGTGACAGCTTCTGCTTTAGTGAGAATGCAGGGTGCTGGGCTGCAGAGAGCCACGTTGCCAGCAAATGCTTCTTTCCCAGTTAAAGTCCTGCGTGCATCTGGATAGCAGAACAATAGCCAAAAGTGACTTAAATGCTAAGAGGACTGTGCAGAGTCCTGCATCTGGGGAGGAATAATAAACTCCACCAATACAGGCTGGGAGGTGATCTGCTGGAAAGCAGTCCTGTGGAGAGGGACTTGAGGATCCTGGTGGGTAACAAGTTACCCATGGCACAGCAATGTGCCCTGCTGGCCAAGAAGGCCAATGGGATCCTGGGGTGTATTAGGAAGAGTGTGTCCAGCAGATCAAGCGAGGTTCTCCTCCGCCTCTACTCTGCCCTGCTGAGACCTCATCTTGAATACTGTGTTCAGTTTTGGGCTCCCCAGTTTAAGAGGGACAGGGATCTGCTGGACAGGGTCCAGCAGAGGGCTACGAGGATGATGAGGGGACTGGAGGGCATGGCTGATGAGGAGAGGCTGAGGGACCTGGGGCTGCTTAGTCTGGAGAAGAGAAGACTTAGAGGGGATTTGATAAATGTTTTTAAGCATCTGAAGGCTGCCAGGAGGGGGGGGACAGGCTCTGCTCACTGCTGCCTGGGATAGGACAAGCAGCTATGGGTGTAAGTTGCAGTAAAAGAGGTTCTGCCTCAACACAAGGGGGAACTTCTTTACTGTGAGGGTCACAGAGCACTGGAACAGGCTCAACAGAGAGGTTGTGGAGTCTCCTTCTCTGGAGACTGTCAAAGCCTGTCTGGATGTGTTTCTCTGTCTTAGATAGTATTGTCCTGCTGTGGCAGGGGGGTTGGACTCAATGATCTCCTTGGGTCCCTTCCAACCCCTAACATCCTGTGATCTTGTGATCCTCTGAGTTAGTGCCTAATAGAGCCTTGCAGTTCAGCATGAAATGCTGGTGCAGCCTTCTGGTGTTTAAGGTCCAGATCTGGACTCTCCATGCCAGGCAAACCTCTGGAAAGCCCTCTATAGTCTAAGGGTGGCTCAGGAACCATGTCACTTGTGTGGGTGTTGCTCTGCCTGCCTCCAATTTCAGCCCAGGGAGGACCTCCATCACTTTACACAAAGAACAGTAACACGACACCCTCCAAACAAAAAGTGATCCCAAACAAGCTTTACCCCAAAACTCAGGTACTAAGGAGGAACCTTAACACACTCCAAGTAGGGACTGTCAACTAGGAGACTTCTAGTACTTCAGACCAGGCTTACTCAGAGCCACCTCCTACCAACCCTGTTTAAATTCATGTTGCATCCAGAGAGGTTACCTGAAAAGCAGGGGTTGATTTCTCTCAGCCCTGAGTCAATAGCCTGGCTTTTATCAGAGCAGGATTGGTCAGTGCCCATTGACTGCTGGCTTTTATCAGAGCAGGATTGGTCAGTGCCCATTGACTGCTGGCTTTTATCTCAGAGCAGGATTGGTCAGTGCCCATTGCCTGCTGGCTTTTATCAGAGCAGGATTGGTCAGTGCCCATTGACTGCTGGCTTTTATCAGAGCAGGATTGGTCAGTGCCAATTGGCTGCTGCCTTTTATCAGAGCAGGATTGGTCAGTGCCCATTGACTGCTGGCTTTTATCAGAGCAGGATTGGTCAGTGCCCATTGACTGCTGGCTTTTATCAGAGCAGGATTGGTCAGTGCCCATTCACTGCTGTATTCAACAGCATGAGCAAGATAATAAATTTGCATTGGGAGGGAATGAAAATGTAGTGGCAGGTTCATCAGTTCCATCTGTGTTTGTGATCTAAATAATAAAAGAACCTCTTTCTGTCAAAATCCCCTTTGTTACTCCTGTGAGATTCATTTTAGATTAATCTTTTTCTCCCCCCCCATCCTTTTTTTCCCCTCTTTTCTTTCCAAAGGACATCCATTACCTTGCACTAGATAAGGGTGAATTGGCACTAGCTGAAGTGGCAAAGAAAAAGGCTGGTGACATTGATGCAGAATCAATAACGACTGGGATTGGTAAGAATTAATAGGGTTTAAAAAGCCCTTTTTGTTTTAATCAATACTTGTCCTGTACAACACCATGTTCTGTTTGTAGGGGAGTTGTTGCACCTTCTGTGTGTTCTTGGAAAGCAGGACACTGTATCCACAAGCTGAGAGGGAGGCTGGTAAAAATAGCAGAGCTTTGTCTTCTGGCCCCAGCACAAGGACTGTGACAGTGTCCCATGCCCAAAAGGTTCATGCTGTGGCCACCTCGACAAGTTCAGGCTGTGCAAACTGCCCTGAGTGAGGGCAGTGAGGGCCTGGCTCTACTTTCCTGTGTCCATGCTGGTGCTCCATGCTGGTGTTCTGAGGCCAGCTCTGGCAATCCCTTTCCCTTCCAGCTGGTTGCTTCTGCACACCCTGCCATATCTGGAGCCACGCTGTGGCTGTGGCAGCATTTGGACAAAGCATAGACTGATGTGAGTATAGGCTCAGATCCTGGCTAGTAGGTCCAGAGACATTCTCCTGCCCCTCTACTCTGCCCTGCTGAAGCCACATGTGGAATATTGGAGCCCCTCAGCTCAAGAAGGGCCTCAGGGAACTGCTTGAGAGAGTCCAGCCCAGAGCACCAAGCTGTTGCAAGCAGTGAACATCTCCTGTGAGGCCAGGCTGAGGGAGCTGGGGCTTGGGTCTGGGAGCAGAGGAGTCTGAGGGCTGCCCTCAGTGCTGTGCTAAATATGTGCAGGGCAGCATCAGGAGGACACAGCCAGGCTCAGCTGAGGGGTGGCCAAGGGCAGCACAAGGAGCACTGGGGGCAAGCTGGAGCAGAGGAGGTGCCACAGGAACAGGAGGGGAAACTGTCCTTGTGAGGGCGCTGGAGGCCTGGAGCAGGCTGCCCAGAGAGGTTGTGGAGCCTCTTTCTCTGGAGCCTTTCCAACCCCACCTGGATGTGCTCCTGTGTGCCCTGTCCTGGGTGACCCTGCTCTGGCAGATCATCCGATCTGTGAAGGTCCCTTCCAACCCCTACCATTCTATGACAGTGATCAGCTGCAGTAGATGTGCGCTGTGGTCTGGTTATAGATGTGCAGGTACAGAATATTCCTCTCCTTCAAAGCAGGCCTACACTTACCCCATCAGCACAAATTATTAAAGCAATTTTCTATGATAGAGTCCTTTAAAGTGTTCTCCTGTGCTGAATAATTAACTGATGAATGATTTAAAACACTTTTCAATGCCCCTGGGACAAACTGTCACTGAGAGCCAGTCTGTAACCAGCAATGAATTTGCATCCATTTCATTTTGTATGAAAATAGAACAGGAACCTCCCAGGAGCTCATTTTGCTGTGGACTGGAGCTCTCCTCACACACCAGGAATCTCAGCCACCACAGGGCTTGCTTCAGCTCTCTCTTACTTCATTCCAGTGTCCTTTTCTTAGTGGGTTTTTTATTTCTTCAACTGTTGCTAGCAAAAAAAGGTGTTATGAGAGGTGAACTTTGGGGACCCAATGAAAACAAAAGATGCCAAATGCTGCTTGTCACTCGCTGCAGTTAGCCAATCTCCTGAGGTGGGGGAGAAACTCGTGCTGGAGGCAGAAGCTTTAGGATGCAGTTTCAAACAGGTCTCTGTCACCTAAGGAGCTGGTCAGCCTGGTCCTTGGCATCCAGTCCCTGCTCCCTGGGGCTTTCAGCTACCTCATTCTCCAGTGGTCACGCTGGATCAAATCCCAGACTTCCTGAGCATCCACTTCAGGCTTCTACAAGAAGACAGCAACCTTAAATAACAGAGGCAACAGGGTGTAATCAGTGCTGTAGTCCCAGTTCTGTTTCATCTCTTTATTAATGATTGGGATGAGGGGATCCAGGGCACCACCAGCAAGTTTGCAGAGGATTCTAAACTGAGCAGCAATTTTGAGCTGCTCACGGGCAGGAAGGCTCTGCAGGGAGATCTGGAGAGGCTGAATCCATGGACTGAGGTAAATGGCATGAGGTTTAGCAAGGCCAAGGGCTGGGTCCTGCCCTTGGGGAACAAACCCATGAACGCTGCAGGCTTGAGTCAGAGGGGTTGGAAAATGTCCAATAGGAAAGGATCTGAGGGTGCTGGTGCTGAACATGAGCCAGCAGTGTGCCCACATAGCCAAGAAGGCCACCAGCATGCTGGCCTGGATCAAAATCAGTGTCCAGCAGGAGTGATGGTGCTCCTGTACTGAACCCTGGTGAGGCCGCAGCTTGAGTGCTGGGTTCAGTTCTGGGCACCACAGCACAGGAAAGACATTGAGAGGCTGGAGAGTGGTTTGGAGAGCATCATATGAGGAGCATCTGAGGGAGCTGGGACTGTACAGGCTGGAGAAGAGAAGGCTAAGGAGAGACCTCATTGCTCTCCACAGCTCCCTGAGCGGAGGCTGGAGTGTGGCTGGGGTTGGTCTCTTTTCCCAAGCAACCAGCGACAGAACAAGAGGAAATAGCCTGAAACTGTGCCAGGGGAGGGTTAGCCTGGACACTAGGAACAATTTCTTTCCTGAGAGAGTGGTGAGTGGTTGGAAGAGGCTGCCCAGGGAGGTGATGGAGTCCCCATCCCTGGAGGTGCTGGAGAAGCTGTAGCTGTGGTGCTTCAGGACGTGGTTTAGTGGCCCCGCTAGTGTGTTACGGTTGGACTGGATGCTCCTGAAGGTCTTTTCCAGCCTTGGTGATTCTGTGGCTCTGCTGATCCCAAGCTCTGCTGGACCCCTCCCTAGCTGATACCTGGCCTCTTTATAGTACATTTCAGATACATTACAGTATACAATTTGGTCTTCCATAGCACAAATGTGACCTGTTCTCATCCATCACCACCTGAAGCTGTTTCCTGAGCTAACCTGTCTCCAACACTCAGCTCACCACCACTTAACAATGAGTCAGTGCTCTTGGCTGCTTCCCAAGCCCTTGAGAGTGCTCCATCTTGCCCTAGATAGACTTAATTTGTCAAGGTATTTCTGTGTACAGGGCTTGCTTCAAACATGATATATTTCAAACTCAGATTTCTGGAAGAGTTTCAAGCTCCTCTAAATAATGTAGAGCAACAATATCCTTTCAGCTAAAATTTGTAGGTGTCATCCAGAGTTCCTTAATCATCCTGAGATTCCTCACATAGATCAAGATTTGTGTCAAGATAAAAACTTAAAATACATTAATTGTTTTCAGGTTTTCTGCATTTTAGCTCTTCTCAGTTGCTCCCATGATTGCAGTTGACTGTAGATGTTTTGGAAGAAGCCCTCCTCAAAGCTAAGATCACCTGGAGGGATGTGGTAAAAGCAGCTGCAGGGCTGCAGAGCACAGCAGTCTGGTGAGAGCATTGTTGAGCAAGGTGAAGAGCCAAGGGAGCTTGCTGCTGCTGCTGCCTGCTATGGTCTGGGCAGAGTCAGATGTTATGTTCAGCTGATTCAAGTCTTCCAACTGAAATTCTTGCCCTAAGATTGGATGTTTGGCAGCCTGTCAGAGTGCATCCTGAGGGAGAAGGAGAGAGAAGTGACAGTACCATGCAGCTCAGAGGCTGCATTGGCTGGCTGCTCTCTGCCCACTGCCAGAGAGGTTGTGCTTGCCTCTGCCAAAAGTTTGCTACAGAGGTATTTCTGTAGTAGATCCCTGAGTTCCTTTGTGTGCTCAGGGACTTCTCTGTTAGCCCTCCCTGAAATGCACAGATTTACACAGAGTCACAGATTGCACTGGGTTGAGAGAGACCTTCCAAGGGCATCTTGTCCACCCCCTGCACTCAGCAGGACACCTCCAGCTAGAGCAGGCTGCACAGGGACACAGCAAGGCTGAGCTTGAATGTCTGCAGGGACAGGGCCTCAAGCACAGCCCTGGGCAGCCTGTGCCAGTGTCTCACCACTCTCCTTCTGCACAGCTTCCTCCTCAGGTCCAACCTAACTGCCCCTGCTCCACTTTCAAACCACTGCCCTCGGCCTATCCTCACAGGCCCTCTGAACAGTCCATCCCCAACCTGCCTGGAAGTCCACTTCAGATACTTGGAGCCTTCTCCTCTCCAGGCTGAACAGCCCCAACTCTCCCAGCCTGTCCCCACAGCGGAGGTTCTCCAGCCCTCTGAGCATCTTCATGGTTTTCTCTGGACTGTCTCCATCAGGTCCACATCCTTCCTGTGCTGATGGCCCCAGAGCTTGCCCCAACCCCGCAGGTGAGCTCTGAGCAGAGCAGAGGGGCAGGATCTCCTCTCTCCATCTCTGGCCACTCTGCTTTGGATGCAGCCCAGGCTGACCCTTGGCCTTCTGGGCTGCCAGTGCCCATTGCTGGCTCCTGCCCAGCTTCCCACCCACCAGTAGCCCCAGGTCCTTTCTCTGCAGGGCTGCTCTCAACCTCATCACCCTCAGCCTGGACTGATACCAAGGACTGTATGCTGGGAACCTTATTTCACAGACCAAATTTTCTTCAGTCTTGGCAATACTTGTAAGCTACTGATGAGTTGTCCAGGGAGGTGGTTGGGGCCCATGGCTGGAGATATTGAAGGTGAGGCTGGAGAGGGCTGTGGGCAGCCTGCTCTAGTGGAGGATGTCCCTGCTGCATGCACAAGGTTGGACTGGATGAGCTTTGGAGCTCCCTTCCAAGCCAGATCATCCTGTGACTCTGTGAGCTGTGTTTGTGAGTTTAACCTCACATACACACTCCTGGGACAGCACTGTCCACCGTGCAGCAGTGCTGCCAGCTGTGGATTGCTGATGTAAAACCTGAGCTGCAGAGGAGTGACATGGCACAGCCTGTAAAAGATGCCAGAACTCATCAGGATTGTGGAGGTGAAGAGCTCAGCCTCTCAGACATCATTGCTCAATGAACATCCAGCGAAGAGCATCTGTAGGCAGTGTCAGAAAGTTTCCCAAGGCCAACTTCCAACAGATTACATTAGGACCTAGCAAAGTGATTTGAACCTTCAAATTGCCTGCTTTCAGCCAAAAGGGATTCATGTTGTGACAAGACAGAGAGCTCCTGCATAGCTGAGAGGCAGCCTGGAAAGCCCTGGATGCCTGCTGAGAGCGGAGCTCAGCTGTTAGCAGCACTGATCATAGAATCACAGAATCAACCAGGTTGGAAGAGACCTCCAAGCTCATCCACTCCAACCTAGCACCCAGCCCTGTCCAATCAACCAGACTATGGCACTAAGTGCCTCATCCAGGCTTTGCTTGAACACCTCCAGGGATGGCAACTCCATCACCTCTCTGGGCAGCCCATTCCAATGCCAATCACTCTCTCTGTGAAGAACTTCCTCCTAACATCCAGCCTATATCTCCCCTGGCACAGCTTGAGACTGTGTCCCCTTGTTCTGTCCCTGGTTGCCTGGGAGCAGAGCTCAACCCCACCTGGCTACAACCTCCCTTCAGGTAGCTGTAGAGAGCAAATGAGGTCTGCCCTGAGCCTCCTCTTCTGCAGGCTGCACACCCCCAGCTCCCTCAGCCTCTCCTCACAGGGCTGTGCTCCAGGCTCCTCACCAGCTTTGTTGCCCTTCTTTGGACACCTTCCAAGCACCTCAACATCTCTCTTGACTGGAGGAGCCCAGAACTGGACACAGCTCTCAAGGTGTGGCCTGAGCAGTGATGTTCAGGCAACCTTTCTAACAGAGGCATCTGGATGAAAACATTGATGTAGAGATCAGTTCGTTGTTCTGAGGTGCTAGGGGCTAGGGACTGACTGACCTCTTGGTGGTTCAGGAGTACCTGATGGAAAGCCCTGAGGTTTTCCCACTTAACAGGATTTTAAAGCATTTCTGGGAATATTCCATAGTGTATGTGAGTGAGATAGGAAATCTTAGCAGTTGTCACAGAGACTGAGCTCTGATTTCCCGCACATTCATGACCTGAGGGAGGGGATTGAGTGCACCTTCAGCAAGTTCACTGATGACACAAAACTAGGGGGTGGAGGTAGCTGACACCCCCCAGGATGTGCTGCCCTCCAATGAGATCTGGATAGGCTGAGACCTGGGAGAAAGGAACCTCATAAAGTTCAATAGGGACAAGTGCAGGGTCCTACACTTCGAGAGGAATTAACAGCAGGCACCAGTACAGGTTAGGAGGTGTCCTGCTGGAGAGAAGCTCCACGGGGAAAGCCCTTGGAGTGCTGTGCACAGCAAGTTCTGCATGGGCAGCAATATGCCCTTGTGGCCAAGAGGGCCAAGGGCATCCTTGGGGAGCAGCAAGGAAAATGTGGCCAGCAGGGCTGGAGAGGTTCTCCTGCCCCTCTGCTCTGCCCTGCTGAGACCACACCTGGAATGCTGTGGCCAGTTTTGGGTTCCCCAATTCAAGAGAGTAAGGACATGCTGGAGAGAGTCCAGCAGAGAGCCATGAGGGTGATTTGGGGACTTGAGCATCTCCCCTATGAAGTCAGACTGAGAGCCCTGGGGCTGTTTAGTCTGGAGAAGAGAAGTCTGAGAGGGGACCTGATCAATGTCTATAAATATCTGAGGGGGGGGGGGGTCAAATGGCTGGGGCCGAGCTCTTTTGGGTGGTCAGCAGCTGTAAGACAAGGAACAATGGATACAAACTGGAACAGAGAAGGCTCCATGTCAACATCAGGGGAAACTTCTTTGGTGTGAGGCTGCTGGAGGCCTGGAGCAGGCTGCCCAGAGAGGTTGTAGAGTCTCCTTGTCTGGACTCTTTCCGACCCCACCTGGATGTGTTCCTGTGTGACCTGCCCTGGGTGCTCCTGCTTGGCAGGGGGCTGGGACTGGATGATCTTTACAACCTCTGCATTTAAAATGTAAGGGTCCTTTGATGTTTCACCTTCTTGGCAAGGAGCATCACCACTTTGAAGCTCAAGTGGGGAATGTGTCTATCTCTTCTTGGTTCTGTGGCAGCTCTGAGCAGTGTGCCTATGCTCTATGCTGGTTCCTAGTGACACATGCTGCAGTGTTTTGCCTTCCATGCAGTGTGTCTGAGGTACCACTCTGGTCTTGCATGCAGTTTACCACCTCCAAGTGACTTGTAGGTTGCTCAGATCTTCCTCTACTGCTAACAGTCCTGGTGTGCCTGTCAGCATTTCCAGACCATGTTCAATTTGTCCCCCTGGTTTGATAACCTTCTGTGGCCCTGCATCAGCCCACTTGTTCTTCTTCTGCTCCACAGGAGTGGTCAAGCACTGGAACAAGCTGCCCAGGGAGGTAGTGGAGTCACTGCCCCGAAGGTGTTCAGGAGACACAGCACTTTGGGACATTCTTTGGGTTAAAAAAGACCTCTAAGATCGAGTCCACCTTTCCCCCTAAGACCAGCATGGCTTTGGACCTTTCCATCTGATGATTCCATTCACAGAATAGAATTGTGGAGTCTTTTAACCCACGGTGCAAATATGTTTCCCTACAAAGCAACTCTGTTCTCAACAGCAAGGCAGTGCATTTGCTTCTCAAGAGCAAAGTGCAGCTCTGACATTATTCACTGGAACAGGCTGCATGGGGAGGTGGTGGAGTCCCCATCATGGAGGTGTTCAAGAACTGTGTGGCCGTGGCAGTTTGGACACAGTTTAGAGGCCATGGTGGTGTTGGGTTGATGGTCGGACTGGATGATCTTAGAGAGCTTTGCCAACCAAAGCAAGTCTATGATAATGACTCCTTCCATCTATCAAGCAAGCAATGGACTTCTTCCTTACCCTCATGTACCTCCTCTGATGCTGATGACAAAGCCTCCTTCATTTCCTACTCTTAGAATCATAGAATCACAGAAGGATCTGGGCTGGAAGGGACCTCCAAAGCTCATCCAGTCCAACCTCCTGCACTCAGCAGGGACATCCTCCACTAGAGCAGCCTGCCCACAGCCCTCTCCAGCCTCACCTTCAATATCTCCAGCCAGGGGCCTACAACCACCTCCCTGGGCAACCTGTTGCAGTGTTCCAGCAGCCTCCTGCTGCAGAACTTGTTCCTTACAGCCAATCTCAATCTGCTCTGCTCTAGTTTGCAGCCATTGCCCTCGTCCTGTCCCTGCAGGCCTCTGACAAGTCTCTCTCCATCTGCCCTTCCCTGGCACGTCCTTCTCTTGCTGTCAGATTGCAAGTGAACTGAGGACCTTAGCCTTTTGTTTCCTGACATAATGTTGCTTTCGGTGTGGAACGTGTTCCTGGCATGCTGGAAAAGGTCTTATCTGGATAGACTAGGGGGACACCTGGGTAGGGTGCAGGGGGTTTAAGCTCTACTCCCTTCAGTGCCAGCCTTAGATCTCCCATTTATTTATTTAGATTTTCAGTTGAAGTCAGTTAAATCCTCTGGACTCAAACCTTTTGCTTTTATTTTTCTAATTATGTGACTTTTCCCCCCAGAGAGACAGAAAAACATTTTTAATGAAAAATGCCTTCTTTTTTTTAAGTATGATTGGCAGTTAACCTATGGCAAGAAATTAGTTCCACCAGCACTTCTTGAGTGTTGTGCCACACAAGATGAGAGTCTTTGAAGAGCCAGAGTAATTTGCAGTGATGTCACTGTCCTCCTGCGTGCTCTCCCTTGAACACATCAAGCCACACACAGTATTTGATGCACTAAATACAAGGGAGAAAATTTCCACCCCCTGGGCAATTCCACCATTTCCACCCCTGAGCTCTGGCTGGGGATTTCACAGAATCACAGAATTAGCCATGTTGGAAAAGACCTTGAAGGTCATTGAGTCCAACCTATCACCTAACACCTTCTAATTTACTATTAATTAACCATGGCATAAGTGCCTCAGCCAGTCAGCACCTCTAGGGTCGGTGACTCCACCACCTCCCTGGGCAGCCCATTCCAGTGCCAATCTCCCTTTCTCCCAAGAACTTCTTCCTAATATCCAGCCTGAACCAGCCCTGGCACAGCTTGAGGCTGTGTCCTCTTGTTCTGTTGCTGATTGCCTGGGAGCAGAGCCCAACCCCACCTGGCTACAACCTCCCTTCAGGTAGTTGTAAACAGCAATGAGGTCTGCCCTGAGCCTCCTCTTCTGCAGGCTGCACACCCCCAGCTCTCTCAGCCTCTCCTCACAGGGCTGTGCTCCAGGCTCCTCACCAGCCTTGCTGCCCTTCTCTGGACACCTTCCAGCACCTCAACATCTTTCTTAAACTGAGGAGCCCAGAACTGGATACAATACTCAAGATGAGGCCTGACAAGTGCCAGTACAGGGGCAGGAGGACTGCCCTGTCCTGCTGGCCACACTGTTCCTGATCCAGGCCAGGATGCCATTGGCCTTCTTGGCCACCTGGACACTCTGCTGGCTCTTGTTCAGCTGCCAATCAGTACTCCCAGGTCCCTCTCTACTTGGCTGCTCTGCAGCCACCCTGTCCCCAGCCTGTGGTGCTGCATGGAGTTGTTGTGGCCAAAGTGCAGAACCTGGCACTTGGACTTGTTCAGACTCCTGGCACTGCACTGTGCCCATCTGTCCAGCCTGTCCAGGTCCCTCTGCAGAGCCCTCCTGCCCTCTACGCATCCACACTTGCTCCCAGCTTAGTGATGTTGCAAACTCACAGGTGGAGGACTCAATCCCCTCCTCCAGATCATCACTGAAGGTAGTGAACAGGACTGTGCCCAGCACTGATCCCTGGGGCACACCACCAGTGGCAGCTGCCAACTGGATGCTCAGTTCTAGGCCTGGTACCACCACAACTCCATCCCTCTACCCAGAGCCTGCACTGGAAGGATGCTGGATGTGATGTGGACTGCTTGAGTCCCCTGATTTCCAGAGGAGCCTGTGGCTGGTGCCATGGGAGCCTGCTGCAGCTCTCAGTTCATGGCCTGCTCTGCCTGCCTCATTGGGGCTGCAGCTAAGGACCGAGTGATCTGCTGGATCTTCTTTATTCTGATCTTTGCCTTTCTGTTAATGATCGTTTTAATTTGCCAACTAGCAGTGAGGATGTTCCTCCGTTGAGAGGTTACAGGCACTAATTGCTCCCCTCCTCATGCTCTTTTCAAGAAGAGGAGTTTTCCTTCAGGTCTCTGGTGATGCCAAACTATTTTTGGCTCCACCTCACCTCACCTCTCCACTCGCTTGTGACACGATGTCAGGTTTGATCTGTATCCTTCCCACTGCTAGACAGCTTTGCCTAAAGACATAATCCTCAGCCCCTAATAATTATAAGTACATCAAAGGCAAGCTGGTTTGCTTAGCTGCAGAGGTCTACACAAAGATCTGTGTATCTTCACTTGAAAGAGATTGAGAGGTTTTGTGTCAAGCTTTAGAATTCCATTTTTTCCTCCCTTCTTTATTGTGACAGATTCCTGCCCTGGTTGAAAAAGTTCCCCTGTGTGCCTGGAATGAAGACACTCTTCCCCCCCTAACATCTGAATTTTGACAGCCCTCATCTTTTGTCAGCAGTAAAATTATGCCCTACTGCTTATGAAAAGGTCTTACCAAGGAGTCACAGATGAGGTCTTTTGTGCCTTCATTTTTGATGATGTGTAGAGTAAACAAACAAATAAGTAGATAGCAGTAACTGGAAGAGCCTCAGCCCTCGGGTGTTACATTTTTTTTATCTATAGCTTGCTTTATAAACAAACAAACAGAAATGTTGTAGTCTTGCCCAGTTCTGGCAACTGAACGGAGTTGTCTGTGTTAGATCTGGGTTCATTCCACTAACAGGTTATTGCAAGGTGTCCCCCATGGCAAGGTACAGGCTTGGGGATGTGTGGTTGGAAAGATGAGACTTGGAGAGGGAGCTGGACTGCCTTGGTTGGCAGTCAGTGACCATGAGCCAGCAGTGCCCAGGTGGACAAGAAAGCCAAGGGCAGCCTGGCTAGGGTCAGAAGCAGGGTGGGCAGCAGGGACAGGAGGTGCCCATCCCCCTGTGATCAGCACTGGGGAGGCCACAGCTCAAGTGCTGTGTTCAGCTCTGGGCCCTGCACTGCAGGATACTGAAGGGCTGGAGCCTGTCCAGAGCAGGGCAGTGAGGCTGGAGAAGGGCCTGGAGCAGCTGGGCTGTGAGGAGGGACTGAGGGAGCTGGGGGTGTGCAGGCTGCAGAAGAGGAGGCTGAGGGCAGAGCTCATTGCTCTCTGCAGCTCCCTGCAGGGAGGTTGGAGCGAGGAGGGGGCAGCCTCTGCTCCTTGGTGCCAAGGGACAGGAGCAGAGGAAATGGTTCCAAGCTGCCCCAGGGGAGGCTCAGGATAGATCTCAGGAAATATTTCTGCCCAGAGAGGGTTCTCAATCCTTAGAATGTTCTGCCCAGGACAGTGCTGGAGTCCTCATCCGTGGGGGTGTTCCAGCAGCCTGTGGAGCTGGTGCTGAGGGAGATGGTTTAGTGCTGAGCCTGCAGTGCTGGTTGGAGGGTTGGGCTGGATGAGCTTGGAGGGCTGTGCAAGCAGGATGTGTTCTGTGATCCTGTGAGGTCTCTCATCTCAGATCAGTGCATTTCCATCTTACTCCTGTCACCTCCAGCAAAGCTGATACCTGTAGAGAGTGGGTGACACCTACTAACAAGTAAGCAACTTCTTTTGTGTAGCAACGTATCAAGAAGTCAGTTACAAACCCAAGGCCAATTCCCAGAGATATCACTTGGGTGAAGAGGTTGCACAATGCAAGATAGTTAGGCTAAAAGATCTTGAGGGGTGCCCATGGCCTGGCACTGAAGTCAAGAGGAGCAAGTGTCATTATACCCATTGATGTCATAGCTGGGAATTTAAGGAGGAATTTGGCTCCTCAACACTGAGTCCATTGGCTGAAGTAAATAGAGAGCACACAGAGTTAAAATAACTGTTGGAACAGAGCAGGAAAGAAATGGCTGCATGGGAGGTGCCTGTGCATGGAGGCTCAGTGAGCAGCTTTCTGGGAAGCAGGTTTTAGCCAGGTGCAGTCTCTGCATTAGTCAAACACAAGTTCCTCTGGCTCGCTGCAGGAGCCCCGGATGAAGCTTGCTGGCCTCTAATTCACTGTAGGTCCAACAAGATGATTTACACCATGTTATTAGAGTGTAATATTCATAAGCTCTGGATTCCTGTCTTGCCTACAGCTCTGTGAAAAAGCCCCTGGTAAAGCTCCCATTAGCTTCAAAAGGCCCACATGCAGGTTGGAAGAGTGCTGCCCCAAGCCACCCCATGCATATTCTCAGGGCTCCTCTCCTGCACGTGTGCCCCTACACCAGTTGCCACAGCCTGGGCCTGGACAGCCTTGCAGCCATCTCTGACCTTGTGTCCAGGTCTGGGCTGCTCAGTTCAAGAGAGATGTTGAGATACTGGAAATGTGTCCAGAGAAGGGTGACAAATTGAGAGGCCTGGAACACAAACCCTGTGAGGAGAGGCTGAGGGAGCTGGGGGTGTGCAGCCTGCAGAAGAGGAGGCTCAGGGGTGACCTCATTGCTGTCTGCAACTGCCTGAAGGGAGGCTGTAGCCAAGTGGGGGTTGGTCTCTGCTGCCAGGCACCCAGCAACAGAAGGAGGGGACACAGTCTCAAGTTGTGCCAGGGGATGCTTGAGCATGTCCAGAGAAGGGCGATGAGGCTGGGGAGAGGCCTTGAGCACAGCCCTACGAGGAGAGGCTGAGGGAGCTGGGATTGGTTAGCCTGGAGAAGAGGAGGCTCAGGGGTGACCTTAGTGCTGTCTACAACTACCTGAGGGGTGGTTGTGGCCAGGAGGAGGTTGCTCTCTTCTCTCAGGTGGCCAGCACCAGAACAAGAGGACACAGCCTCAGGCTGTGCCAGGGGAGATTTAGGCTGGAGGTGAGGAGAAAGTTCTTCACTGAGAGAGTCATTGGACACTGGAATGGGCTGCCCGGGGAGGTGGTGGAGTCGCCGTCCCTGGGGCTGTTCAAGGCAAGGTTGGACGTGGCACTTGGTGCCATGGTCTGGCCTTGAGCTCTGTGGTAAAGGGTTGGACTTGGTGATCTGTGAGGTCTCTTCCAACCTTGGTGATACTGTGATACTGTGTGATACTGAAGTATAGGCTGGATGTTAGGAGGAAGTTCTTCACAGAGAGAGTGATTGGCATTGGAATGGGCTGCCCAGGGAGGTGGTGGAGTCGTTGTCCCTGGAGGTGTTCAAGCAAAGCCTGGATGAGGCACTTAGTGCCATGGTCTGGTTGACTGGCTAGGGCTGGGTGCTAGGTTGCACTGGATGAGCTTGGAGGTCTCTTCCAACCTGGTTGATTCTATGACCTTGAGCACCAGCACCAAGCTAATTGTTCCTTAATGGTACTTTGCTTCATGACATCAGCAGCCATGGAATCCTCTGCTGCTTTGCCTCTTTGGTGTGTTTTTCTCTGGAAGCACAAGCAGCCATCAGGGCGGGAGGCAGTTTGCTGAGTGCTGTAGCTGGCTGAGAGCTGCCCGCCCGTGTACTCGCGACGTGCCAGAGGCATGCCAGTCTCACACAGCCTGCAGCCACCCTCGAGCCTCCTGCTCTCCAACAGGCTCTTCCCCAGCTGCGTTTTGCTGCTGCACAGTTGGCCAAGGCACACTCGTGTGGAATGTGTCTTGTGCTGCCTGCCGTGCATGAGGCGATGGGACGTGACAGGCTGCGATCTGCCGGAGCGGCGGAACAGAGGGGTCGTGGTGGGCTGCTGCTGCCAGCTGCCAGCTCAGCCTTCCAGTGGAGGTGTTTGACACCAGGTCTTGTTGCCCTGGCTGAAGAATGATTGCCCACTGCCCTCCATGCAGGTGAGGTTTAGTGAGCGGGGACAACACAGCCAGCACCAGGAGGAGGCTGTAAATGCCGTGTAAGTATGAGAGCCTTTGCACATCTGCTTTCTGATCAAGCAACCCATCCAAAACGTGGAAGGACTCTTTGTTTATTGTCCCCTCTTTCACTCCAGGCCCTGAAGTGGGCATACCATGGAATTGCCTGCAGCCAAATCTGGGGTGGAGGCTGTTTTACTCCAAAGACTTCCTGATCATAGAATCATAGAATCAAGCAGGTTGGAAGAGACCTCCAAGCTCATCCAGCCCAACCTATCTCCCAGCTCTAGCCAGTCAACTAGACCGTGGCACTAAGTGCCTCATCCAGTCTTTTCTTGAGCACTTCCAGGGCTGGAGACTGCACTGGGCAGCCCATTCCAATGGCAAAGCTGCACCCCTGCAAAGGCCTAGGTGTGTAATGACCTGATGTTAGCTCCCTTTGGCTGCTTTTAGCCTTACAAAACCGAGTTCCCTTGTTCAAGTCCTGTCTCAGGGCTGATGACTTTCTAATCAGGATGTGTTCTCACTACAACTCAATAGAACAAGAAGCTAAATTAATAATGAACTTCTGTATCTATTCCAATGATTTCCTTGGCTGTGAATGAGGCCTTGAGTGACCTGTTCTGGTGGGAGGGGTCCCCACCTATGGCAGGGGGTTGGAACTTGATGATCTTTGAGGTCCCTTCCAACCTAAACCATTCTATGATTCTAAGCTGTAGGGAGGAGCTCAGTGGGGCCCAGGAGTGGCATTAAGCTTTGCACCTATTACTGTTGTCAGTCTTGCACCCTCTGAAGTCTCAGACTTGGCCTGAAGGAGACAGAATGGGCTGTTTAAGAAGTTTGGGTGAAAAGCTGCTCGGGAGTGCCTAAGGCAAGGCAGGAGGTACATCCAGAGCTGAGGACTTTTTTGCTTCCTTCATTATCCACTGTTTAATTTCTGCTGCTTCAAAGGTCTTTTCTCTAAATATCCTTCCTGTTGGTTAGTCTACATGGAAGCTTCTGTCTTTAAGTTTCTGTGCCAAGAGAGTGCTACAGCTCCTGAACTCTTGCATGAATAATATCTGCTCTTCAATGATATTTTGCACAGCATTCAGCACACCACAAGTCCTGCATTGTGACTTCAGACTGTCAAATTCTGTCTTACAAAGCGATGATGAGGCAGCACTGGGTTATCTTTGTGATAGTGATGAAGTGGCAAAATCCTGTACCACAATGAAAAGCTGTCATGCAGACACTTGATTTCTGCCTCCTGCCCCCCCAGCACTGCCACCTTCCTCCCTCTGGAGCTCAGACTCCTCAGTGTCCACATCCCAGCTTCTCCTCTGCCCTCTGGGAGAGCATAGCTTCCCTCCCCTCTACTCTCCTATATTTCAAGCCATCCTCTTCCAATGCATCTGCAAGGCTGTGTTTGGTGTTACTACAGGGGCTTGCCATGCCTGGCTCCACCAGCCCTGTCTAGTGGCTGCTCAGAGCTCAGCCTAATGACTTACAAGGAAGCAGTAGCAGGAATAGCAAGGATTTTCTTGCTGTCCCTCGCTAGTCATGGCTCTGAGCACAGCTTTGGGTCCTTGTGTAGCACAAGATCAGTAAAAAGTCAGGGCATGGTTCTCACATAAATCAGGTCCTGTGGATTAACCACACAATACTTTGAAGGAATGTAAAGGAGGTCAGTCTGCACCAGAGGAGGTCTAGACTGGACACTGGCAAATGTTTTTTCACAGAAGGGGGTTGCCAGGTACTGGCAGAGGCTGCCCAGGGAGGTGGTGGAGCCTCCATCCCTGGAGGGGCTCCAAAGCCATGCGGATGTGGTGCTTGGGGATATGGCTCAGCACTGCACTTGGTAGAGCAGGGTTAGTGGTTGGACTCCATGGTGTTGAAGGTCTGTTCCAGCCTAAAGGGTTCTGTGATTCTATGAGGTGACCTTATTGTGGCCTTCCAATATCTGAAGGGGGCCTACAAAAAAGCTGGGGAGGGACTTTTTAGGCTCTCACAGAGTGACAGGACTGGGGGGAATGGAACAAAGCTGGAGGTGGGGAGATTCAGAGTGGACGTGAGGAGGAAGATGTTGAGCATGAGAGTGGTGAGAGGCTGGAATGGGTTGCCCAGGGAGGTGGTAGAGGCCCCATCCCTGGAGGTGTTTAAGGCCAGGCTGGATGTGGCTGTGGCCAGCCTGATCTAGGGTAGGGTGCCTCTGAGCATGGCAGGAGGGGTTTGAACTGGCTGATCCTTGTGGTCCCTTCCAACCCTGACTGATTCTATGGTTCTCTCCTTCAGAGTTGTAAAAACCTAGGCATGGCTTCTGTTTTTTTTAAACATAGCATTGCTTCCTGCCTTATGTCTTACACTTGATGTAACCAACCTTCTACTGCATCTTACTAGGGTTATTCCTAGCCCTCTGCTAGACTGAATTTCCTTTGCTGATGGTCTCACTGCTGAAAATCCTCCTGAGAGATAACCAAACATTCCTCAAGTGCACCAGGTGAAGAGCAGATTCTGGTGCTGTCCCAGAGACCTTGCAGGATAACTCCAGAGCTTGATCTTACATCACCTGGAAGTGCTGCTGCTCCTGCACCATCACCAGGAGCCCTACAGGAGCTCACCCTCTGACTGTGCAATGTAACCTGGGGCAGGAAGTATTTTGGTCCTGGTCTGAACTTCTCTTGAATCATCATTAGAAGCTCACTGCTGAATTTCGGCACGCCTCTGCCTAAGTAATACAAACTTTTATTAAGCAGATGAAAGACTGTGGCTACAGATAATTATCTTACTACATGGGATGTGTTGTGGCCAGAGCAGAGCAGCTACAAAGTGCTCACCTTAGGCCCTTGCTTGTAGCCATGCAATGGAAGCCCAGACTAAGGGAAGTGTGAGGACCGCGGTTCTGATCACTGTGAGAAAATGGTTGTTAGCAGTTAAACAGAGCAGGAACGTTCCCAGTTTCCTCAGAAATCCCTGAGGAAAGTGTGCCAGCAGCTGAATGGAGATGAGCCAGGTTGCCCAGCTGGCAGCACCAGCACTGAGGAGCCACACCTTGAGTGCTGTGCTGAGTTCTGGGGTGCTCACTCCAAGAAGGACATTGAGGAGCTGAAGAGGGTCCAGAGAAGGGCAAAGTAGCTGGGGAAGGGTCTGGAGAAGAGGGCTGGTGACATGGGGTTGTTTAGCCTGGAGAGGAGAAGGCTGAGGGGAGACCTCATTGCTCTCTACAGCTCCCTGAGAGGAGACTGGAGCCAGGTGGGGTTTGGGCTCTGCTCCCTAGGACCAAGTGACAGGAGGAAAGGAAATTGCCTCAAGTTGCCCCAGGGGAGGTTTAGGCTGGAGATGAGGAGAAAATTCTTGACTGAAAGGGTTCTCAAAGGCTGGCAGAGGTTGCCCAGGGAGGTGGCTGAATGCCCATGGCTGGAGGTGTTTGAAAGAGGCAGAGCTGTGGTGCTGAGGGCCATGGCTTGGCCCCAGCCCTGGCAGAGCTAGGAAATGGTTGGAGTCAGTGATCTTAAAGGGCGTTCCCAGCTGAAACAGTTCTCTGAGTCCATGATTCCCTGATTCTAGGCCCTATAGGCTGTTCCTTATTTCCACAGATTATTACCACCCACACTGCCCCAAACCTTTCCCCTGTGTGTCTGGAAGCTCTCCAGCCCACATGTGGGGTCACAGCCCACTCATTGGGATCAGAAACAGCACAGCAGGTCAGGGACTGGATGAAAGGAGGCCTTTCCAGCCATCCCCAACATACTGGTTGCCTTTGGCCAGCTTATTTGATCCTTCAGTGCTTTTATTTACCTCTGCAGACTGATCTCTCCACGGCACACTGCCCATTCTTTCCTCTTGCCCCATGCCTCGACCCTCATCCGTGTCCTGCTCCTTCAGCACCGTGCCCTCAGCTGCTCCCCACTGGTGCCAGGCTCAGAGTGGTGCCCTCCCATCAGGTTAACCACAGACCCAGGTGAAGCCCTGTTTTCCAAGCTCACTTATTTTCAACAACTGAAGGAATTCTGACAACCCAGGGTGCAAAGGCACCCGTGAGGATGCAGACGACATCCTCTGGTTCGTATCTGCCATTAGATGTCAGTGTGACAACAACCATCATGCACAAAGGATGTTCTGGGCTGTGCGAGGCTGCCAACCCGTCCTGCTCTTCTTGCTCTCAGCTCCTGGAAAATACAACACGCCACTGAGCTGAAAGAGAAGGATGAAGAAAGCAGGAAACGTTTTATACCCTTTCTTTCCCCCACCACTTAGTTGCAGTTGCCTCCTAATAGCAAAGTCTTCGCGTTTTGTTCCATGTGCCTCAGGTTCCTGGTGCTGCAGTTGTCAAAGAGGGGAAGTATTTACCAAGCCAGGCCAAGAGCTTCTGCACATGCTGCTCTGACACCCTGGTTTGGGGGCAAAAAGGGGCAGTCAATACCACTGGCAATTCATAATCCACAGGAGGTAAAACTGCTTTGCCCAGATGCCAATGTAAATGTCTCCTTCAGGTGCCTGCTGCTGTTGATGCCTGTAGATAGGTCCTGGTTCAACGGAAAGTTGTTTTAAGCTTTTCTGCCCTTTCCTTCCTTTGGAAGGAAAGGGCAGAAAAGCTTAAAATCTATTTCTAAAGCAACTTTCCTCATCTGAAATATGACCTTATTTTGATGTATCTTTGATATGCACCATGCAGGAAAACCACGACACATATTTATGACATGGGTTAGCTATTTAGCCTGGGCAGCAGGTCCAGAGAGGGGTTCCTGCCCCTCTGCTCTACTCTGCTCTGCTCATACCTCACCTGCACTGCTGTGTCCAGCTCTGGGACCCCAACACAACCTGCTGGAGAGGGTTCAGAGGACGCCACAAAGAACCTCTGCTGTGGGGACAGGCGGAGAGTTAGGGCTGTTCAGCCTGGAGAAGAGAAGGCTGCAGGGAGACTTTAGAGCTGCATTTCAGTGTCTGAAGGGGCTACAGAAGAGCTAGGGAGGGACTTTTGATGAGGCTTGGAGTGGAGCAATGGTTTGAAGGTGGAGCAGGGCAAAGTTAGGTTGGATCTCAGGAGGAAGTTCTGCAGAAGCAGAGTTGTGAGACACTGGCACAGGCTGCCCAGGGCTGTGCTTGAGGCCCTGTCCCTGCAGACACTCAAGCTCAGCTTTGCTGTGTCCCTGTGCAGCCTGCTCTAGCTGGAGGTGCAGGGGGTTGGACAAGATGCCCTTGGAGGCTCCCTTCCAACCTGATGCAGTCTCTGATTACTGAATCTCTACATTAAGGAGGTTGCAGTGGTTTTTAACTGAAGTTCCAGGCACTTCCCAAGGTAGCAAACACTTTTGGGTTACATGGAGGTTTTGAAGGTTAGTAATGAGAAGCAGTTTGGGGACAGAAGACAATGAATTTAAAACTACTGTCTGGTTACCTTTTGGACTGAGAACACCTCAGGTACTTGTAGGATAGTAGTGGGCGTTTGCCTCGCGTTTGGAGCTGGAGGTGTTTCCACCATTAACTTCAATTAGGTTTAGTCCAGGTCAGCAATGGTGGCTAAAGCAGCTTGGCCTGCACCAGGATCAGGGGTTGGGTTGTGCAAGAAGAAAATTCAGTTTCAACTTTGCCCTCCTCTTTCCTCCATTAGGGTGGAAGAGATTGTGAGCATCACTTCACTTTTTCTGGTATGGACAGATGAAATCTGGAGTGGCACCATGCTGCCTTGGGAAGCACCTGAGCCTGCTGCCTTTTCTTTTAGCTGCTCCCAGCTTGGAAGCAGCTGCTCCACAATGGAGTGGTTAGTCCTGAGTATGCAGTGCACAGCCCAGAGCAGTGCTAGCCAGGAGAAGAATCCTCTGCTCCCACCTCAGGCATATAGATGCAGGTCTCTTTGCAAGAACAAAGGCTCCCAGAGCCATGCTGCCCTTTCAGGTGGGGATGGGGAAGGAGAAATCTCGTTTGCCAACTCGACCTTGTCTTTAGAACAGGTAATTATAGGCACTGCCAACTGAAAAGATGCCTGATAAAAAGGGTCCAGCCACATGCTAATGCAAGACAGTGAAGTCACCCTTGACTGTTCTCATTCTAAGATCTGCCACAATGATGCTCTTCACAGAATGCTGGGAGCTAAAAGGGACCTCCAGAGATCATCCAGGCTGCACCCCCTGCTAAAGCAGGATCACAGCCAGGTTGCTTTTGAAAGGCTCCAGAGGAGACTCCACAGCCTCTCTGGGCAGCCTGCTCCAGGGCTCCAGCACCCTCACAGGAAAGAACTTTTCCCTTCTGTCTATGTGGCACCTCCTGGGTTCCAGTTTGTGTCCATTGCCTCTTGTCCTGTCCCAGGGCACCACTGATCAGCAACTGGCTCCATCCTTCTGATCCTCACCCTTCAGCTGTCGCTCAGTGTTGCTGAGATGCCCCTCAGGCTGCTCTTCCCCGGGCTGAACAGCCCCAGGGCTCTCAGCCTTTCCTCACAAGATGATGTTCAGTGCCCTCAGCAGCTCAGGCCCTCTCTGCTGGACACTCCCAGTTCCTTGTCCTTCTTGAACTGGGGAGCCCATAACTGGCTGCAGTAGTCCAGATGAGGCCTCAGAAGGGAAGAGTAGAGGGGGAGGAGAACTTTCCTACACCTGCTGGCCACAATCCTTTTAGTGCACCCCAGGGAACCATTTGCCTTCTTGGCCATGAGGGCACACCGCTGTCTCATGGTGAACTTGTTGTCCACCAACATTCCAGTCCAGAGAGCTGCTCTCCAGCACCTGTCGTGGTGCAGGGGGTTATTCCTTCTCAGATGCAGGACTTTGCACTTGCCCTTGTTGAACTCTTTCCTCTCCTCATACTGCTCAGCTTGTCCAAAAAGCTGTCACCTATACTTCAGTCTGCTTGCACCCAAACTCTCTTTCACTTTGTACTCCTTTCAACAGCAGTGGTTAAACCTTTGTTTAGATGGATACTGGTGGGGGCTTCAGTGTTCCTGCTTCTGAAGTCATGAAAGGAGCAGCTGACAGGCAGTGCTGTGTTCCCACAGATTGCACAGGCTCACAGAAAGGCAGGGGTTGGAAAGGACCTCTGGAGAGGCTTCAATTTAGATTGGCTGTGAGGAACAAGTTCTGCAGCAGGAGGCTGCTGCAACACTGCAACAGGCTGCCCAGGGAGGTGGTTGGGGCCCATGCCTGGAGATCTTCAGGATGAGGCTGGAGAGGGCTGTGGGCAGCCTGCTCTAGTGGAGGATGTCCCTGCTGAGTGCGGGGGTTGGACTGGATGAGCTTTGGAGGTCCCTTCCAGCCCAGACCCTTCTGTGATTCTGTGAGATCATCCAGTCCAATCCCTTGCCAGAGCAGGGTCACCTGGGGAAAGCTGCATAGGACATCACCCAGGTGGGTTTTGAAGGTCTCCAGAGACACAGACCCCACAGCCTCTCTGGACAGCCTGCTCCAGGGCTCTGCCATCCTCAAAGTTTTTCTCATGTTTAGATGGAATTTCCTATGTTCAAGGTTGTGCCTCTTGTCCTGTCACTGGGCACCACTGAAAGACAACAGGATGTATAGAGAGGATGCAGTCTGGGCCAATGACTTTCTCTTCAGAAAAAACAAGTAATTTTTTTCTGAGCCGAGGGTCTGTCTGAACAGGATCTGGACTCCAACTCCTGTTGTCTGCTTCAATGAGAGCAGGAGAAACAAAGGGAATGCAGTTGGGTAACGAGAGAAACCAGAGCGACTTTTTTTCTCTCCCTGGCATCAGATGCCAGCTCTTTGCATCACTTCCCATGGACTTTCCTCCTGGTTACCTTCAAAAGCAGAAGCAGTGCCAGGAGCTGCCCACAGCTGCCTCTGGGGCTCTTGATCTTCCCAGGCGCTGTCCGCAGCCGCCGCTGCTGCTGACAGAGTTTATTGAAAGAGGGCAGGGAGCAGGTTTTGTGTTTGCAGAAGGCAGTGCGCAGTGCAAACCGCCTCCGACAGCCTTCCAGAGAAAAACCCCAGCGCTCTGCTCTTCACACCACTCTGTAATTGAGGGAAACCAGCCAGATGAAGATCTTCCCAGGGAGTGGAAGGAACAGCCTGGGAATGGAAACCCCACTGCTGCCACAAGGCTGCGTTTCCCCTTGGAAAGGAGGTGTGAAGCGCACTCTGTTTCCTTCCCAGAGAATCAGAGAATCATAGAATCAAGCAGGTTGGAAGAGACCTCCAAGATCATCCAGTCCAACCTAGCACCCAGCCCTAACCAATCAACGAGACCATAGCACTAAGTGCCTCATCCAGTCTTTTCTTGAAGACCCCCAGGGACAGTGCCTCCACCACCTCCCTGGGCAGCCCATTCCAATGCCAATCACTCTCTCTGTGAAGAACTTCTTCCTAACATCCAGCCTATACCTACCCTGGCACAACTTGAGACTGTGTCCCCTTGTTCTATTGCTGGTTACCTGGGAGAAGAGGCCACCCCCCACCTGGCTACAATGCCCCTTCAGGTAGTTGTAGACAGTAATAAGATCACCCCTGAGCCTCCTCTTCTCCAGGCTAAACAGGCCCAGCTCCCTCAACCTCTCCTCATAGGGTTTGTGCTCCAGGCCCCTCACCAGCTTTGTCGCCCTTCTCTGGACATGTTCCAGCACCTCCGAATCGGGCTCCTCTCATGGTAAGGGGCACAAAGGGAAGTGCCAAGGCTTCCAGATGCCAGTATGCTTAGGAAATGGCAACACCACAGCATGTGCTGGTGGTTTAGCAGCAAAGTGCCAGCACGGCTGAGTGACAGCCCCTGAACGCCTCTCAGAGAGGACCTGCCCTCGTGTCCGCTTCAGTGACTTTATCAGCCACACCTTTCTCCTGCCTTCTGAAGTGTCAGTCAGGGTGCATTGGAGATGGGGAAAACAAAATGTGCTCTAATACCTTAGCTCCTTTCATGTCCCACTGCCTTGAGCTATGTTTAGCAAATGCATCCAAGTTTTCTCTCCCACTGTAGGGTTTAACCGAGAGGCACTGCAGAGAGCTCTGAGTGTCCTGAAGAGAGCTTGGGTGTCGGAGTGAGCCAATGCACAGCCTGAATAGACACAGAGCCACATAGAGTGGTTTGAGTTGGAGGAGACCTCCACCATCACTGAGCCCAGCCTTCAGCCTAACACCATCATGGCCACTGAACTGTGTCACCATCACAAGCCCTTGTACAATCACACCTGGCTGCTCCTGGGGGGGTCTTTTCTAGGTGTCCCACTGCTGCTGCTGATTTTCTGTGCAGATACAACACACAGACCCCATAAAACTTGGCCCTTGTTTGAGGATAGTTACATCCCAAATCCCCATCTTAAAGCACTAAAGGTGTTCTAGGAAGTCGATCTTTGAAAAGGGACTGAAAACCCATTTTTGGTTTTGGTCCATGGCAAGGAGGCTCCTGTTACACTCTAGGCTAAGTAGAGTTACATTAAGCTCAATGATATCAGGGTAAGTTCAGTCTCTACAAGCTTCTATCAGGAGGAACTTGTTTTTTTAGTCCATGAGACCCACTGATTATTACAGAATTACAGAATCAACCAGATTGGAAGAGACCTCCAAGATCACCCAGTACAACCTATCCATCCAATACAACCTATCCAACCAAGATCATCCAGTCCAGCCCTATCCAATCAACTAGACCATGGCACTAAATGCCTCATCCAGTCTTGTCTTGAACACCTCCAGGGATGGCAACTCCATCACCTCTCTGGGCAGCCCATTCCAATGCCAATCACTCTCTCTGCCAACAACTTCCTTCTAACACCCAGCCTATACCTCCCCTGGCACAACTTGAGACTGTGTCCCTTTGTTCTGTTGCTGCTTGCCTGGGAGAAGAGACCAACCTCCACCTGGCTACAACCTCTCAAACAACACATTAGCATAACTTAGTTGAGTACAGCCCAGTCACAAAATCACAGAATCACAAATGAGCAAAACAGTCTGTCAGAGGCCAGAAAGCAAAACTAGTCTGTAGTTTGGGCTTTATTTACAGATAGTATTCCCATTCATAGATTTACATAGATTTACATAGAATCAACCAGGTTGGAAGAGACCTCCAAGATCATCCAGTCCAACCTAGCACCCAGCCCTAACCAATCAACTAGACCATGGCACTAAGTGCCTCATCCAGGCTTTTCTTGAAGACCCCCAGGGACGGTGCCTCCACCACCTCCCTGGGCAGCCCATTCCAATGGGAAATCACTCTCTCTGTGAAGAACTTCTTCCTAACATCCAGCCTATACCTACCCTGGCACAACTTGAGACCATGTCCCCTTGTTCTATTGCTGGTTACCTGGGAGAAGAGGCCACCCCCCACCTGGCTACAATGCCCCTTCAGGTAGTTGTAGACAGTAATAAGATCACCTCTGAGCCTCCTCTTCTCCAGGCTAAACAGGCACCTAACTGGTCCCAAACTTTCCTTCATTAATAGAAGATAAAACCACACAACCCCCCTCTTTTTTTAATAAGGGTGAGCTGCTCACTTTCAAACTTGAGTAGCACAGAAGTTTTCACTTGATCAGGAAGCTGGTTTAATTTACTGCTAGGTTACATGTTAAAGGCTTCAGTCATGACCATGGATTCTCAAATGCAGTTCAGTGCCTTGCTGAAATTTCTAGCTGCAGTACATTTAGCCTAATTGCTTTGGTGAGTTGGGTGCTTAGTAACTACCACTCTCCCGGGTTCTCCTGTTTAAAGGCCAAGCAGGAAAGAAGCCTGAGGGGTACAGGTGGACTAACCTGCCCTTTGGGCTTCACCTGTGGCGTCTGGGGAGATCTCTGCCAGTCTGACCGCAGTCCCGGACCGCGCATGACCAGGCTGCTCTGCTGTCAGGGGAGAGCGTTTAAACACCTGTATATAATAGCTTTAGCTATTTAAGCTCAAATGGGGTTTGAAGCAACAAGAAAGGCTGAGCAAAACGGTTCAGGTTTCAGTTGACAACTAAATGTGTGCACTGGGCCTTTAAGTATTTGGCCAGACACGTCTTGATTGCTTAGCTTTTGTTTGCAGCGCTGGAAAGTCAGCTGGGTAATACCCTGTAGCCAAAGCCTGTTCTACAGTGCCCTAAGCAGGCTGGGGGCAGGGGCGAGAGAGGCAGAATTAACAACAGCCAGGGCTCTATTTACTTATTTTCAGCTTTTTGTGAGCCAGCCTCATCGCAGGCCTTGGGAGGTTACCTATAAACATCATAGGGGCCTAAGATGATCCCAGGATGCTGGTTTTTAAGCCAGGCTTAAAAGGGAATGAGGGATGGGGATGAGGCATGGGGGTGATGGAAGCAGAAGCTGCCCCCAGCTGCAGGCGGTGGGGGGATGCCCCCCGAGTCTCTCCTTCTTTTCCCCCCTCGTTGTTTACAACAGGTTGAAGGAGTTCTCACGCTGGGTCTATGTCATTAGCTGGCTGCTGCCTCTGCACACGTTGCTGCCATGGCCTGTGGCAACCTGAATTAATTGTTTCAGTAGTTGGTGGTGGTTACTCGCCGTAATTATTATAATTTGCATTTATAAAAACATCTTTCATCTAAGGATCTCAAACTGCTTTTGCACACATTTAATTAAGCTTCACAACATCCTGTGAGGTAAGTGTCAAGAGTGTTGTTATAGCCATTTTTTACACAGGTTTCTCCAAGAAAACAAGGTCAGTCCCTGCCGTGGCTGCTGTTTGGTCCTCATTACGCTTGCACAGGTCGGAGCAGCCAGCGCGGCTGCAGGAATTAGGGGGTGCTGATCTAGGTCACTTTGCATTTCCCACATAGCTCTTGCTGCTGCCACGCTGTGTGGACACAGGCACTAAGCCACCACAAGCACAGTCAGAGCAACCTCAGCCCAGATTTCCATCCTGAGGTAGTGGCCCTTTCTTTCCCAGGAGCACTCCGGCAGCATCAAAGTCTTGGGAAGAGATAGATGTGGGCATCTCTGAGGACAGGCTGAGAGAAGGGAATGGAAGGGGAAAGAGGGGAGAGGAGAGGAGAGGAGAGGAGAGGAGAGGAGAGGAGAGGAGAGGAGAGGAGAGGAGAGGAGAGGAGAGGAGAGGAGAGAGGAGAGAGGAGAGAGGAGAGAGGAGAGAGGAGAGAGGAGAGAGGAGAGAGGAGAGAGGAGAGAGGAGAGAGGAGAGAGGAGAGAGGAGAGAGGAGAGAGGAGAGAGGAGAGGAGAGAGGAGAGGAGGAGAGGAGGAGAGGGGGAGAGGGGGAGAGGGGGAGAGGGGGAGAGGGGGAGAGAAGGGGAGAGAAGGGGAGAGAAGGGGAGAGGAGAGGAGAGGAGAGGAGAGGAGAGGAGAGGAGAGGAGAGGAGAGGAGAGGAGAGGAGAGGAGAGGAGAGGAGAGGAGAGGAGAGGAGAGGAGAGGAGAGGAGAGGAGAGGAGAGGAGAGGAGAGGAGAGGAGAGGAGAGGAGAGGAGAGAGGAGAGAGGAGAGAGGAGAGAGGAGAGAGGAGAGAGGAGAGAGGAGAGAGGAGAGAGGAGAGAGGAGAGAGGAGAGAGGAGAGAGGAGAGAGGAAAGAGAGGAGAGGAGAGAGGAAAGAGAGGAGAGGAGAGAGGAGAGAGGAAAGAGAAGAGAGGAGGAGAGGAGGAGAGGGGAGAGGGGGAGAGGGGGAGAGGGGGAGAGGGGGAGAGAAGGGGAGAGAAGAGAAGAGAAGAGAAGAGAAGAGAAGAGAAGAGAAGAGAAGAGAAGAGAAGAGAAGAGAAGAGAAGAGAAGAGAAGAGAAGAGGAGAGGAGAGGAGAGGAGAGGAGAGGAGAGGAGAGGAGAGGAGAGGAGAGGAGAGGAGAGGAGAGGAGAGGAGAGGAGAGGAGAGGAGAGGAGAGGAGAGGAGAGGAGAGGAGAGGAGAGGAGAGGAGAGGAGAGGAGAGGAGAGGAGAGGAGAGGAGAGGAGAGGAGAGGAGAGGAGAGGAGAGGAGAGGAGAGGAGAGGAGAGGAGAGGAGAGGAGAGGAGAGGAGAGGAGAGGAGAGGAGAGGAGAGGAGAGGAGAGGAGAGGAGAGGAGAGGAGAGGAGAGGAGAGGAGAGGAGAGGAGAGGAGAGGAGAGGAGAGGAGAGGAGAGGAGAGGAGAGGAGAGGAGAGGAGAGGAGAGGAGGGGAGGGGAGAGGAGAGGAGAGAGGAGAGAGGAGAGAGGAGAGAGGAGAGAGGAGAGAGGAGAGAGGAGAGAGGAGAGAGGAGAGAGGAGGGAGGAGAGAGGAGAGAGGAGAGAGGAGAGAGGAGAGAGGAGAGAGGAGAGAGGAGAGAGGAGAGAGGAGAGGGGAGAGGAGAGAGGAGAGGGGGAGAGGGGGAGAGGGGGAGAGGGGGAGGGGGGGAGAGGGGGAGAGGGGGAGAGAAGGGGAGAGGAGGGGAGAGGAGAGGAGAGGAGAGGAGAGGAGAGGAGAGGAGAGGAGAGGAGAGGAGAGGAGAGGAGAGGAGAGGAGAGGAGAGGAGAGGAGAGGAGAGGAGAGGAGAGGAGAGGAGAGAGGAGAGAGGAGAGAGGAGAGGAGGAAGGGGAGAGGAGAGAGGAGAGAGGAGAGAGGAGAGAGGAGAGAGGAGAGAGGAGAGAGGAGAGAGGAGAGAGGAGAGGAGGAGAGGAGGAGAGGAGAGGAGAGGAGAGGAGAGGAGAGGAGAGGAGAGGAGAGAGGAGAGAGGAGAGGAGAGGAGAGGAGAGGAGAGGAGAGGAGAGGAGAGGAGAGGAGAGGAGAGGAGAGGAGAGGAGAGGAGAGGAGAGGAGAGGAGAGGAGAAGGCAAGGCTCTCAGGAGACCTTATTATGGCCTTCCAATATCTGAAAGCTGAATACAGGAAAACTGAGGAGGGACTTTTTTAGGCTGTCAGGTAGTGATAAGACTGGGAGGAATAGATACAAGCTAGAGGAGGGCAGATTGAAATTAGACATTAGGATGAAGTTCTTGACCATGAGGATGGAGAGAGACTGGCACAGGTTGCCTAGGGAGGTGGTGGAAGCCTCATCACTGGAGGTGTTTAAGGCCAGGCTGGATGTGGCTCTGGGCAACCTGATGTAGTGTGAGGTGTCCCTGGCCATGGCAAGGGGGTTGGAGCTGGATGATCCTTGAGGCCCCTTTCAACCCTGACAATTCTACAATTGCCTGTTCTAGGAGAGGCTGTAAGTACTTCACCTCCATCCCTTACCAGCCTTGTGGGCAATCAACACTCCTGAGATCAGCTGAATCCCAGGTTGCTACTTGACTGTGGCATAGAGAAGTGAGGATGGACTCAAGGAAGGTGGACTGGGAGCTTGAGGGGACAACAGGAGGAGGCATTTTTCACAAGCTTGTGTCTTCTCCAAACTTGTGGCTGTGCTGTCTGAATTGGACCTGCCTCTCTGCGGGCTCTGTTGATCACCATATTAGCCCTGAGGAAGGCAGGTCTAAGTAAGTGCTTGTGCATTGAGTAAGAGGTCCTGGGCCATACCTTCACAAGCTCTTTACCATCCTCATCAATTTATCAGGGCTTGTTTACATGTGGCAAGGAGCAGATTAGCTGTTTGGAAAGAGCCTGTGGATGCACTTGCTCCAAAATAAAAGCCACTTTGTTTTTCTAAACTAAGTGGACTTCCAGGTAGAGAGGAAGAGGAGAGAGGGAAGTAATTTCATCCTACAGGGACCATTCAGTAGGAACTTTCTGAAGCAAGCTGTCACCTCATCACCAGCAACCAGCTTGCTTTTCCTGGAGAGGGTGTGTCAAGGGCAGACAAGAATCAGGGGGTCCTTGGCAAAGGTCTTGCATGCTTCTCTGTCTTTACCTGACCTGCCTTCTGCTTAGGCTAACAGTATGAAATCTTTGCTGAAAGCACATCTGGCTTTTCTCACATCAAAAAGCACAAATGAAAGGGACTTCAGTGTGCATTGCCCCACTCGTAGGAGACGCAGGTACCAGCAGAGGCTTTAGCCAGGCTTCTTTGGAGGAGCACCTCAGTGAAACTCAGGTAAAGCAGGTCCCACTCTTCAGCTTAAACACATCTGGAGTGCCCTTCAGGGATGGTGTTGCTCATGAAATCAGTCACAGAATCCTAGAATTGTTCCAACTGGGAAAGCCCTCTAAGATCATCCAGTCCAACATTCAACCCAGTACCACCATGGCCACTAAACCATGTCCCCAGGTGCCATGGCCAGACGGTTCTTGGACACCTGCAGGGCTGGGGACTCCACCTCCTCCCTGGGCAGCCTATTCCAATGCCCTGACCACTCTTGCAGCAAAGACATTTTCACTAATGTCCAACCTAAGCCTGCCTGGGTGCAACTTGAGGCCATTTCCTCTCCTGTCACCTAATACTCAGGAGAAGGGACCAACCCCCACCTCACCCCAACCTCCTTTCAGATGGTCACAGAGAGCCAGAAAATCTCCTCTTACCTCTGTTTCAGTTCCCCTGAGACTGTCTACAGGACTCCTTCTGGTCCATGTTTCTGTTGCAGGGTAGCCAGAGGAGGAGGTCTGCCCCAAGGACAGAATTTCATTTCACCTGGTGTCCCACTTTCAGCAGAAGCAGAGGGAGGGCCTTGGGCTAGGCCTGCATTTTTACTGGAGCTTTCTTTCTGCTTGTCCACTCCTCTGGACTTGTTCATGTTTGCTGCTGCTACTGCCCAGAAAAGAGAAATGAAGCATCAGCCACCTGGGGCTTGGGAGGGTAGGGTGCCATGGGAAGCCCAGCATCAGCCCCACAGAGGGGACTTCCCTTGCAGCTGTCAGAAAACCTTCCATCCCCTCAAATCAGTGCCTTTGGAGTCTGTTTCTCTTTTTGGAAAGGGGGGAGATACAAATTCTGCTGGTTTTATCTCACAGTGTAGAAACTGAGACTTTATGGGTGCTGAAACAGGCTGCCCAGGGAGAGTTGTGGAGCCTCACGAAACGCTGCTGGATGTGTTCCTGTGTGATCTGCTCTAGGTGATCCTTCTCTGGCAGGGGGGGTTGGACTGGATGAGCTTTCGAGGTGGCTTCCAGCCCCTGACGTTCTGTGATTCTGTGTTATCCTTTTTGGACCTCAATCCCTCCCAGCTATTGCAGATGAACTCTGCCTGCCCAGGCACCAGAGCCAGTGCCCCAGGGCATTTCTTCCTATCTCAGGGATACGCAGGATGTGCGCTCGCATGCCCCTGCTGCCTCGCAGCTCCAGCTTTGCATGCAGCTTGGCCTCAGGAACCTGTACCTCCAGTATTGCAATACCTCTCTCAGTCTCTGTCATCAAGAGTTTAACCACAGTTCAGAGCAGTGTCAGTGGCCCTGCTCCAAGCGCGCAGAACGGCTGCAATTCGTTATCTTGACAAATTAACTGGGCTGAGGCAATTCTTTTCTGAGAGAGCTACAATTAGCTGCCTCTTGAACTCCAGCCTTGCTCTGGCAGCAGCATGCACCTGCTCAAAAAGTGTTGCTGCTGCTGCTGCCACTTGGACTTCCCCAGCTGTAACAGCAGCTCTTATGCTGAGAGCATTGCTGTCCTCATGCCACTCGTACCCTGCCACAGCATGGGGGAACAGTGCAGACCTCGGTTGTCAGTGACATGGAGCTCAGCTGGTGAAGAGGAAGGGCTCTCTGAAGCCCAAGATGGTCTTGCTGTATGGTCTCCAGGAGAGGGTCAGAGCTGGAAACACAGTGCTTGTGGCACAAAACCACCAGGAGGGCCTGGTGTGAAAGGTGTTGTATCAGAGGCACATCACCAGTTGTTCCATCACCAGTTCTGAGCACAGCTGCCTAGGCCAGTGGGAGAAGGCAGCTTCCTGTCCCCTTTCCACTCACAGAAAGCAGTACCCCATGCAGAATCAAACCAGAGATTTGCTTTGAAAAAGGAAGCATCCTTCTGATGGTGTTTTTTCCATGGGCTTTAGGCAGGACTTCATAGACCTGGTGAAATCTGACTTGCCATCAGGCACAGTGCCCCTGTCCTGATGTGGGCAGGAGCTGATGCTCCAGGGGAAACTCACCTCCCAGCCTGGAGGAGCAGCTTCTTTCTGCCTCTTTTTACCAAGCCATGAAGATTCGTCCACTTCCATCCCAGTGTGGGCAGATGCATTTCTTCTCCATTTCCCTGTGAAAGGCAACTCCTTCTGCTCCTCAGCCTTGGTTCACCCATGGGCACTGTCTTCCCTCACACAAGGGTGCTAAAAGGTATCATAGACTCAAAGAATCATTTCAGTTGGCAAAGTCTTCCAAGCTTGTCCAGTCCAACCATTCTTTAATTCTACTGAGGCTGGGGCTCAGCACCACAGCTCTGCCTCTTTCAAACACCTCCAGCCATGGGCATTCAACCACCTCCCTGGGCAGCCTCTGCCAGGCTTTGAGAACTCTTTCAGTCAACAAGTTTTCTCTCGTTTCCCATCTTAAACCTCCCCCTGGTGAAAACTTGAGGCCATTTACTCTCATCCTATCACTTATTCCTAGGGAGAAGAGAACAAGCTCCACCAGATCCCTTAACCATTTGGCTGAACCATTCCCTTTTGGAAGTTCTGTTTGGATAACAGCTGCCCTGATGAAGGCTTGTGTTTGCCTAGAGCCTCTTTGTATGGTCTTGGTGGCTGGGAGTTTCCTTGAGCTCCACTTTGAACTTCAAGACTTCAATACCCCAAACATTTAACCCTCAATTTCTTTTCTGCTTTATCAGTTTGGACAGCTTCCAGCTGGCAACATTTGTTTGCAGGCTTCCAACTGCACCTTGTGTCTGCAGATGGATTTCTCTTTCAATTAACCCCCTGAAATGGTTCTGTTCTCCCCTGAGCCTACCTGCCTCCGGTCTGGCTGGCACATCTGCCTGCTCTGGCTGCCTGGAGGGCAGAAGCCAGAAGCAGAGGTGCTGGGTCCTTGGGCTGAAAGTGCCAAGCAGAGGGTGTGCCCCTTGCATGGGCGTCATGAGGAGCAGGCTGAAGGAACACGCAGGTTCGGCAGTGCCTGCTTTGCCCGTTGTGGGTTGGGGCTTGCAATGCCAGAGGCACTTTTGCCTCTGTGGAGTCTCTAGAGCACCACTTAAGAACAATCAGGTCTTCCCTGAATGCTGTAGCTGAGATGCTCTGGAGCAGGCACCCACACCCTTCACCCCAAGCAGTGGGCCTGCCTCTGCTCACCAGCAGCCCTTGCCCAGCTGGCCTTTGGGATAGGTATTTTTGGACAATCAAAATGGGGAAGGAAAGAAAAAGACCTAAAGTACCACTTCGAGTGCCGAGCCACCAGGAATGTCCTTCTGAGCAGCAGCAGCCTTGGCTTGCTTAGCTGCTGCCTTGGCACTGCAGCCGCTGAACGTGTGCCTGCAGCCGAGCGCAGAGCCGCTTGCCCACTGCCAGCATGGCCAGGCAAAGGTCACTTAGTTGGGGAAACCCCATAAAATCTGGAGGTGCATTGCTGAGAGCAGCCTTTGAAGTGAAAGGGCCTGAAACTGCAGCCAATGCCTGCTTGTGCAGGCTCTGGCAACTGGTAAGCCATCACCGCTTGGTGCTACTGCGTCTGGATCACCCTGCAGGATGCCTTCCCTTGCTCTTCTTTTAGTGAAATACTTATTCCTAATTCCTAAAGAACCTGCTTACCAAGGCTCCAGGGAGGTAAAAATGAGCTCTTCAGCCTCTATAGTGGTGAGCTTCATTTTGGATATGATTCCAGCAGAGCAAATGAGCAGCAGAGATTGAAGTCTTGGCCCGAGCTAGTAAAGGCTTGGTGCTTCCAGTTGCAGAAAGGTCTGAAGCCAAGTTTCACCAAAAGCTGCAGGAGACTGCTGGCTGAAATGCACCCATCCAAGCTACAACAAGAAGAGGAATTGGTTAGAAATGTTAACTCCTGCTTTAGGCCTCTCACCTAACTTCTGTTTTAACTCTTGCGTTCCTTGGCACTCCCCCTGCAACAGTTGTGCTGCTGCTAAACTGCCTAGCAGACAGCCAGGGAAATAATGAGGAGTTGTGATGCCACCAAGGATTGCTTCTCCTCAGCAGTGATGGAAGGGCTTTATCTCCTCAGGGATCAAATTGTTAAATTACAACACAAATGGGAGATCTCCTGATTGAATGTGCCTGTCTCCAGCTCTCCCCGCAGCTACTGGCTCTTTGCAAGGGGTTGTAAAAGTACTCTAAACCAAACTGCATTTTGGATGTGTCTGAGGAAAATGTCTCACAGCTGGGAACTGAGGAAACCTTATTGTGGCCTTCCAGTATCTTAAGGGGGCTACAAGAAAGCTGGGGAGGGACTTCTTAGGCTGTCAGAAAGTGATAGGACTGGGGAGAATGGATCCAAGCTAGAGGAGGGGAGATTCAGATTAGACATTAGGACAAAGTTCTTGACCATGAGGATGGAGAGAGACTGGCACAGGTTGCCCAGGGAGGCAGTGGAAGCCTCATCACTGGATGTGTTTAAGGCCAGGCTGGATATGGCTCTGAGCAACCTGATGTAGTGTGAGGTGTCCCTGGCCATGGCAGGGAGGTTGGAGCTGGATGATCCTTGAGGTCCCTTCCAGGCCTGACAGTTCTGTGATTCTGTAACTGATGAAATGACACCAAAGGGAGGCTGTAGCCAGCTTGAAGTCAGTCTCTTCTCCCAGGCAACCAGCAGCAGAACAAGGTGACACAGTCTCAAGCTGTGCCAGGGCAGGTCTAGGCTGGATGTTAGGAGGAAGTTGTTGGCAGGGAGAGTGATTGGCATTGGAATGGGCTGCCCAGGAAGGTGGTGGAGTCCCCATCCCTGGAGGTGTTGAAGCAAAGCCTGGATGAGGCACTTAGTGCCATGGTCTGATTGATTGGACAGGGCTGGGTGCTAGGTTGGACTGGATGATCTTAGAAGCCTCTTCCAACCTGCTTGATTCTATGTTCTATAAAACAACCTGAAAATGAGAGGCCATAGAAAACCAGACCAAAAGAAGCAGTCTAAGTCTATGAAGGAGGAATCTATGTCTGAAGCCTTTGTGGTTCATTAGGGTATATTTGGCATTCACTGGGGTATATTTGCAACTCCTGAAGCACAAAAAAACTCCAAAACCACCTGGTATTTTTGGAAGGAGTGACATGTTTTGAACTGATGAGATTTTTGGAAGATCAGTGTGAAGAGCTGGGGTTAAATGCTTGCTTCAGTGTTTTAAAGGCCTTTTGTCTCCCTGTTGCCTAAGGAGGCTGTGCATTGCGACTGCTCTGTGAGCATCAGAATGTACAGAAGTGGCTCTGCCTGCCATGCTGGGCTCAAAAAGGAGGAGTCAAATGGCTTCTCTCTCCCTGATCAGCTACCTTATTTTCCAAGCCTCCAACAGGCTAGACTTCTACAGCAATGATTTGGTGGCTTCTGTTAAGTTGAGCTGTCCAGTTGGCCAATAATTTTGCCATGCAACTGCATGGTTGAAAAAATCACTTTTATCCCTGAGACTCCAGTGAAGGATACTAGAGAATGGAAGGAGCTCCTGATCCACAGGAGGGAATAGCTATGGTTAAACAGAGGGCTGGAACTGGGGTGATATTTAAGGTCCCTTCCAACCCAGCCCATTCTATTAATCTATGAATCTTTGGGATCCAGGCTGGATCCTGCTGCTGGGTGCCCCAGTGCTGCTGGCAGGAAGGGAAGAAGGGACTAACAGTTTGAATATCTTTCCCACCTGCTCTGGCTGCCAGAAGCAGTCCTGTGTTGATGCATTTTTCATTGGACCCCTCCCTGGAGATGTTCAAGGCCAGCTGAATGAGGCCTTGAGCAACCTGGGCTAGTGAGAGTGCCCATGGCAGGAGGTTGGAACTGGGTGATCTTTAAGATCCCTTTCAATCCATCCCACTCTATCAGTCTGTCAGTCTATAACGAGACACTGAGGAGTTGGGAAGGCATGAGATCTCCTCACCTGTAGATGCTGTTTGGAGAGCACCCAGCTCTCCAAAGCCTAGGAGCACCCAGGGGAGGTGTAAAGAAAGGCATTTGGCTGCTCCAGACAGGTGCTGGATGTAGCAGGAGCAGCTCTCAGCAGATTTTGGAACGGCAGTTGTGTGTGTACAGCATCACCCAGTCACTGCTCCGTGGGGTAGTGCAGATAAAGACTTTCAGCAGCACAGTGTGGCCCAAGTGATTGCATCCCATAAATGACTTCAACGATGAAACAACAGTGTCAGCCACCAGACCAACTCGCAGGTCCCTAAAGCAAGACTCAGATCCCCAGATCCTGAGGTGATAAGCAAATAGGAGGTTAGAAATGAAGCCAGCAGGAGTTGGTTGTGTAATAAACCAAACAAGGATGAAGAAAATGTTGGAGACATGCAGAGGGTGGATGAAAGGTGATGGCTTCAAACTGGAAGCAGCAAGATGGAGATCAGACAGTAGGAGAAAATTCTTCCCTGGGAGGCTGGTGAGGCACTGGAACAGGATGCCCAGAGAAGCTGCGGAGGCTTCATCCCCTGAAAGTGTTCAAGGACAGGTTGGATTGGGCTTTGAGCAACCTGGGCTACTGGAAAGTGTTCTTGCCTATGCTTCTGTGGTTACCTGAATATAACATCTTCAGTGCATCTTGTCATGCCTCCAAAGCTGTTGGGCACCAAAGCTTAGCCAGAGCTCTCATCTAGATGCTAGGAACCATCAGCCTTTCCTAGCTTGGAATCTCAGAATGTCAGAGGTTAGAAGGGACCTCCAGAGACCATCCAGTCCAACCCCCCTGCCAAAAGCAGGATAACACAGGGTAGTCAACACAGCAACACACCCAGGTGGGGTTGGAAAATCTCCGGAGAAGGAGACTGCACAACCTCTCTGGGCAGCCTGCCCCCCGCCTCCAGCACCCTCACACCAAAGAAGTTTCTCCTCATCTTGATGTGAAGCCTTCTCTATTCCAGTTTGAATCCCTTGTTCCTTGTCTTTATTACCATGCATCACTGAAAAGAGCTTGGCCCCCTCCACTTGAGCCCCACCCCTCAGATATTTATAGGCATTGATCAGGTCCCCTCTCAGCCTTCTCCTCTCCAGACAAATAGCCCCAAGGCTCTCAGTCTCTCTCCACAGGGAAGATGTTCAAGTCCCCCAGTCATCCTCTGGCTCTCTATTGGATTCTCTCCAGCAAGTCTCTGTCTCTCTTGAATTGAGGAGCCCCAGACTGGACACGGTGTTGCAGGTGTGGTCTCAGCAGGGCAGAGCAGAGGGGCAGGAGAACCTCCCTAGCCCTGCTGCTGGCCACACTTTCCTTGCTGCCCCTCAGGATGCTCTTGGCCTTCTTGGCCACAGGAGCATCTTGCTGCCCCATGCAGAACTTGCTGTGCACAGCACTCCAAGGGCTTTCTCTGTGGAGCTGCTTTCCAGAGCAGCTTTCCCAAGCTCCATGGCTTTGTTGCCAAAATCCTTCCCTTTTTAATTAAAGGTGGCTGCCTCGCCTCTGGTTTGGGAAGGGCTGTGTTTTCAAACAGGGTGCCTTGCACATTTCTTTCTACTGCTGCAGCGCTGCTCACAAGCTACACAGTCTGGTGGCTCACAACAGAAGCCTGCATTGCTTTGCTCTAGAGCTCATATCTGATGGGTTTGTGGCTTTGAACCACTCCTGGTATCTGATCCTATCTAATGTTCTGCTGCAACTCTGCAGCTGCATACTGAGACGTTCAAGCCTCATAACTTGAGGTCAGTTTCAGATGTTTGTTTTAGATATGAAAGTGCAAGGAAATCTGTTTGCACTCCCGTGGGTAAGAACCCTCTCCACACTCCATGAAAGATGAGAGGCTGGAGCAGGTCCAGCGAAGGGCAAGGAAGATGGGGAAGGGTCTGGAGAAGAGAGCTGGGGAGGAGCAGCTGAGGGAGCTGGGGGTGTTTAGTGTGGAGAAGAGGAGGCTGCAGGCAGAGCTCATTGCTCTCTACAGCTCCCTGAGAGCAGCTGGAGCCAGGTAGGGGTGGGGCTCTGCTCTCTGGTAAGAAGAGATAGGAGAGGAAATGGCCTCAAATTGTGCAAGGGGAGATGAGGAAAAATGTCTTTGCTGCAGGAGTGGTCAGGCACTGGAACAGGCTGCCAAGGGAGATGGTGGAGACCCCATTCTTGGACTGGATGATCCTGGTGGTCCTTTCCAACCACAGCAATTCGTAGTGATTAGATGTTGTGCTGAGGGATTTGGTTTAGTCAAGGACTTGTCATGTGAAACTAATGATTGGACTTGATGAGCTTGAAGGGCTTTTCCAATCTGGGAAATTCTGTGATTCTGTGATCCTTGGAGGTGTTCCAAAACCACGTGGCCATGGCATTTGGGGACAGGGTTTGATGGCCATGGTGGTGCTGGGTTGGTTGTTGGGCTGGATCAGCTTGGGTGGTTTTCCAACTGGAACTGTGATGCTGTGATAAGAGTCAGCAGCAATCTCATGGCGTTAGCTTTTTAGGACTGGAAGATTCAGAAGGGAAGATTCAGAAGCACTTGGAAGGAGATTTGCCCTCCTAAGCTGACAAGCATTCCAGGTCTGTGGGCAAAGTGGAACCCAGCAGCACGGCAAGGCTGGCAGGACCATTACATCCTTCCCACTGCCCAGGGTGCTGCTATGGAATCTCCTGCAGAGCAGCTTATACAGGATCCAGGAGGCAGAGAACAGTGGGAGAGAAACAGGATTAGAGAAGACAAAAACCTCTAAAGAGTCTCACAATGTTGAGAAAAGTCTTTTCAAGGCTTTATCAGTAACAGGATTTTATTCTTTCCTTTTTTTTCCTCCCTTGATCCAAACTCTGCTTGCCTGAGGGTTTGGTCACTTTATTTATTTGTTTGTTTATTCACTTATTTATTTAGTTTGAATCTCACACCCAGAATACTCAAGTCCACCTCGCTAAGCCTTGCAGGTACTTGCAAACAATTTCCCTTCACCAAAGAGCTTCAACTGGGATTTGGGAATTGGAGGTCCCTCTTTCACCTACTCAAAGGTCTCTATGGTGTACCTAACTATTTTGGGGCAAAGCTAAAGAGAGCCTTTATTTGTGAAGGAAGGAGTCCCATAGACCCTTGTAGGGGAGCAATCCAGCTGCTAAGGCTGTGACCTGCGTGGCAGCAGTGGCACGGAGGTGGCAGCCCTTGGTGACCAGCTGGACTTTCTCTGGCTGACAGTTCAGAGCAGGCATTCCCTCCTTGCTGACTAAAGCCAACAAACACTGCCTCCTTCCCTTCCACAAGCTCTTGGACGTTATTGGTGCTGGTTGTTAGCTGCTTGGCCTCCTTTTCCAGGGGAGCAGCCAAAGGCGAGAGCTGCGCAAGCAGAAGGCTTTGCGTTGGATTTGACCCTTTGTGAGAGAGGAGCCCCTCGGCTGCGGTGACAGCCAAGGCACACAGCTGGCAGCTCGATTGGTGCTTGTACCTTATGTCAGCCTGATGTCATCTCCTGATTCCTCTCAACAGAGCTCCTGGGGCAGTCGGACGAGGAGGACCCAGCCGTCGGCGCTTGCATCGCCGCACCTTCAGAGCAGGGCCGAGAGCGCCCCCCCGCCGCTGCCAGCCTGCTGCCCGCAGCACCCCTGAGGAGCTGCTCCCGCAGGTGAGGGACGCGGGCGGCTTGCGGCACTGCCAGCCACAGCCACAGCGCAAGGCAGGGCAAGAGCCTGCATCTGCGCTGCACAACATGCCAGGGTGGAGGAACACCAAAGCACAGCCCTACGAGGAGAGGCTGAGGGAGCTGGGATTGGTTAGCCTGGAGAAGAGGAGGCTCAGGGGTGACCTTATTGCTGTCTGCAACTACCTGAGGGGTGGTTGTGGCCAGGAGGAGGTTGCTCTCTTCTCTCAGGTGGCCAGCACCAGAACGAGAGGACACAGCCTCAGGCTGCGCCAGGGGAGATTTAGGGTGGAGGTGAGGAGAAAGTTCTTCACTGAGAGAGTCATTGGACACTGGAATGGGCTGCCCGGGGAGGTGGTGGAGTCGCCGTCCCTGGAGCTGTTCAAGGCAGGATTGGACGTGGCACTTGGTGCCATGGTCTGGCCTTGAGCTCTGTGGTAAAGGGTTGGACTTGATGATCTGTGAGGTCTCTTCCAACCTTGGTGATACTGTGATACTGTGAACCATTACCTAAAGGATTTTCAAAGTGCATCTTTGATGTTCTGCACTTCCCTGACGACCTCAGCTCCCTGATCTTCATGGTCTTTTCCAGCCTTCAGGAGGCTGTGATTCTAGGAAGACACTAAGCAGGGACTAAGAAAAACTTGGAGGCCAGAAGAACATGGACACAAAGCAATCTCTAGAAACAGAGCTGGGGAAGCACTTAACATGCCCTAGCAGAGCCATGTTTGTGTGAAACCATCGGGACAAACACAGCCCTTCCTGATGGATGCAGGGAAGAGAAGCACAGGAAGAGAGAACAGCAGGAGAGGGACAGCACTGGGAATGCAGGGAAATAAGAGGTGCAGGTGGAAAACACAGCACTCTGAGAGAGTTGGGGCTGTTCAGTCTGGAGAGGAAAAGGCTCCCAGCAGACCTTATGTGGCCTTCCAGGATCTGAAGTGGGCTACAAGAAAGCTGGGGAGGGACTTTTTAGGCTGTCAAGAAGTGATAGAACTAGGGGGAATGGACCCAAGCTAGAGGAGGGGAGATTCAGATTAGACACTAGGACGAAGTTCTTGACCATGAGGATGGTGAGAGACTGGCACAGGTTGCCCAGGGAGGCAGTGGAAGCCTCATCCATAGATGGTTTTAAGGCCAGGCTGGATATAGCTCTGAGCAACTTGATGTAGTGTGAAGTGTCCCTGGCCATGGCAGGGAGGTTGGAGCTGGATGATCCTTGAGGTCCCTTCCAGCCCTGACAGTTCTGTGATGCTGTGATTCTATGAACTTTGAAAAACCTACCATAATCTTCGCTTGCCTGTGATCAAAATCCCTAGGACAACCTCGGGGCAGTGCCCTTCTTCCAAAGTGGAGTAAAACCTGGAACTTACCTATGGTGTGAGAAACACCAGGTCTGACAGCTGGGCTGTTTTCCCAGTGCAGTTGTTGCTAGAGAGGCAGCACACCACCTTGGGACAGGGGAAACGTCAGAGTAAAGCATCTCTTCCACAAGGAACAGCTGTTTCTCTTAGTTTTCTTCAGGAAAAACATGAGAGAGTCTTCAGAAGAAGAGGATTTGTTCCCAGTCAGCGTTCAGAGGCACTTACTTTTATTTGCTGTAGGACATGGAGCAGATTCTCCTAGGTCTGATAAGGCACTTGGAGAGCAGGGAGGCGATTCCAGGCAGCCAACAGGGCCTTACCACGGGCAGATCCTGCCTGACCAACCTGGTGGCTTTCTGTGATATTGCATGCTGGACTTGAAGGCCTCCAGAGGTCCTTTCCAGCCCCTGACATCCTGTGATCCTGCGATCCAGTGACTATGCCAGTGGACAAGGGACAATCTATGGATTGATGTACCTGGACTGCTGCCAGGACTTTGACACAGGCCCATGCCTGGAGATATTCAAGGTGAGGCTGGAGAGGCCAACCTGTTCTAGTGGAGAATGAGTGCTGGACTGGATGAGCTTTGCAAGTCTGTTCCAGCCCAAGTGATTCTGTGATTGTGTTCAAGGTCCTTCCCCAGCTTAGTTGTTTTTCTCTGGACATGCTCCAACCTCTCAATGTCCTTTTTGGAGTGAGGGACCCAAAACTGAACCCAGTACTCAAGGCATGGCCTCCCCAGTGCAAAGCAGAGGGGGCAATCACATCCTTAGAGCTGCTGGCCACACTCTTGCTGATGGAAGCCAGGATGTCATTGTCTTTCTTGGCCACCTGAGCCCACTGCTGGCTCATGTTCAGCTGGGCAGGAATTAACACCCCCAGGTCCTTCCCCAGTCAGCTCTCCAGCCGCTCTGCCCTGGGCCTGTGGTGTTGCTGTGGGGTTGTTGTGGCCCAAGTGCAGCACTCCACGCTTGACCTTATTAAATCTCATGCCATCGGCCTCAGCACAGCTCTCCAGCCTGTCCAGATCTCTCTAACAAAGAGAGTAAGGTCATGCTGGAGACTGTTGAGTGCAGGTGACTTTGCAAGCGCTGCAGCAAGAGCAGGTCCTCTGACCCAGCACTAGAGCAGAGCCAGAGCCTGGGTGCCCATGAGGCAGAGCTGTGAACAGAGCCTCCTTCCTTCAGCTCACCTCTGCCCGTTGGGCGCTCACTGCGGCACACATCTCTGCCAGTGCCACCTCTACCTTTGCCAGGCATCAGGCAGAGAGATTGCAGGGCTCTGCTTTCCTCCTACTCCCAGGCTCCCTGGCTTGACCACATTTGCCTGCCCCTACCCAGGTGGCTCACCAAAAGTTGCTGAGCCTCACAAGTGGCTCCTTGCAATCCCATGAGCTGCATAAAGTGCTGGCCTTTCCCAAGGCTCTTATTTGCCTCTTGGCAGGTGGGTGAGCATGAAGCAGGCTCCCCACCCACACCACCAGCTGACACTTGGTGCTTGCAGCTGACCTCACCCTGAGGAGGGCAGAGGTTTTGGTGGCCTCTTGCAGCACTGCGGAAGAAAATTTCTCACGGCTCCCCTGGCTGGCCACAGCTGCTTGAAGCCTGCCAACGTGGATTTGAGTTTTAAAGGCACTCCCTGTGCCTGGCTAGGAAAGTCACCTCCTGAGGCACAAGGTGATGCCCCACAACCTCTTCTTTGTGCTTAAAAAAACTCACAGCCACTTAGGAGCACAGAGTTTGTTTTCTGTGAGACATCTGCCGACAGATCTGCATCAGACTCCTCCATGCAAAGATACTTGGATAATGAAAGGAGGAAAGGTTTAGTGTGTTAGGAGCCTATATAAACAGGGACCTGCTCACTTCTGCTGCCATTGCACTGTTTCATCTGTCTGACTAAGACATTCCAGCCTTACCAGACATTTGTTTCCCTAACCTGAAACCCCAGCAGAGGTCATGGTTTGTAATGGGTACATGGTTACATAGCTACCTGGAGCACTGCATCCAGTTCTGGGACATACAACACGAAAGGGACATAGAAGTACTGAAGAGGGTCCAGAGAAGGCCACGAAGATGCTCAGAGGGCTGGAGAACCTTCCTGTACAGGGTTAACCCTCCTGGAGGGAGTGGTCTTGAACCTGACCCCAGGTGGTCTCGACCCCTCCCCAGGGGTGGGTCTGATCACTACCAGGTGATGGTGGTTAATTCACTCCCCTTTCCTGTCTAAGATCCATAAAAGCAGGGGGACTTCCTCTTTGCTCTCTCTTCCCTGCATCCCTCCTCAACAGGAGCCACCATCCTGTTCCTGGTTCTCTTTTGTCTCACCATGTGGCCATCACCCACGAGGAGGACTAAACCCATTGCCATCAAATCTGGTTGTATATTTACCTCTTTTGTATCTTGTTCTCCCATCCCTATATCTTTGTAACTTCCCTACCTCATGCACCTTTTATTTGCTGTTACACTTTTCTTCTTTTAACTTCCAAATCACAATGAGATTATTTATTTGGGTCTGCTTTTACCTTTCCTCTCTCCCCATCTAATTCCTTTTCTTTTGGGAGGGAAGAGGGAAGGGCATCCTATAAATTGTCATTGCTTCTAGCAGCTATATTTGAGTCTCTGGGAAAGTTAAATTAGAGCTGAGACACTTTCCTATGGGGACAGGCTGGGAGAGCTGGGGATGTTCAGCCTGGAGAAGAGAAGGCTCCAGGCAGACCTTAGAGAAGCCTTCCAGTACCTGAAAGGGCTACAGGAAAGCTGGGGAGGTACTTTTGATGAGGACTGGGAGTGCCAGGATGAGAGACAGTGGCTTTGAGCTGGGAGAGGGGAGATTGAGACTGGAGATGAAGAAGAAATTGTTGAGAGAGGGTGGAGAGACACTGGCACAGGTTGCCCAGGGAGGCTGTGGCTGCCCCCTCCCTGGAGGTGTTCATGGACATGGTGGATGAGGCCTTGAGCAACCTGGGCTGATGTGAGGCATCCCTGCCCATGGCAGGGAGTTAGAACTGGATGATCCTGAAGGTCTCTTCCAACTCAAAGCATTGGTCTGTTCTCCCAGACACCTAGTGAGAGAACAAGAGGACATAGCCTTGAACTGTGCCAGGGCAGTTTAGGCTGGCCAAGAGTGGCTGAGGCACTTGGAGCCATGGTCTGGTTGATTGGCTAGGGCTGGGTGCTAGGTTGGACTGGATGAGCTTGGAGGTCTCTTCCAACCTGCTTGATTCTATGATTAGGAAGAAATTCTTCATGGAAAGAGTGATTGGCATTGGAATGGGCTGCCCAGTGGAGCCCCCATGCTCGGAGGAGTTTAAAAGGAGGCTGGATGTGGCACTTAGTGCCCTGGTTTAGTTAATTAGAAGGGTTGGGTGATGGGTTGGACTTGACGATCCTAGAGGTCTCTTCCAACCTGGTTAATTCTGTGATTCTCTCTGATCCTGTGGAGCTGAACCCACAGATGAACCCCAAATGAAGTCGTGTTTGCTTTCTGCTGCCTCAGCATGAATTGCCTCAGAAACTGGCGCCGGTGCCAGGCGGAGAGGCAGCAGAGTTGGTGAAGTCGCCGCTGCAGAGTGCTCGCAGCTGAGCCTCTTAGCAGCGCATTGCAGAGTTTGTTCTTCTGACCAACTTCCCACACCACAGATTCGTATTTGCCATTTCTCCTGACCACTTCTTCCCAGCCACCAGCCACTACCTGCAGCGTGGGAATCGATGAGGACACATGAGAGCCTGGAATGGGTTGCCCAGGGAGGTGGTTGAGGCCACGTCCCTGGGGATGTTTAAGGCCAGGTTGGATGAGGCTGTGGGCAGCCTGATCTAGGGTAGGGTGTCCCTGCCCATGGCAGGAGGGCTGGAACTAGATGATCCTTGTGGTCCCTTCCAACCCTGACTGATTCTGAGTCTCAACATCCTGTCTCCCATGAAGGGTCCTCATCATTGGTTAGCTTGGGCATTTTTGGTTTCCTTACTGACTGTCCCCCTTTCTCACGCTGTGTGACACCAGGCTGTGGTCTGTACGGATTGTGCCCTCCAGTGAGATAAATGTACAGCCTGGATTGTTTCAAATTTGCTTCCAAAGCCTTTCCCCTTGAGAAAAAAAGGAGGAAATTGCTTGTCTTTGTCATAGATTTAGGACTTCGCTTTTCTTCCTTCTTTTCCTTTTCTTCTCTTTTCTTTTCTTCCAAGTGCGAGGTCCTGCATCTGGGTCGGGGCAATGCCAAGCTCAAATCCAGGCTAGGCAGTGAGTGGCTGGAGAGCATCCCTGAGGGGAGGGACTTGGGTGCTGCTGGGTGAGAAGCTCAACACGAGCCAGCAGTGTGCACTTGCAGCCCGCAGGGCCAACCAGAACCTGGGCTGCAGCAGGACAAGTGTGGCCAGCAGGGCCAGGGAGGTGATTCTCCCCCTCTACCGTGCTCTGCTGAGACCCCTCCTGGAGTACTGCATCCAGTTCTGGAGCCTCTATTACAAGAGGGATGTGGAGATGCTGGAGTGTGTCCAGAGAAGGGCCACGAGGATGCTCAGAGGGCTGCAGCAGCTCTGCTGTGAGGACAGACTGAAGGAGTTAGAGCTGTGCAGTCTGCAGAAGAGGAGGCTCCCAGGTGACCTTCTTGTGGCCTTCCAGGATCTGAAGGGGGCTACAAAAAGGCTGGGGAGGAACTTTTTAGGCTGTGAGAGAGTGACAGGACTGGGGGGAATGGAGCAAAGCTGGAGGTGGGGAGCTTGAGAGTGGAGGTGAGGAGGAAGTTGTTGAGCATGAGAGTGGTAAGAGGCTGGAATGGGCTGCCCAGGGAGGTGGTTGAGGCCCCATGGCTGGAGGTGTTTAAGACCAGACTGGATGAGGCTGTGGGCAGCCTGCTCTAGGGTAGGGTGTTGCTGGCCATGTCGGGGGGGTGGAACTGGCTGATCCTTGTGTCCATTCCAACCCTGACTGATTCTATGATTCTCAGCTCCCTAAGCCCTGTGCTCAATGCAGCCTCCTGCCTTGGCTGAGGCACTTCAGCCAGGTTTTAGATGTGTTACTGTAGGCCACTTGTCAGTTTGCCTCCTCAACATCATTTAAATCCTTGAGATGTTGTCTCTGAGGGCTTGTTTTGTAGTCTGGGGAGCAAAGTTCATCTTTAGCTTTTGTTTGCTTCATCCCCTGTGCATTGGCACACCATGGCTGGCTGCAAATGTCCCTGCTGGTGATGCGACAAGAGGCAGCTCAGATTTGGCCTCCTGAGCCTTGCTGCAGGTGTAACACGAGGGGATGCAGTGCTGCTGCTCTCTCTTTGGCCTTCTGGATGCTCAGCAGTGCCAGTGGTTCAGTTCTGCTCCCATCTGCCACAAGTCTCCACTAGGTCATGGCCCTTTGGCTGAAGCCATCTCAAAGCTGAACTGTTCTGCCCAAGATCTGCTGTGGGAAAAGCCTTGGGTACTGGTGGCTCCCCTCTTCTCTGTGAGACCCCAGGGCAGGGCACTGCAGATGTTCAGCAGAGCCATTCAGGGCCTCCCCTTTCTTTCTTTCCAGAGCCTTGTGTTGTCTGCATTGGTTTTACATCTTGGTATCAGCTCCTCGCAGCAGCCCCATGAAATCAATTGACCTTCATTACTGCATTTCTTTCTGCCCCCTCTGTCAGGCCCAGATACTGCCTCAAATCTGTTTCTCATCCCCATTTCTGGAAGTTCATCTCCAGCACACACTCAGCTTCTTGAGTTTTCATTTGGACAGAAGCTGGGTTTTAGAACAGCTGGGGCACATCTTGTGAATTACACCCAGGCAGAAGCCCTGGGCTGGAGCCCTCTGAGGGCTAGCAGAAAACAATTCTGTTGAGCTGACTTAGTAAAGCTTGTTACTGACACCCTTCAGAGAGCCTGACATCTGCGTGTGTGTAACACAAGCCCAGTTTTCAGGCTGCACCATTATCACATCACTTCAATTAAGCCTGTGGAGTCTCCTCCTCTGGAGGCTTTCTAAACGTGCTTGGGTGCTTTCCTGTGCAGCCTGATCTAGGTGTACCTGCGTTAGCAAGGGGCTTGGACTAAGATCTCCAGAGGTCTCTTCCAACCTCTACCATTCTGTGATTCACAACATCATCTCCTTTGTCTCAGTCCTAGGCTGCAGCTCTCTTTGTTAGAGACAGAAAAGGCTGGAGCCAAAACAATTGTTCAGAAGATAGCCTCGAGGGTTTATTTCCTTGAGAAATTACCCTAGGCAAAGCCTGGCTTCTCTTGAAGGCAGGAAGCAGAGAACTTAACCTGGGACCAAAGTGATTTGCAAAGAAAACTGCCTCAGCTGAGATAGGGCTGTGACAGCAGCAGTGGTGTGGCTGTCAGCAGAGAGCTGCAGTCAGCTTCCCAAACTAAAGCACTCACACAGGGGCAGTTCTGGGCAACAAAGCTTTCAGGACAGGAGTCCAGAGAGAGGCATTTTATTTACTGCATGAATTCTGCCACTCTGACACCAACAGGACAGTTAAGTGCCAGCAGCAATGTACAGTCCAGTGAATCATTTTACAAAGATCAAGCTCTCCTCTGTGGCTTATATTTGCTTTGACCATTGTCACTCCCTTCCTCCAGATGTCAGAGATGTCACAGCCCAGCAGTTCTCCTCCTCTCATTCATTATTCTTATTACCTATTCATGGAAAAGTTCTGACCAGATTAGCCTTTTGCTGACTGTATATGAGAAAAATGTTTTCAGAAGGTATGGGCATTCTGGAGAAGAACAACCCCATGGGTCCATACAGGTTGGGGCTGACCTCCTGGAGAGCAGCTCTAGGGAAAAGGACCTGGGAGTGCTGGTGGACAACAACTTCACCATGAGCCAGCAATGTGCCCTTGAGGCCAAGGTGGCCAGTGGCAGCCTGGAATGCACCAATAAGAGTGTGGTCAGCAGGTTGAGAGAGGTTCTCCTTCACCTCTGCTCTGCCCTGATGAGGCCTTAGCTGGAGCACTGTGTCCAGTTCTGGGCTCCCCAGTTAAAGAGGGACAGGAAACTACTGGGGAGAGTCCAGCAGAGAGGCCCTGAGCTGCTGAGGGCACTGACCATCATCTTGAGAGGAGAGGCTGAGAGCCCTGGGGCTGTTCAGCCTGGGGAAGAGCAGCCTGAGGGGCATCTCAGCAATGCTGAGCAATGGCTGAAGGGTGAGGGTCAGCAGGATGCAGCCAGACTCTGATCAGTGGTGCCCAGGGACAGGACAAAAGGCAATGGACGCAGACTGGAACCCAGGAGATGCCACAGGAACAGAAGGGACAAATTCTTCCCTGTGAGGGTGGCAGAGCAGTGGGACAGGCTGCCCAGAGAGGCTGTGGAGTCTCCATCTCTGGAGGCCTTCCAGACCCACCTGGACATGTCCCTGTGGGATTGACTCTGGGTGACCCTGCCCTGGCAGGGAGTTGGGCTGGATTCCACAGGTTTCTTCCAACCTTTGCCACTCTGTCATCCTCTCATTCTGTGATGGTGTTGCTCAGAGGACCAGGGTTGCATCCTGATCCTTTCAGTGAGGTGTTAAAGGAACCAATCAACTCCCTGTGTGACATCTTAGTCCTGGATGAGTCAACTCATCCAGTGCCTGTGACCATGCCAGATTTCAGCACAGAGGAGTCAGCTCAGAGCTATGGCTTTACTCACTTCTCTGCCATTGGCACTGGTACCTGCAGCCCAGGTGTCCTGCCCACCAGTGTGTCATTCTGTGGGTTTAAATAGCTTGCATTTCTTGGTAGTGTTGGGACATGTGAGAAGCTGGGCTGGAGTGTTTTATAGCTTATTATCCATCTACCTTGTCCCCATTCCTCAAGTCAGACATACTGTTTTAATTAGAATGTCACAGAGTCACAGAAGGTTAGGGGTTGGAAGGGACCTCCAGAGACCATCCAGTCCAACCGCCCTGCCAGAGCAGCATCACACAGGGCAGGTCACACAGGAACACATCCAAGTGTGGTGAGAAGGAGACTCCACAACCTCTCTGGGCAGCCTGCTCCAGGCCTCCAGCAACCTCACACCAAAGTAGTTTTTCCTCATGGTGAGGTGGAACCTCCTGGGTTCTAGCTTGGACCTGTTGTTCCTTGTCCTGTCACTGGGCACCACCAAACAGAGCCTGGCACCTTCATCCTGACCCCACCCCTCAGATATTGATAGACATTGATTAGGTCCCCTCTCAACCTTCTCCTGTGCAGAATAAACAGCCTCAGGGCTCTCAGCCTTTCCTCATAAGGCAGTGCTCCATTCCCTTCAGCATCTGCATAGCCTCCATTCGACACTCTCCAGAATATTCCAGTCCCCCTTGAACTGGTGAGTCCAGAACTGGACACAATACTCCAGATATGGTCTCACTAGGGCAGAGTAGAGGGGCAGGAGAACCTCCCTTGAACTGCTGGCCACGCTCTTTTAGTGCATCCCAAGATCTTGGCTGCAAGGGCACGTTGCTTCCTACGGAGGACTTGCTGTCCACTAGGACCCCAAGGTAGCTACTTCCCAGCAGGTCGGCTCCTAATCTGTACTGGTGCCTGATGTTGTTCCTCCCTGAGCTCAGGACTCTGGTTGAAGTATCTCTTATTTCCATACAAGTGATGACAAGCAGCTATCATCACAGTCATTTTTATCATCAGACTTCCCTGCTGCTTCTGTACTTAAACCTTGACATATTTCTGCTTCTCCACAAGGCTCTCATTTAAGCTCAGGAGCATATTGGTGTAGTTTGTGGAATCACTGATCAAACCTCAGGCAGTGCTAAGAGAAAACTGCACCACAGTCCTTTCCTGTCTGATTGTGTTGCTCATTAAATCATTTTAAATCAATGCAAAAAGAGGGGAACTCAGAGTTAGCCCACAGACAGGAGGAAAAAAGAAGACCTGCAATGGGTTTCTTACTCTCACTCCACTGTTTAAGCAATTAAACAAAATGAGCCTTCATCTCCATTCTGGCACTTCTCTCTGGCCTTCCACCATCAATCAGCTCCTTTCAAAAGCCTTCTTCAGCCAGAAAGCAAACCTGCATTGAGTAGGAGTGCAGGCTGGGAAATGCACTCTGCCATAGTCAGGCATGATCCTGCAAGCTCCTCTAGCTTGTCTTAGCAGTTCCCAGCTCCAAAGGCACTCTGTTAAAGGGGTGTGCTGTGGAGAAATGGTGTAGGAAATTCAGTCTAGATGTGGGATCCAGCAGCTTGGCAGTGCCAATCCTGCCCAGTTGCTGCAGCCTCCCTTATCATTCTTAGCTGGTAAAGGCAACAGGAGCTTCTGCCTAGGTCACAACAACCACATGTTAAGCTACAGGCCTGGGGATGTGTGATTGGGAAGCTGTAACTCTGAGAGGGGAGCTGGGGATGTTGGTTGACCATGAGCCAGCACAGCCCAGGTGGCCAAGAAAGCCAAGGGCAGCCTGGCTAGGGTCAGAAGCAGGGTGGGCAGCAGGGACAGGAGGTGCCCATCCCTCTGGGCTCAGCACTGGGGAGGCCACAGCTCGAGTGCTGTGTTCAGCTCTGGGCCCCTCACTACAGGAAGGACACTGAGGGGCTGGAGCCTGTCCAGAGCAGGTCAGTGAGGCTGGAGAAGGGCCTGGAGCAGCTGGGCTGTGAGGAGGGGCTGAGGGAGCTGGGGGGGTGCAGGCTGCAGAAGAGCAGGCTGAGGGGAGAGCTCTTTGCTCTCTGCAGCTCCCTGCAGGGAGGTTGGAGCGAGGAGGGGGCAGCCTCTGCTCCTTGGTGCCAAGGGACAGGAGCAGAGGAAATGGTTCCAAGCTGCCCCAGGGGAGGCTCAGGATGGATGCTAGGAAATATTTCTGTCTTAGAAGGGTTCTCAGACTTTGGAATGGTCTGCCCAGAGCAGTGCTGGAGTCCCCATCCCTGGGGCTGTTCCAGCAGCCTGTGGAGCTGGGCTGAGGGACACAGTTTAGTGCTGAGCCTGCAGTGCTGGTTGGAGGGCTGGGCTGGATGAGCTTGGAGGGCTGTGCAAGCAGGATGTGTTCTGTGATCCTGTGACCCAAGAACTCCAGGGTAGCTCTGCACGAGGCTGTGCTCTCCATTTCTACCTCTGTAAAACTGCTCTAATGCCTCACCAGCTTCAAAGGGATGCTTGGCGGTCAGGTTCATTAGGCTGCGTGCAGGCAGCACCTTCGACATGCAAAATTCACTCTCGTTAGCCTGCAGGTGCTGGAGATGCAGCGAGGTGTGCTCTGCAGCCTCGAGATTCTCCACAAAGGTCCTCTTGATTAACTCAGGTGGCTGATACAAGCAGAAAGCAAAGTTTGAGAAAGCAGTTTGGCTTCATCACATGAGCGGCCCCGGAAACTTGATGGAAATTTTTTCCAGCATTCAGAAAACAAAGAAAAATCAATAGAATGCCTGCCAAGTGTTCCACTGAAAACATTTGATAATCTATAGTGCTGAGAAGCTGGAGCCAAGATAAACCAGCCCTGCTGACAGAAAACACTGACAATTATTTTGCATTGATTCAACTTGGCCCAGCCCAGACTGACCTTGTTTATTCATCTCAGCCTCTTAATTCATATTAACTTGGCATCGAAACGGGACATGTGGCATGTGGACTGAAGACCCATTTCTGTATCTTAGACTCAGATAAAATGTGGCACATTGAGTACTTCCAGTGCCTTGAGCTCTTAGGTAGATTTGTATGCATTAGACAGAACTGGTTAAGTTCCTTTTATCCCCGCTGGGCTTTTCACGTCTGTTTGACTGTTAAACTGGAAGCTCGCTAGAAGTAGCATCTTCCTAAGCCTTCGGATAGACATCAAATCCTCCCGCTACTGGTCAGTTTTAAAGACACTTCCAAAGAGGATGGAGGGGTTTAAGCTCTTTTAAAACATTAAAAATAGAAGGGCTGTGGCAATTTGGCAGCCAAAACCAAAAAGAAAAGCCATTTGCAGGTCTGGGCAGAATCCGAGGCCGCGCATAAGAAAGCCGATCGAGATGCTGCGGAGGAGATAATGGGGTCGAAGAGCAGGAGGATCCCTCCGTGTTTGTAACCAGCATAATCTGGTCTCCAATGAAGTTTCTTCGGTTCTTTTGCTGAACCAATAAAGCTTAGCCTGATGGGCAAGTTGCATTACTGCAGCTTAAAGATACCTCGGGAAAGCTGATGAGAGGAGTTGCCGTTAGTTGCTCTCCAGGTGCCCAGTAAATTGCATAACTGGCAGCCGAGAGGCAGCACCAAGACAAAGGCACAGGGAAAATCTGAGCTTGTTCTGAGCCAGCAGTGTGCACTTGCAGCCTGGAGGGCCAACCAGAGCCTGGGCTGCAGCAGGAGAAGTGTGGCCAGCAGGGCCAGGGAGGTGATTCTTCCCCTCTACTCCACTCTGCTGAGACCCCTCCTGGAGTACTGCATCCAGCTCTGGAGCCCCTATTACAAGAGGGATGTGGAGATGCTGGAGCAGGTCCAGAGAAGGGCCACGAGGATGCTCAGAGGGCTGCAGCAGCTCTGCTGTGAGCACAGACTGAAAGAGTTGGGGCTGTGCAGTGTGGAGAAGAGGAGGCTCTGAGGTGACCTTCTTGCGGCTTTCCAGGATCTGAAGGGGGGCTCCAAAAAAGCTGGGGAGGGACTTTTTAGGCTGTGAGGGAGTGACAGGACTGGGAGGAATGGAGCAGAGCTGGAGGTGGGGAGCTTGAGAGTGGAGGTGAGGAGGAAGTTGTTGAGCATGAGAGTGGTGAGAGGCTGGAATGGGTTGCCCAGGGAGGTGATTGAGGCCCAATCCCTGGAGATGTTTAAGGCCAGGCTGATCTAGGGTAGGGTGTCCCTGCCTGTGGCAGGGCAGATGGAACTGGCTGCTCCTTGTGGTCCCTTCCAACTCTGATTGATTCTATGATTCTTTAATTACATCCTCATCAGTCATAAAGGACCGTACCTGCCTGCAGTGTGCGATTTGCATCCCCAAAGCTGAGCCAGATTTCACACTGTTACCAGGCTGGGTGCTGCACAAAAGCAGTCACAGTTTCATTCTCACATCCACACTGCTGGAATATCTGAAAGCCACTCCTGCCTAAAACACTAAGTCAAGCAGGACTATGTCCACAGAGGAAGAAAAAACATCCGAATGAGCAAATTCTTCCCTAGGAGGACTCCCCATTGCCCAGGCACAGGAGGTTTTTCTCTCTTTGACTTTTTCTTGCCAAAGGCCATGCTGCCTTGGGCATCACCAGGCACTTGGCCGCCTGTGAGCAATAGGATGAGCAATGGATCTGCATGCCATGGAGGCACAAACTGACATCCACGTTTCCAGTTCCGCTGTTTCACCACTGGGTTGCCTCTCCACATGCCTGCACAGGCACAGTTCTTGACGAGTGAAGAAAATGAGACCAACAAAACTGAAAAAGAGCACCAACATCACCACCACCACCACTGCCTGTATCTCCACAGCACATAGCTGATGTTTTCCTCCCCAGCAGCTCCATGATGGAGGGGGTGTGAGGACAGGGCTGAACCCCACTTGAGTCTGCCATCCTCTTCTGCCAGCATCCACCCTCCATGCAGGGCTGTCACAGAGGCAGGCAACCTGTTCTGCTTTAATAGCTCCAAAAACCACCAGCTTTGAATGACAGGACAGTACTGGAGCAACTGCATGGCCAAGTGAATGATCTTGGTGACAGTCAACAAACCCACTGGCACCTGATAAAAAGAGGTACAGTTCATAGTCAGGGAGTGACACAGGAAAGACAGAAAGCAAACAGAACAGCTTTGTCTTGCTGTGCAGTGTCTCCCCAACTCTTCAGACCTTGTCCTCCTATCACTTCTCTTTTGTTTTCAAAGACCCAGCAGACGCGGACGTCTGGAGGACACCGAGAGCGAGCTCAGAGCTGATGGCTGTGCCACCCCATCAGCAGGAAAACCCTTTCCCAGCAGCCAGAAAGGTAGGAAAGCAACTCTCTTTCTGGTGTGCATGAGAGGTCACAGCTAGAAATCATGGCAAGGGATCTCTTAAAACACAGCTTGGATCTAGGAAGGGAAAAAAAAAAGGGCTTGGCCTCGGAGGGGCAGGAGGGCTCGGCTGCTGGCTCTTGCCATGCAGAGCAAACCTAGTGATGGTGTGAATCCCCTGAGCCTGCAGCACTGCTCACAGCCTCACAAGGACAGGCAAAGTGTTTATTCCTTTCAGTTGTTGCTGCTCTGCTACTCAGTGTGTAAGGGCCAGCAGCAGTGCCTCACCTCTTACCTAGCTTGTGAAGCTGTGCTTCACACTACGCCTGCAGGAGGTTCTGGAATAAACAGGATCATAGAAGCATTTTGGTTGGGAAGGACCCTTAAGATCAAGTCCAACCTTCAAGCCAATGCCACCATGCCCACTATCATAGAATCAACCAGGTTGGAAGAGACCTCCAAGATCATCCAGTCCAACCTATCACCCATCAACTAGATCATGGCACTTGAATGCCTCATCCAGTCTTTTCTATGCCATGTCCTCAAATGTCATGTCTACATGGTTTCTGAGCAGCTCCAGGGATGGTGACTCCAGCACTGACCTGGACAAATGGACATGACCACCTTGCTTTGGCACCTCTTGGTACCTCTATCATAGCAGAGTCAAAGTAGTGCAGGAGCATAACAGAGGAACAAGCCAGCGTGAGAAAGTCATGGTTAAAGAGTTGTCCTGTAAACTCAGCCAGGCAGGGCTATGTCAGAGTATTTACTCAAGGGGTGAGATGAGGGTTTTGTATCTCCTGCCGTGTCCGGGTGTCCCATCAGCATGCTAACAGGTATGTAGGAGCTGAGCCAGTCTGCAGGGGCACTGACAGAGAAAGCCGAGGCGTAGCTGCGGTTCCTGCAGCCGCAGCTGACACAGAGAGCTTCAAACACACCAGCCCCTGGTCACCTTCCACCGGACAGCGCAGCCGAGCCGGCAGCTTGCTGCCACCAAAATGGGAGGGTCCTGAGATCCTGCTTCTCCCTCGCCACCTTGTCCCGTTCACAGTCCTAGGATCACCCAGGGAGCTAGCACAGCGTTAACCGGGACAATCTGATTGTGTTTTCTTTCCCGTGGCCTGTTGTCCATCCCCTGAACCAAACTGCCTTGCCTGGGGATCAGAGGACACCACAGACAGCCGCAAGTGAAGGGCGGAAGCACATTGCCTGCAGCAGGACTTCTTTTTGATGTTGGCAGCTGTTAATTCGGCTCAAGCTGTAACATGAAGCTTCATCCTCAAGCACCTACAGCAGCAGCCTGACAGCGCACGGGCTGCAAAACCCTCCCGAGACACAAGGCAGGCAGGCAGCCCAGACCGAGCTCCACCACCCTGCAGCTATCCCGCTAGAGAGGTGATGTGCTGCGGCAAGGGCTGTGTCACAACGCCTGCATCCCACTGCAGCAGCTCCTCACAGAGCTGGCAGCGGCTGGGAAGCCTGAGCCGCCGCCGGCCGCGCGTCTCCGCCGTGCCCTACCCGCACCGATCGCGGCTGCTGTAACTCGGCGCAGTGCTGCGGGCACAGACGTGTCCTGCGTGTATCAACTCGCACGTATTAAATATTGTAATTCAGCCATTGAATAACAGGATATAAAATAGCTGTGTCACATCAAAAAAGTGGAAGAGTTACCCAATCCTCCAGCCCTGTTTGTTTGGGTTTTCAGCAAGTCAAAGGGAATGTCAATAACCCTTCCACCTCCTTTCTTTTCTTTTCTTTTGAAGGAAATTTGAGAGCAGTTCCTCCGGAGCAGGTAATGCATTTCTGATTTCTCTTTTTTATTTCTGCTTATTATTATTTACTCTATTTTGCAGCTTCCTGCAACTCCCCAAGCCTGTCCCTGCAAGCTGTCTGCCTTCAGGGCTCTCTCACTGAAATTGGTAGGGAAAGCTCCTTTAGCACGCTGCTGGAGCAGGGCTTTAGCTTCTGCTTTGGGCTGAGCACAGCACAGCAAGGTCAAAAATCACCATAATTATTATTATTATTAATTATTATTACTTATTATTGTTATTGTTGTTTATTATTGTTGTTGTGGTGGTTATTACTCTTACCCAATGGCTTTGGGATGGGACCTAAGAAAGAACTTGCTGTCCTCCATCTATGGCCAAGCTAGCTGGCACGTCTGCTGGCGCTTTTGAGACCAACAGCACAGTAAAGAGGAGTCAAACCCTGCCCTACGGTTTCAGGCAAAGCTGATTTCACTGCAGAGTGCTGCCAAAAAAGGTGGACCAGTCCTTCCCCCCCACCAGCCTCCAATCTTCTGTTCTCCTCCCTCTCCTGCGTTGGCTCAAGCACTCGTTCGTTTCCAGCCTGCAGGAAGCTTATTGTGGACAGAAGAAGAAATCTCCATGTGGGTAAAGAGACTCTACCCCATCCCCCCAAACCCCTCAGCTGTATCTCCTGTGAGAGCATTCCCTTCCAGCCAGGTTTGGTGCCCCAGGTGGTTGGGTGTCAGTCGAGATGAGTATAGAGGACATGCATAGGGCGAGCCTGACTCCAGTGCTGATGAGTCAGCAGCACCAAGGCACTCCTTCCCTTCTACTTTGAGGGAAGGAATTAAAGTTAAAATAAAATAACAGCATGGAATAAAATAAAAGTGCTAAATACAGTAATAATTTTTTTTTTAAATGAAACAAAATAATGAAATATAAAATAAAAAAGTCAAATTGCAGAAAGCTGCCTCATGGCAGCCTGGCTGAAAGCACAAGGGAGCTTGCCTATCAGCCTCCTCCCAGCTGCAGTCCTTCTTGAAAGTATTCCATGTTAGGCCTTGGTACAAACATCATTGCAAGGAAGAGAAACCCAGCAAGGAAGTGCTGCAGCCTCTTAGCAGAGCAGGATGGCACTGATTTATTTCTTTCATTACAAAACCAGCCCATGCCAAGCAAAATCATGCTCCAAGAGCTGTTCTACCAGTCCCAAAGTACTGGAGAACAACAGGAGCCAGCTCCACCTCTGCAGCCTCCCGCGGGCCCCTGCGCATTTGCACTGGGTGGAGGATGGGGAAAGGCCAGGCAGGAGGTGACAGAGTTTGCCACACCAGGGTCAGGTTGGGCTGGCAGGAAATCCTTCTCCTCAAAGGATGTCCCTGGTGGCCTTTTGATGGCTTTTTGGTGGCCTAAGGAGACAAAGTGAAGTACAGCAGCAGTGATGGTCTGGAGGTTGGGGACACTGGTGGGATTCCTGGGTTTGTAGCTACGTTATCCAGCAGGTAACTGCTCTGTCCCTGGGCCATGTGGAAAGTGCTCCTCACACTTGTATAAGCAGTTGGATTGATTAATAAACTGAGACGTTCGTTTGAGAGCTCTGGACCATCACAATAAAATGCAGGAGCACAAATGTGCAGGCTGTGTAATGAGAGTGATGCAAAGAAGAAAGCTTTGGCATCACATCATTAAGGGTTTGCACAAGGGAGAGGTTAAAGCATCCTCTGGGTCCAAAAGGTTCCTGCACATGAGCAGTCACCATTGCTGAAAGCTGGTGGCTCAAAGTGTGACCTCTGTGACACTGACTGGAGGTGCCCTGATTTCACCACACATGACAGAGCTGCTTTCTGCAGAGGAAAGTGGGGCACCTCTGCCCATGCTGAGCTGCTCTGTTTCCCAGAGGACAGAGAGAAGGCAGGGAAGGCAGCAGCTCTGGTGAGCGTGTGGGCTGCAGAGGGAAAGGACTTGCTGGCTAAAGGGGAGCCTCCTGTGCACTTTTATTTTTTGCTAGAAAACCCAACCACACACTAACTTTGCACTCCCAGGATACGTTTCCAACCTCATTCTGTTCCTTTTTAGTGGCATATGGAAATGCAGGACTCTTACAGCAGCTGCGTACCAGCGCAGGAACCAGCACCCTGCGAATCAGAGCAGCTCCTTTTAGGTGGCCCAGCGTCTGGCTTTAGTTCAACCTATCCCAGATCCAGCCCAAGCCTCCCATCAGCAGCAGCACTACATTTGGACACCACCACCAGCCTGCCGTGTCAGTGCCAGCCCATCCCCAAGGTCCCACTTTTACTCTCCTGCTCCCTGAGGCTGGCGTCCCTCCACCGCCACTTCCTGCACGTTGCTTCAGAGGGAGCCCTCACAATGCTGGGCTCGGTGCCACGCAAGGGGAGCACACCCAAAACCCAGCCCTCCTTGCACAGTCGATTCTGCAGGAATGTCTCTGTGGCTATGAGCTGGAGGATTTGCTTTGCCCCCTTCACCAGTTCATTGGTGAAAGGCTACAGCCAAAAATTACCTGTCTCCAGGACGATGGCCACGGAGGCCCCCAGCAGTGGACCTTACCTGTTGTAGATGCGTCATAACATGTATCTTCCTTGCTTGCTGCCATGCTCAGCTATGAGGAAGCTTCTCCTCCCTGAAACTGAAGATCATGCAACAAAATGTTCCCAGTCACCTGCCAGAGCAACAGGCTGTCACAGAGCCAAACACCCCACAAGCCGTTGGACGAGATCTGGTCTGTAGAGGAAAGCGCTCACCCTACAGCAGGCAACCACCTGAGAGGAGGCTGGAGCCAGGTGGGGGGCTGCTTTCTCTCTCGATGACAAGTGGTAGGACAAGAAGAAATGGGCTCAAATTGCACCAGGGAAGGTTTAGATTGGAGAGCAGAAGAGCATTTTTGACTGTGAAAGGGCTCTCAAAGCCTGGCCCAGGCTGCCGAGTGAGGTGGTTGAATGCCCATGGCTGGAGGTGTTTGAAAGAGGCAGAGCTGTGGTGCTGAGGGCCATGGCTTATCCCCAGCTGTGGAAGAGTTAGAGATTGGTTGGTCTGGAGGATCTTCAGGGGTTTTTCCAGCCAAAGCACTTCTCTGTTTCTGTGATTCTAAGCAGCAGCTCAGAGGCAAGACTGTGCTACCATGGGACCACAGGGGCCACCTGCATCCCCTCCAGCAGCAGTGATAGTGGCTTTGCACTAGCATGTTGCACATGTCCCCAGTGCAGCCCCCTTGGTGATGATGGGCAAAGGCTGTTGTGGTGATCTCAGCTCACAGGGGAAGACACATGTTAGGAGGAAGTTTGTCACAGAGACAGTGATTGGCATTGGAATGGGCTGCTCAGGGAAGTGGTGGAGCTGCCATCCCTGGAAGTGTTCAAGAAAAGACTGGATGGGGCACTTAGTGTCATAGTCTGGTTGATTGGCTAGGGCTGGGTGCTAGGTTGGGCTTGGAGGTCTCTTCCAACCTGATTGATTCTGTGATTCCATGCTGTACCAAGCTGGCATGGGACCAGCACTGCTCAGAGGATCCCATCACTGGGGGCAAAGGTGAAGCCAGCATTGGTGGTTGCCAGAGGAGCAAGGAGAAGCTGCAGCTTGTCCTGCCCTGTTCATGTCCTGGCTGGGTATGGTTCTTCAAGCAATAGGGATGAGGCAAATGGGAAGCAGTCATCCCATCTGCAATACTGAGTGGGGTCAGGATTTGATGTTCATGTTCAGTCTTGGCCTTCCAGGCAAGCTGGGAGATGGGATGGAGGTAGCCTTGAGGGCCACACTGCTCAAGACCTAACCTAGCCTTGCTGCTTTGAGCAGGGCGATGTCACGGAAGGTTAGAAGGGATCTGCAAAGGTCATCTTGTCCATCCCCCTGTGCAGTAAGCATCCTCAACTAGATGTCCAGAGGTCTCTCTGGGGCTGTGCTATTCTGAGGTTTGATAATCTTGAGCAAACTGCTTAGGCTGCTTCAAAGAGTCTCCACTTAGTAGCACACAGACTGCAGTAAGCAAAACTCCGCCTCCCAAAGCCTGATTGCCAACCTCAGTACAAAGAAGACCCTTTGGAGAACATGGACCTCAGCTGCTCTGTCACTTCAGTGCTTTATGGCCGTTGGAGATGCTGAAGCCAGTGGTGCCTTCCAGTTACCAAATGGCTGTTTTAAGACATGATCACTCATCTAAGTACCCATCAGCCAGAAAGGTTTCTTGTGGTGCTCTCTAAGGGACACAAGGCATTTCCAGTGGAAGGGAGCTCCTACCAACAAGCACATCCTTCCAAATAATCATTCCTGCAGACTGGAGTCAGGAAGTCTTCACCTGACAAAACAGATGTTTAAGAGAATTCCCTGCACCTGTTCCTCCCTCACACTCTCACTCTTTCTCACCTTCATCATGCCCTTGAGAGCAATCCCCAGGAGATAAAAGTGTAACCTCCTGGGAGCAACATGGCTGTGTGGGGAAGAGGTTTAGCTCCTGCTCCAGGAGATGAAAGGGATCCTCCACTGTGCTTCAGACCTGAGGAGACTGAGTAAACCACTGCCTCCATCCTGCTATATCCCTGCAGGTCTGAGATGACTTCGTGGCTTCTCAATTACAGGGTGCGCCTTCCCCTAGTGCTCCTCCCCTCACCTACCAGAGCAGCACCACAGCATTACCATGCAGAGCTCCATCACCACCTGAACTCTCCGTGGCACAGGTGGCTCCTCTCCTGCCAGGGCAGTCGTGTTGCCCTTCTCTGGATGTTTAGCTGCTTTTTCCCGTAGGCAGCAGCACTGCAGCATCGGCTCCCCCTGATCCTGGCCAGCTCTCTTCCTGCACTGTGAACAGCAACTCTTATCAAATGATTATGGCTCCTTTTATTGCCAGGGTGCCAGATCAGAAAAGGCATAGATGTCAGAAGAGGCTTCCAGCCATGATTGCTTCTCAGCCTTTGGTTCACATTAAACACCTCGACAAGCTTGATGCCACATCACAGACCTCCCACGTGACACCGCCAGGTCTGCTGCACTGTGGCCAGAGAGGACTGAAAATGGGGATTTTTAAAGTGCTGCACAACCCCCAACAGCTGCAGGGCAGGTCTGCAGAGCCAGGGCGGTGAGGGGCTTTGTCGGCTGTCAGGTAGTGATAGGACAAGGGGGAATGGATGCAAGACAGAGATTATCAAATCCCAGAACAGCACCACCATGAGGATTTCCCAGGGAGGTGATGGAAGTCTCATCCAGGCTGGATGAGGCTAATGGGATGAGACTGAACGAGGCCAAGTGCAGGGTTCTACACTTTGGCCACAACAGCCCCATGCAGTGCTACAGACAGGGGACAGAGTGGCCAGTAGGACAAGGGAGGTTATTCTGCCTCTGTACTCAGCACTGGTCAGGCCACCCCTTGAGTGCAGTGTCCAGTTCTGGGCTCCTCAATTCAAGAGAGATGTTGAGGTGCTGGAAGGTGTCCAGAAAAGTGTGATGAAGCTGGTGAGGGGCCTGGAGCACAGCCCTGTGAGGAGAGGCTGAAGGAGCTGGGGGTGTGCAGCCTGGAGAAGAGGAGGCTCAGGGCAGACCTCATTGCTGGCTACAGCTACCTGAAGGGAGGTTGTAGCCAGGTGGGGTTGGGCTCTGTTCCCAGGCACCCAGAAACAGAACAAGGGGACACAGTCTCAAGTTGTGCCAGGGGAGTTTCAGGCTGGATGTTAGGAGGAAGTTCTTGCCAGAGAGAGTGATTGGCATTGGACTGAGAGGTGGTGGAGTCCCCATCCCTGAAAGTGTTGAAGCAAAGTCTGGATGGGGCACTTAGTGCCATGGTCTAATTGATTGGACAGGGCTGGGTGCTAGGTTGGAGTGGATGAGCTTGGAAGTCTGTTCCAACCTGGTTGATTCTATGATTCTGTGGGCACTCTGGGGTGTGTCCCTGCTCGTGGCAGGGGGGGGGTTTCAAGCTGGATAATCCTTCCAACCCTGACAGGTCTGAGATTCTGTGATCCTGGATCAGAAACTTTTCTCAGGTACTCAGAACTTGGAGCCTTGAACAATGGGGACCTACCCAAGCATCCCTTACCTTTAGCCACTGATGCTCCTCAAGGCTTCACTGCTGTGCCTCAAAAAAAAAACAAGAAACACAACCCCCAACAAAAGAAAACCTTTTTTTTTCCTGAACCTCCCACTAGTGCCATTTGGTGAGCAAGAAAAGCCCACAGAAAGCTTGCAGCCAGCCCAAAGCCCAAAACATACACAGGCTGACAGTTGTCCAGATTGAGCAATACCTTTAAGATCATTGAGAGGAATCATTAACTTAGTGCTGGCAAGTCCTCGGCTAAACCATGTCCCCAAGCACTATATCCAAATGACTCTTATATACTTCCAGCAGTGGGGACTCCACCACCTCCCTGGACAGCCTGTTTCAATGCCTGAGAATCCTTTCAGTGAAGACAGTCTTCCTAATCTCCAACCTAAACCTCCCCTGGTGCTGCTTTAGACCATTTCCTCTCATCCTGTCCCTTGGTACTTGGTGAAACACGCCAACTGCATACCCCATGAGTGCTCCTAGTGACTGAGGCAGCTCCTAACCCCCTTGAAGACAGCTGCTTTAGCAGCAGTCTCAGCGGTGAAGCTTTGAGTTTCAACTCTGGAAGAACCCAGTGGAGTCTGGGATCCAAGTGCTGTTTCAGACGGGATGTCGTCGATGCCTTCTTGTCATCTTCAAACTGCCTCCAGTGATGAAGGGGCGGTCGTACTGCGGCGGAGCCACCTCTTTCGCCACCTCCTCGCAGGTGAAGTGCCAAGCGAGGAGCTGGCAGCCAAACTCAGTGTCTGTGTGGTTCTCATCATCTTGAGCGTGGCGCTTCGACCGCTGCCTGAGCGCTGAGGTAGAGAGGCTGAGAGCTGGAATGCTGTCTCAGAGGGCGATCTCTATCTCTGTGGTGAGAAGCACATGCCATGAGATGGAGCTGCTGCTCTGTAAAGGTTCCTTACCAAGCCGGAGGAGTCGTTAAGGGACTTTATACTTCTTTTCCCCCTCAAGCCGAGGAGCAGCAAGTCGCTCACATGAGTCCCTCGGCAGCGCTCCGGCAGCCTGGCACAGCCACCTCCTGGGGCTCGGCCCACCCCCCCCTTCCCACGCCAGCCTTCTGAGACAGGATAAACACACATTTGCCTTTGTTTTCAGCTCCACACCTGGTTGGTTTGGTTGCTTTTCTATCATGTGAAGGGCTGGCTACTCATCCGTGAGCCGAAAGAAAGCGGTGACTCACCAGGCTGCAGCCCTTTCCAAGGAACGGCATTTCATGCGTTTCACGACACGCCAGCCTGCCTTAGGAAACAACCTCTCCTTGTGGCACAGCTCCCCACTGTCCCCCTGCCCTCTGCAAGGCCAGGGGGGTCCACCCTGCACCGGCAGAAAGAGGAGCAGGGCTGCGGAGCGGCGCCGCGGCCCCGCGTGGCTGTGGGGAGGTGGAAGGTGGGAAGGTGGAAGGTGGAAGGTGGGAAGGAGGCTGGCCGGCCGCTGGTGCCAGCCCAGTCTCGTGGCACTCACCCTCTGCTTTCCTGGCAAGGTAACAGCAATCCGGACTTGGCACTTGTGCCAGTAGCTGTTGTCACAGCTTCCAGCTGCCAGGGACGCGGGGACTCGAAGACAGGTGGAGCCTCAGATCCCATCTCCACTGCGGGGGACACCACAGGTGGTTGCTGGAGATGCAGCCCCTGGGGTCCCCAAAAAGGCAGCAGAGAAGACAGACTGCAAAGAGGCTTAAAGCTAGGAGAGATGTCTTACCCTGAGCCGCAAGGCCACTGCTTTAGGGATGCATTCCCAGGCTAAACGGGGATAGTCTGCAACTGTCTCTTCTTCCTGAGTTGGGAAGGTGTTTCTGATACACGTTCCCATGCCTGCAGCCTGCCTGATCCTGCCTGTTTTTCTCTGCAGGATCCTGAAGACAGTGGGGCTCTCGAAATGGTGCACTTTGGGCTGGTGTGACTGAGCTGCCAAGGCAAGGAAGGGGAAACCTCACTGAAGGTGGTGAAGTTCACAGAAGGACCTTCAGCAAACTTCCACCTGATCCTGAATCCCATCGCTTCTGCCAGCAGAAGACAAAACATCAGGCTTAGAAAATACTCTGCCTTTAGATCTCCAAGTGATTTCTGAGCTACAGTGAGCATGTCTATGCACCAACTGCCCTGCCTTTGGTCATTTGGGGCAAGGAGGGGGCAGCCTCTGCTCCTTGGTGGCAGGCAACAGGACCAGAGGAAATCATAGAATCAGTGAGGGTTGGAAGGGACCACAAGAATCATCTAGTTCCAACCCTCCTGCCATGGGCAGAGACACTTTACCCGAGATGAGGGGTCCAAGCTGCTCCAGAGGAGGCTCAGGCTGGATGCTAGGAAATGTTTCTGCCCTTGAAGGGTCCTCAAACCTTGGAATGGTCTGCTCAGGACAGTGCTGGAGTCACTGTTCCTTAGGGGTGTTCTAGCAGCCCGCTGAGCTGGTGCTTAGGAACATGGTTTAGTGTTGGGGCAAGGGTTAGACTGGATGAGCTTGGAGGTCTCTTCCAACTGGATGTTTTCTGTAATCTTCATCATGTTGTTTGAGACAGCAGAAAGCTGCAGATACCCATTTAGGGCACAAGCAGGTGGCTGAAAAACTACCCACGGGGCAGGGGTGGGGGGTGGTGTTCTTGATGAATCCAAAACCTTCTCAGGAGAAAGTCTGTCCTTCTCCATGCATTATATACTTGAACAATCTTCACTGGGAAGCAGATTTGAATTTCCACTTCAGGCTCTGAAAACCGTCCTGTTGAGATAGCAGCAGATAAAAATCTTCGCTCAGGATACCTCTGTGAAGCAGCAGCCTCTCACAGTCAGCAGCAGGGTGGGTGTTTTTTTTTTTCTTCTTCCCAAGAATGCTCTCAATTTTCCTATCTGGATATATCATCTGAGTTGAATAACCATTATTTTCCCTTGAATGAAAAAAAAAAAAGAGAGAGAGAGAGAGGGAGAGAGAAAGAGAGATGTGGAGCCTCTTCAGCATCATTCCAGTGGAGTCCAGATTTTAATCTGCCTCCTCTAAAAACCACGAAGAAAAAAAAAATGCACTGAGAAGGTAATGCAACCTGTTTTCTGCCCTCCAGTTTTTTTCCTGGTGGTGAGGAGGGGAGCAATCCTCCATGTGGGTCTTTCTTCCCACCGTTGGATCAAGTGTGGTGTGGAGAGGTGCTGGGTTTGGGGCTCTGCCACAGGGCATGTGGGTTAAGCCTGAGTTTTGGGGTTTTTTTTTGGGGGGGAGTGTTGGGTGGTTGCAGCCCAGAGCTGGTGAGCTTCTTGGAATCAGGTTTGGATGATGGATGGATTTGGATGATGCTGCAAATAAAAGCATGATGTGAAATCAACCCCAGAGTGAGCTACTTTGAAGTCTCTTATTACCAGAAATTCTGCACTGGCCCAAATGAAATATTTGTGCTTGCTGTCCATTGGCCATTTTCCTCCATAACCCAAAATTTTGAGGAATTTCTGCTGGTTCTGAATCCCCCAGAAAAACTCCCAGCCCATTCCAGCACACCTTTCCATGGCTCTGCCTGAAGGAACCTTCCTTTGCTCTGCAGCTTTGAGTGTCTTCTGATCCTGATTGCCCCAGAAAATCTCCCAACCCATTCCAGCACACCTTTCCATGGCTCTGCCTGAAGGAACCTTCCTTTGCTCTGCAGCTGTGAGCGTCTTCTGATCCTGATTGCCCCAGAAAATGTCCCAGCCCATTCCAGCACACCTTTCCATGGCTCTGCCTGAAGGAACCTTCCTTTGCTCTGCAGCTTTGAGTGTCTTCTGGTCCTGATTGCCCCAGAAAATCTCCCAACCCATTCCAGCACACCTTTCCATGGCTCTGCCTGAAGGAACCTTCCTTTGCTCTGCAGCTTTGAGCGTCTTCTGGTCCTGATTGCCCCAGAAAATCTCCCAACCCATTCCAGCACACCTTTCCGTGGTCGTGTCTGAAGGAACCTTCCTTTGCTCTGCAGCTTTGAACTGGTTATGATTGCCCCAGAAGAACTCCCAACCCATTCCAGCACACCTTTCCATGGTCCTGTCTGAAGGAGCCTCCTTTTGCTCTGCAGCTTGAAGGGAGCAAACAGGCTGCACTGAGCAGTTTGTGAGGGTTTTTTTTGCACACTCAAAGGGGAAAGAAATTAATAAAACAGAGCTTTGAAACGGAGCAGGCTGCAGCATCACCTCCCCACGCAGAGTTGCTGCCCCGCGCGGCTGTGCTTCCTGCAGCACTTGGAGGGGACTCTGCCTTCCATGTCCTATAGATTTGGATTGCGATCGCGAAGCAGACTGGGCACATGGCAGGGGCAGGCTGCGGGAGCGCAGCGGCCGGGCGCTCCCCCTGGCCACGCCACCGCCATGCGGTGCTCCGCTGCGCAGCCCTTTCTGCTGAATCGCAGCCATATTTCTGTCAGTACAAGTGATGGTCTATATGAGGGATTAATCTGACACCAGACAGTGATTCTTAATCCTTCACTATATCATAATCTATTTACTTTGCATGCTAAGAGGATTTCAGCTTAAAAAATATACAGGAAGTGACACTACAAATGTACATAAGATCCAGAATGCTGTTTCCTAAAATCGCAGGGGGGTTATTAACAATAAAAATAACAATAGTAGTAAAATCCTCCCGTGGAAAAGTCCTGTCTGTCCTGGAATATATTTTTTAAAAAGAAAATGGAAAGAAAAAAAAAATAAGAAGAAGAAAAAGAAGGGGAAATAAAAGGTGTCGGATGGGGAATTAACTGGAAATAGGCATACGAAGGCTTTAGGCTTCATCCCCTTGACCATTTTCACTCCCCTCCTTCCCCGCAGCGTTTTGTGCTCGACCACACGGCATGAAAGAAGAGCTCTTCAGCAGAGCAGGTTCCTCAGCCGGGACTTACACTGGCAGATTATTGGGTTTGGTTGTTTGTTTTTTTCTTTTTCCAATTGGCAAATTCAGAAGAGGTTTGGAGCCGATTCTGTGCGTTAATTGCTTGCTCCAGGTGTTGGACGTGCCAGTGGCTGCCTACCGGAGCAGTCAGCGCAAGGGAAGGCAGGAGCTGTGGGCTGCGGGAGCTCCTGCTTAAAGTAGCCTTGCACCCAGGATCCTTCTGGTTCGGTCCTTGTGGCACCCAGGCGGCTGTTTCACAACTCGGCTGCCCCAAAGCCAAGCCCAGCGATCCTGCCGGCGCCTGCTCCCGACACAGCGGGCGGCGAGCCGCGGTGCCTGCCGAGACTTGTGCCGGCGGGCAGCAGCACCCGCTCCAGCCTCGGGGAAGCCCACGGCAGAAGTTTGCTCCACCGCTCAGTGGTGTAAGTGTGCCGCTAGGAGAACGAGGGGGAGACGTTAGAACCTCCCCCACACCCCACTCCAACCCGTGCATGGCCCTTCCCAGCCCACCCTCACCCTTACCCGGCTCACCCTCACGCATCGACAGGCACGAGTCATGTCTTGCCCACGCTGCTGGCACTGGTCCACGGGCGGCAGAGGGGGGAGGATGAGGCCTGGCCACACTCAGCTCACCAGTGGACGTTACGCTGCTTACCCTGCTTTTTTTTGCAGGGGAGGTCCTACCCAATATTAGGCCAAAAAGAAAAAAGCAGTTGGAGTTGTTGTCCAGCAAACCAGCTGGTGCCACTCAAGTCATGCCTGGAGACCTTCAAAGAAACTCCAGAGCAGGAAGAAATGCCACCAAAAATGAAAACGTGAAGTCAGTGGTTGAGGGCAAAGCCATTATTTGATGGGATCTGGAAGTGGTCTCCTCTGTGCCCCCACTGCCGTCTGGGCTCAGACACTGCCCCCACTTCTGTGCTTGGGGTCTGGGGGAGTGGGGCAGCAAAATGTCCAAACCATGATGGGGTGGGCAGTGGGCTGATGCTGGAGAAGCCACCGTGCTGCAATGACAGGCACTGCTGGATGGCCAAATTGCAGGGAGGGTGAGGATGTGAGTACCCCTTAGAGTCCCAAAAGCTGGAGCAGCCCCTGGGTTCAGCCACAGTGCAGGGTGTTGAGTCTTCATTACATCTTCTTCAGGCTCTGCTTTCAGCTGCTGATTTACAGAGCTGCAATGAGACATCATTTACAAGGAAGCTGACATGTGGGCAATATGAGTTGCTCTTTACATGTAGGACAGCTGCCTCAGTTTATGCCCAGACAGAAATTTTCCCCCCCTCCTCCTTTTTTTACAGCCCCAGGAGGTTTGTGCTAACTTTTTCCACTTCAAGAGAAGAGCTTGGAGATGCATAAGGCTGGTGGCTCCTGGATCTGCCACGTGTGATCCACCCTTTAGGGTGGTGAGTGTCTCAATATTGCTTACAGAGGGAATAATTACTTTATAAGCACATCTATCTATGTATCTATCTATCTAAATACTTAAATATGTGTGTGTGTCTATGTATGCACTGCAGGAGACAACAGGGAAAAGAACTGGTTAAAGTGAAATCTAAAATCCCTTCATCTGTCCCAGTCCCCTCCCTGCGGCACCGTGGGTCTGCTGGAGTCCTGCGGTGTCCCCGCTGCCCAGGGACTCTGTGGTGGCTGTGACCTTGGAAGAATGCACAGGGCTTGCAGTGGTGGCACCTGGGGTGGACTCCACTGGTTCTCCCACTGCAGCCGTGGCCACATGTTGCTGGTCTTATTCACATCCCACCAGGATGCTGGGGATGCTACAGGGGGCTGCTAGACTGCCTCCTCCCCCACACCAAGGTCCCCACTGCCCCAGGGATGCCTGGGGAGAGCAGGGATGGGGACACATGGCGTGACGTTGGAGCTCCTGGCTGCACAGCAATTTCAGGGTGCCTACACCACTCAGCTCCAGTGTATCAGTGGCTGAAGCTGGGCAGCAGTGGCCCCAGAGGTCTCTTGTGTCTCCAGTTCTACGGGAGCAGGACTGGTCCCAACACCCACACACAGCCTCCAACAAATGGGGAGGGGGACCGTGTGAGGAGATTGTCACGAGAACTAATCCTCCTTTCCCGGCAGAGGAGGGCAAGGCTGGCAGCCAGGGCTGGAAACGCGAGTATGAAGCACCCCTTGCTGTGCAGTGGGACAGAGGTTGGCTGTTTGTGTCCAGCTTGGGGGCTACCGCCTTGGCCTGGGGTGAGTTGTTGCTGTGCTGGCCAGCGTTTGTCCATCCTGTGGGCCCCCCAGCACCATGGTGTAATAATAAATCAGTAAGCAATTAACAGCATCATTTAGGGGCTGCGGCCCACCCTCACAGTCACCAGTGGATATCCTTCTCTGCAGCCCTTACAAAGCCATTACAACGCCCCCCACATCCGTCTGGAAGTGGTTCCCAGCACCGCATTCCTGCGAGGGAAGTTTTCGGGGGCCAGGGTGGGAAGGAGGACAGGACACCACCACTTTTATTAGTTTGGATTTTATTGGGGTGGGGGAAAGAAAGTGAGGAGGGGGTGGTTTGCCTTACATTTGAAGGGGTACGTGTTGGGGTTACGGCATCCAAAATCACAGGTAGGTGGCTGCTCTGCCGCTGCGGGGCAGAGCTGCTGGCAAGCGCCAGCCCGAGGCAGGTAAGGCAGCACCAACCCGCAGAAGGGCCTCCAAAAAAAAAAAAAACAAAACCCAAATCACCAAACCAAACACTCTCAGAACGTTTTGCCCCACCCCCCACCCCAAGCTCAGAGCTGCTTTCCTCTGCAACCCTCCCGCAAGGACGAATAAACCAAAACTACTTTTTCTTTCTTTTTTTTTAACTGCTCTTTCTTTTTCTTTCTAATTGTGGGTTGTTTTTTTTTTTTCCAAAAGTTGGGGGGTTGTTTGGTTTGTTTGTTTGTTTTTGGTCTGCAGTTTGTGGAGCCCTTTGCCTCCCCTCCTTCTAAGCACCTTCTTTGGGCAGCTGCTGCTCCCATCCAGCCCCGGGACGGTGCGGCCAACCTTGAGGATGGACGGAGGATAAGAGATGGGGAAAAAGATTCATTTTTTTTTAGGGGAGGGGGGAAGAACATGAAAATAAAAATTAAAACAAAACAACCAAAAAGAAAATCAAGAGAAGGATATAATTTTTCGTCTGTTTAAGTTCTGGTTCATGTTAAACTCTAGATCAATGCCTACCCAAGAGCATCAACTAAAAATACCTGGCGGTCACTGGAACGGACCTCTTATTTACACCATTCCCACTGCTCCCAGCAGCAAGAGGCTCTACAGGACCAGTCAGCTGGGGGCTCCCAGACCCACAGAGGGTAAGAGTCTTCCCTGCATCAATTTAGGAGTGAGGGACACCAGCAGTGCAGGATCCAGCCTGCGCCTCTTCCCTGGGGGTTGGTGGGGCAGCAGGGGAGACGTTAGGCTTTTTTCTTTTCAATTTTAACTCCTTTTCTGTTGCGTTTAAAAAAATAATAATTATTATAAACCTGCTGGAGGGGTGCAGGAGGCAAATAAATATCAGTCAGTAGAGATGGGGGTGGCATCCAGGGCATCGCCGCTGCTTATCAAAGAGGAGGGGAAGCAGGAGGAGGAGGAGGAAGAAGAGCTGGAGCCAGAGTCCTGCCCGGGAGACGGCGGGGAGATCCCAGGCTTCGGGGGGGGTCCATGGCAGCTTTTGTTGGGGGAGACGGTAGTCGAGCCACTCACAAGACCTGGAAGCGCCAGGATGCCTGGTCCTTGTAGTCGAGGCAGTCAGGGGAGTTGAAGTTGAGCTTCCAGGAGGCAGCAGCCGTGGGCTCCTTGTAGTCCAGGCAGTCGGAGGAGTTGAAGGGCAGCCCGGTGCTGCCGTAACCCTGATGATGGTGGTGATGGTGATGGTGGTGGTGGTGACCCGAGCTCTGGCTCAGTGGGTGGTGGTGGTGGTGGCCAGGCACCGAAGAGGGCCCCATGGGGCTGAGCTGGTGGGGATGGTGATGGGAGTGCATGGGTGCCAGGTAGGAGCTGCAATCTACACCCCCAAAATAGGACGAGGAGGGCGGCGCAGGGTAACCCTGCCCGTACCCGCCACTTTGGCCATAGGAGACAGGGTAGCTGGCGGAGGCAGCTGCAGCAGGGCCAGCCCGCTGCATGCAGGATGTGGCAGCCGGCGGCAGCGGTTCGGGCACAGTCACCCCGGCTGGTGCTGCGCCGGGCGAGATGGAAGCTGGGCTCCAGATGGATGATGCTGGGGTGCTGAGAGACGCTGGGGCACCTGCTGGGGCTGAGGATGCCGAACTGGAGGATGAAGAGGAGGCCGAGCTGGAGGCCGCTGCCGGCGGTGTGAACTGCCCGCTGCTCTCTGAACCCGAGCTCTCCCGGGCCGGCGAGGATTTCTTCTTGGCCGGCCGGCTCTTGGCCCCGCCGCCGCTCTGCTGCTGCTGCCGGCACTTGGCGCGGCGGTTCTTGAACCAAACCTGGAGCGAGAGAAAGGGTTGTGAGGAGATGGTCAGCAGGGAGATGAGGGGTGAGCGGTGAGCCCCCGTCGTGCCCGCTCTGCCACCGCTTCTCACCCCGGGAGCATCCAGTCAACCTCACCCCGGCACCAGTTCTCCCAGCACCCACGCCCAGCCATTAGCACCGCACACCCCCGCACCCCATAAAAAGAAAAAATCCTGCCCCGCCTGGCACCCAGGCCACCCCACATTCTGCCACCAGCAAGGACGCCCATGGCTAGTGCCTAGAATGTCCCACTTAGTGCGTGTCCTCGGCGTGGTGACAAAATTTGGGTCTGAGGAACAGATCCTGCTGGGGGGGGAGGTGGGGAGGGGCTGTCTGCATCTCCCACCCTGGCAGGCATCATCACCCATGGAGCAGTGATGGAGGGAGCACCCGTGGGAAGAAGCACTATGGTCGTGGGGCTGCCACTGCGGGGCAGAGGGAGCGGGACAGAAAAACAGTAAGAAATTCAATAAAGGAGGACAAGAAAAGAAAAACAAAAGCCCCCTTTTGCCTGGATGTCCCAGCGGCAGGACAGACAGGAGGCTGGGAGTCCAGCCCTGAGGAAAGGAGTGCGGCTGGATCAGAGTGGCCCCAGCCACAGCGCCTGCCCCAGCGTCGCCCCGGCGCGCAGCGATGTGGCTTCCCTCCGCAAGCTGGTCCCGTACCTGGACTCGGGACTCGGGCAGGTTGATCTTCAGGGCCACCTCTTCCCGCATGAAGATGTCGGGGTAGCGGGTCTTGGCGAAGAGTGCCTCCAGCACATCCAGCTGCGAGCGGGTGAAGGTGGTGCGCTCCCGACGCTGCTTCCGCGGGGTGGCTGGGGGCAAGCAGCACCACGCCGGTCACACAGGCTCCCCATGCACCCCCCGCACACCCCTGGCCTGGAAGAAGCCCCCGCATTCCCGGGGCAGGGGCCTGCGAGGCATCCCCCGTTGTGACCCCAAAGAGTGGCGGGCTCCCTGCACACCCCCGCTCCCACGGCAGCCTGGGCACTGCCCGCCCGGGCCAGGCCGTGAGGGGTGAGCGGCACGGGGCTGCGGAAGGGTCAGGCCCTGCCCCCGTGGCAGCAGCAGCAAGATTTCGTTTTGCCAAAATAAATCTACTTTCTTTGGTGTTTTTTTGAGAAAGCCTTTTTCTTTTCTTTTCTTTCTGTGTCTTCTTTTCTTTTTTTCTTTTCTCTTTTTTCTTACTTTTTTTTTTCCCCCCCTCTCTCTCTTTTTTTTGGTTTCTTTTTTAATCTTTAAAAACCCTGACGGGAATGAATGAAGAAGTTGCAGGCGTGGGGCGAAAATTCAGCTGGAACCATCTCAGGCCTTCCCACCCCAGGCTGGGAGTAAATGGGTGTACTGACTCCACAGCCCACTCCAAATCCTACGACCCCACCAGCTCCTCCAAGCCCACCCGGGACGGAGCTTTTCTCCCTCTGAGAAAAGAGCTTAACGAGGTTGAGCAAAGGGGGCAGCGCGGCGCTGGGCACTCACCCGGGTACCCCACGGAAGGGTGCAGCAGGTCCATGGCGGGGCCTGTCAGCCCCAGCCCGTTCATGCCATAAGGGGGCTGTTTAAGGTAAGACATCATGCTAAAAGCCGGGCAAGGTTCCTCCAAAGTCCCGCAGAAAAAATGAAAATAAAATTAAAAAGCAAACTATAAAAAAAAGGTTTAACTGTATGGGGTGGGCAGGGAAGGAGGGGAGGGAGGGGAGGAAAAAAGAGCCCCAACAAAAAGAATCCCTGATAAAACCCCAAACAAAAGGGAAAAAAAAAAAAGGGGGAAGGAGAGAAAAAAAAAACAAACACAAAAATAAAAATGAAAACAACTACAACAACAAAAATTAAAAGCCAACACCAGTTAAAAAAAACAGAGCAGAAAATCGGTGTTGGAGAAGTTTTGATCGTTTCGTCCCGCCGTGAATGAGGTCCTGAAGCAATCACAGGCGAAGGAAGACAGAGAAAAATAGTAATAATAAAAACCTTTTTTTTTTTTTTAAAAAGCAAAGCAAAGAAATATAAAATAACGAGGATCAGGGAACGAAAAGGCAGATTTCTTCCCCGGGCAGCGCCTGGAGAGAGAGCAGAGAGAGGCGGGTTAAGGGGTCCGGCCACCCCGAGTCCTGCTCAGGGATGTCCCGGGGATGGGAGACCTCCGAGGGGAGCTTTTGTTGTTGTTATTATTTATTATTATTAATAATAATAATTACTACGGTTATTATGATTATTTTATTTTAAACGAAAGCAAGCTGCCTGCAAACGCCGAGAGGCAACAGTGCCCGGCGATGGGGAGAGATAAAGCAATTATTTAAAAAGATAATTGGATTAGGAATCAAAAGGAGGTACCAGAGGAGGGAAGTATAATTAATTTAAAAAGCGAGCAGACGGGGACGTTTTAATTAGAAATGGATATGAGTTAAAAAGGGGGGGAAAGGAGGGGGTGTTGGGGGGGGGGGGGAGAGAAGAAAAAATAAAAGGTAGAGGGAGAAAAAAAAAAGAGAGCGTGCAGGAACCCGGGACAGGAATAGCAGCGGGGCCCCGTCCCGGGGCTCGGCTGGGGGGGCTCTGGTAGAGCTGGGGTGTGCGGTGGGACACAGAGACACACGCGAGTTTTGGACGCGGCGACCGAGATCGGTAGAGACAAAATATCAGCAGATAAACGCGGAGCAGAGGAAGGGGCGGAGAGACCCCGTCGGTCTCTGCTGCCGAGAGTAGGAACATCCCCCCCCGCCCCAAACCCATCACAACGAACACCTCTCCATGGGGGGGTGCTAGATTTTTTGGGGAAGAAGTTGGCTCAAGACACCGTGACCCGACGTTGTGTAACTTTCGACGGAACGGGAGCGTCCCGGTTGGAGAGAGGGTAGGAAAAAAAAGGCGAAATAAAGAGAGGACGAGAAGGGAAAAGAGGAAAAATTGGGGGAGCACAGTGCCCACCGCCCCCGTCCCCTCTCACCTACGCGGCCACCTGCGGAGCGCCAGCGGCTGCGGGCGCTCCGCAGGTGGCCGCGTAGGTGAGACGGGGCGGGGGCGGGGGATAAGGAGGGGGGGGACATACACACACGACCCAACCGCACAACCCCCCCCCCCCCCCCCCCCCCAAAACTTCTCGTTGGTCCCCCGCGTTTACCTTTTGCCGGCTGCCCGCGCTGTCGGGGCGCGATAGATCCGCGGCCCTGCTGAAGATTTGATCACCTACCCCCGGCCCTACCCTTGTATGTGCGCGCAAAGCATCTGCGTAACCAGCCCGGCGCCAATCCCCAGCCGCTCCCCGCCTGACTGACAGCAGCTGGGGCAATGGCAAAGCAAAGCGCTTGCCCCCCCCACACCCACTCCCCACACCGCCCCACTCCGCGCTCCTCCGCGTAACCCTCCGCCGACGCGCCCAATTTGGGTTGCGGGGTGAGTTGGAGCGATGGAAGAAAGCTTAAAGCACCCCTCGCGTAACTTCCTTGGAAGGGATGGGACTCGTTAGAGAAGTTATGCGGGGCGGGGAGGGGGGAGGCGGAGAGAGTTGCTCCTCAGTCGCGTAGCTTTGCCCATTCGCACTTTGGGTACCCCTCCACTGTGTCCGAAGGGACCGCGGAAAACTTTCGGTCGTCGCCCGCTCGAGTGCGGAGGAAGTCAAGGGAGATACTTCGCTCTCCCTCCGCAAGAGTCGCTCAAACTTTGTGCTTTAAAAATAGTAAAAACGATCGAAAAAGCAGCGGCCGCACCTTTCCCCACCTATCGCGGATCCTGCGGCTGCTCAGCGGAGGGGGTGGGGGTGTGCGGTGGGGGAGGTCTGTGTGTGGATGGGATGGCGAGGGGGAACAGGACTCACCGCTCCGCACCGCTCCTCGCAGCTCGAGTGGTTGGTTGCGGCGGCGGGCACGGAGAGGAGCGGCGGGACGGGAGCGCGGGAGCTGTGTGTGTTTGGGGAGGGTCACCACCTCGAAGGAGGTCTGCGGAGCGTTCCCCATCTCATGTCCTTTCTGTTAGAGTTTTTCCTTCTTTCCCTCTGTTGCATTCTTTTTCTCCCGGGTGCGGAGGCAGCCGTCTGACTCGGGCGGGAGGGAGCCGCGGGACGGCGGGGCCGGGAAAGGCGAAGCTGCTCCCCGCAGGAGTCAGTGACACGGGCACGGCTCCCCTCAACAAAGGCGCCGCGGCCCATTCACAAAACACGGAGGAAATACGAAGAGGAAGGATTTAGGGGAGCAGTTGTTTCCCCCCCCCCAATTTTCCGCCTCTCATTCCCCCGTTTTCCCCTGGTCCTGAGCCGGGCTGATTTCCCCCCACCTCCGCCAGCTGCTGCCTTCCGCCGCCTTCCCATCATCGTCCCACCAGGACAACCCGCGATCCCGGCGGGCAGCAGCCAGCCACCCCCCCCAACACCACACTCACACCCCGGGGGGGTATCTGTGCCCCTGCCAAACCTCCTCTCGCACCCCCCGCGGTTGCCCAATCCCAGTTGCGGGCGGTTCCCCGCAGGCTGGGCCGGGGGGATGCGGACAGGGCGGGCGCGGGGCTCGCCCCCCACTGAGGTGACGGGTCGGGCTCACTCCGACCCCCCCCAGCCTGCCTCCCCGCCGCCATTCGGAGCCCGCACCCTCCCCGCTGCGCCCAGGTAAGGTAGGCGGCTGGACAGGGGGTGCGGCCGGGCAGGGAGGTGGGCTGCGCGACCCCCTAGGCTCCGGCGGTGTGGAGGGGCACGAGCAATAAGTGGGGGGCATTCTTGCGGCCGTTAACCGGGCTGGGAGAAGGAGTCGGAGGGGAGCACGATCATTTTTCCCAAGTCAGGTTACTTTTTTCGCCGTAAAGAGAGATAAGCAGTGCTCCCCCCACGCACACCCCGGGAAGCGATGCCAGTCCGCATTCCTCCCTCGCCACCTCCTCGGGGCAGCCCCAGGTTTCTGGTTCACCAGAGCTCCATGCCCGGCCGGGCTATCAGCACCGCGCGGTCTCCCCTCCAGGATCGTCGCTGCCCTCGGCAGCTGCGGAGCCCTCGAAGCGTGTCCCGTTTCCCCGACCCAGATATTTTCGGGAGAGCTCAGAGGGGCACGGGGAAGCCAGTTGCCCACTGCCTCCACCATCCCCTCCTCCGGCAGCGGAGAGCACCGCGCATCCTCCCCAACATCGCACGGTTGATGGGCACAGGGGCATCCCAAGCACCTACGCTCCGGGAGCCAGCACAGCCTGTGGGCACCACGACCCTCGCAAGAGACTCTGCACTCCTCTGCCGGGGATTGTTTCTTTTTTGGGTGGACGCGGCGGGGACCTGGGGTCGTCGGATATGCGGGAGGCAGGCGGAGGAGCAGGGAGCAGCGGGGACAGCCACAAGGATTGGTCTCCCTCTATCTCTCCGCGGGTGCGTTCCTTGCCCACTCGCGCTCTCAGAGGGGTTGTGGCCGCGCGTTCTCCATCGGCCCCGCGGGGAAAACTTTTACCCGGCTCCGGTCCCGGCTCGCGTTCGGTGAAAACAAACGGAAAACTTTCCCCGCTGCTGCGTTTCGTTGTTGTCGAAGCAGTGCCTGGGCTCGGGGCGGCTGATCCCCGCGGCCTTCCCCGTCCACCCCGCAGGGTCAATTCCCTTCCCGGTCTCCGGGCGGTGGGAGGAGTGGAGGTCGGGGGGGACTCGCAGGTAAGGAGGAGAGTGGCAGGTACGGTAAGAAAGATTCGGCTTTTATTGAAAATCTTATATGACTTGGTATTGTAATAAATAAACGAGACGAGCTCCACGAAGGGATGAAGCGACAGCGCGACACGCGTGGGGGGCATACAGACGGGGCAGGACGCAGGGTGAAGGGTGATGGGGGGGTGGAACAAAAGGCGGCCTGGGCACAATAAATAACGTGGAGCGGGCCCGTCCCCGCGGGGTGATGCGGGGGGGCGCGGGTGGGAAGCGCCACGTTGTCCCGGGTGGTGGTGGCCGGGCTGTCGCGGGCTTTGCAGCCGCTCCCCCGGGCTTTGCCTTAACTCTGGGAGGGGGTTAACGCACCACCCCCACCCCAAAGCAAAGCAGAGGAGCTCGGCTCCGCTCCCGGGGAAATGTCAACCTGCTGGAATCAAACACGGGTAAACACCGCACATTTTTAATAATCACGCGGGGGGGGTGTGTGTGGATCTGACCTAACTATAAAATGTAGGTAGCTGATGAAGTATTACATATGTCAGGACTAGATGAAACCATTCCCAATGATTTTTTTATTTATTACTTCCCCCCCCCCCCCTTTCTTTCCTATATCCCCTTCTCTAATCCTATTATGACAAAAACGTATTTATTCCAAAACTCAGCCCTCCTCCAGCTACAGAAACCAGAACAAACTTTAATTTCTTCTGCTCCTGACGCTCATCTCTCTCTCTCTCTCTCTCTCTCTCCAGCATCGCCTCGAAGTCTCGGCGATTCCATTTCGAACTCTTTCAAGCAGGAGAGCTGAGCCCATCAAGGAAAACCATGGGACACACGAGTTCGCTTGAATGGAAACAAAAAAAAAACCCAGCGGAGCGGGGCCCGGTGCAGCCTAGGTCTGGGCTAAGAAAAACAGGGGGAGGAAAAGTTTACATTTTTCTTCCTTTTTTTTTTTTTAAACTTTTTGTCTTTTTTTTTTTTTCCTCTTTCTTTTTTTCTTGTTGTTGGTTTTGTTTATTTTTCTTCCCCCACCCCCCAGTCCTCATGTCGGCAGTTTAAAAACATTAAGAAAAGAGCCGCGCAGAGATTTCTGCCACCGCCGCGGGAAGGCCGCTCACTGGAGGACACATTTCTCTTCCTTCTTGGCCATCTTGCCTTTGTTTTGCTCGAGGGTCCTCTCCAAATGCTCATCCTCTTCTTCGGCCCTGCGGACAGAGGCGGCGGGAAGCGCGGTGAGGGGGCTGCACACGGAGTGCACATTGCGGCGCTTGGGCCGGCCCCCCACACCTTCCCCCCCAAGAAAGTTTGACCCAAATACATGGGTGCCGTGGCAGCTCGGCGGGGCTACCCACCACCGTCACCCCCATCACTCCCTTCACCCGACTCACTGCTTCTCCTGGGCGTCCAGGTCCCTGACCAGCGCGTCCCGTTTGTTAACGAGAATAACGAGTTCGTCCAGCAAAAGCTGCTCCCGCCTCTTCTGCGCCTCGGTCTTCTGCCAGTCTGCCAGGGGAAACAAACAAACAAAAACAGCACTGAGAACGCCGTGCCCAGCACCGCCGGGCCGCGGCCAACACCGCCGGGCCGTGGCCAACACTGCCGGGCTGTGACCAGCACCGGCGGTGCCACTGTGGTGGTGGTGCCGCCGGGCCGCAGCGGCCAGGAGCCAGGGGGCTCCTGCAACGCGGAGATCAGTACAACCCGGCCTGGCACAGCCTGGCCTGGTACACCCCAGCCTACCGGACAAGCGCAACCACCTGGCTTTGAGGAGCTCAGCAGCAACTTCGGGGTCATTTGGTTGGTTTTTTTTTTTGTTTTGTGGGTTTTTTTTTGTTCGTTTGGGTATTTTTTTCCTCATCACTGGGGTTTATTTGCTTCTATTTGTTTTGCTTGTTTGGGTTTTATTCGGTTGGGTTTGTTTTGGTTGGGTTTTTTTGTTGTTCGGGTTTTTTTTTTTTTTGAGTGTTATTTGGAGCTTTTGGTTGTGGTTGTTGATTTTTTTTTTTTTTACTTTTTATTTTCTTTATTCTTTTTTTTTTTTTTAGAACTCTGTTTCCTGGATGGGCATCGACATCACCCAAGTTTCTCCTCCTAGGAGGAAAGCCTGTGTCCCTGCAACCCGGCGCTCCTCTGCTAATTCCTCTCTTGCTCTTAGCAGCTGGAGGAATCTCATACTGGGCACCACCATATGCTTCGTAGCAACTTTAAAAGCAGGTAGCAGTTAATTAGCAGTTTCCCTTCCTTTTGAAGTAAAAATACACTTGCTACAGAGTATCGTGGGACTCCATCGCCCCGCCGGAGGACGGGGCCGCCTCGCTTTTCCCAAAGGGATTTCTACCCGGCCAGCCCCGCACATCGCAGTCCCCCGGGGCCACCCCGCAGCCTCCGAGCTCTCCAGCCAGCCCGTAAGGGCTTGTCGCTGTCACTCAAGCCCCAGCCTTCCCCGCCTCCCTCATTAAGAAGGTAAACAATGAAAAGCAGGAGCAGTAGATGATGGGGGAAGATAGCAGGGCAAATGAGGAACGGGAGGGAAAGAGGAGACCGGGTCCAAAAAAAGCAACAACCAAGAGAACCACAGAATCGTCGAATCGTTTTACTTGGAAAAGACCTTTAAGATGATCGAGTCCAACCATCAAAGAAGAACCATCAAGAAACCCCACCGGGAGAAGCCATCGCCACCGACCCGACTGTGTCCTCTCCTCCTCCTCCCGAAGGGAAGCGAGGGTGCCAGTCCTTTTGGCTTTCTCCCCGTGCTCTCCATTGCCCTGGGCGATCATGTTAAAAACTCACATGGCTGGTGCTTATTCAGATAACCCGAACAATGCTCACCACCCGTTACCATGTGAATCTTCACAAACCCCGCAAGAATGCAGTGGTTCAAATCCCCCTGACCCCCCTCCAAAGCCGAATTTATTCAAGACGGCGAACCGCTCAGAAGCTTGATGAAAGCGAGCGGTGCTGGAGGGAATTCGTCCTTGTATTTACAAATTAAAAATTAGATGCATCATCATGCAATAAAGGTTGGGAGAGTGGCAGGAATGCGCAGCCGCTTCCCTCTCGCCCTTGCCGTCCTTCGGCCTGGGCCCACGAGTCCTTGCAGGGAGAGCCCACGCCGACACGTGTCCGTGTGCGGGCACACTCGGCACAGGAGCGGCTCGCAAGCAACAAGGGATTTGGTGCTGTGGCACCAGGGCCTTCCCAAAGCACTGCTCTGGCAGGGCACTAACAAAACTTCCCAGGAGTTTTTGTTTTTCTCTTAATTTTGCCTTTTCTCTTTTCTCTCTTCTCTTTCTTTTCACTTTCCTCTGTTTTTTTCCTCTTCCTTTTTCTCTGTTCTTTTTTTCTTCCCTTTTTCCCTCTTTTCCCTGCCCTTTCCCATTTTCTTGTTCCACTCCTTTTCCCTTTTTCTTTTCCTTATCTTCATTTTCCTTTTTCTCTTTTTCTTTTTTTTTTTCATTTTCTTCTTCTTCTCGTTTTCATTTTTAAATTTTCTTTTTTTCTCCTCCTTTTCCTCTTCCTTTGACACCCTCTTTTTCTTTCTCAAATCTGTTAATTTCCCCTCGACTGTCGCTACGGATATAATTTTCCAGGTGTACCCAGACTAGAAAGCTAGCAGCCAGAATTCCTGGTAATCTGAGCCATTTCTTCTGCGACAATGCTCTTTTAATCCGGGCTGCAGCCTTTTAGGTGCTAATTCTCAGGGCGATCTCTCCATTTCCACCGCTGCTGGCCCTTCCGATCAATCTGGGGAAGGCTCCCTCAATTCCCTTCGTTTCAGAGGCGTCGCGCTGCAGCTTTGCGAGCCAGAGCCCCCCAGCCCGCAGGCTCTTGCCTACACAGATAAAGCCCCTGCGTGCGTGATGTGGCCGCGGCGTGGCCAGCTCGGCCGGCGAAAGGCAGCGGCGGGGAGCAGAAGAGGGGCGTAGCAGAGAATGTGACGGCTGCTTGCACCCCAACTTTCAGCTTCGCTTCCCCCTGATTTCTGCCGGTCCTTGTTCTGCTGCCCGGCACCTTTCGGCCCGGAAAGCTGGAGAGGAAAACAGTCCCCAAATCCGCCGTCTCCGCTGGACTTGGTTTAATGACTTTGCAATTTCGACGTTTTTCCCTCGGTTGAAAAACTCTTAATATTCCCTCCCCACCCCCCAAGCCTTTTTCTTGATATTTTTGTTTGTTTGCTTTGCTTCTCTGTTGTCAGCAGCAACTTTAGCTTTTGAAACGGCAAACATCAGTCAAAATATTTCAGCCCAGGTTTTGCTCACTCCTTCACTGCTCTTTTTCTTCTTTAAGTCCCTTTCTAAGAGGTTTCCTAAGTTCGGATTTTTACATTTTTTTCCCTAGGTTGTTTTTTCATGATTGTTTTGTTTTGTTGTTGTTGTTGCCCCATCCTGGAGCCCTTGTGGGGGTAAATAACGTCAGATTAGGACTTCATGGAACAAGAACTGGTTGGGTCGGTTTGTTTTTGTTGTTGTTTGTTGATTTTTAATGGTTTGTTTTCTTTGTTTCGGCACTGCTTCTTGTTTAAAATAGGCCATAGAGGAAAAAAAAGCAAACCAAATCCTGCCTGTTGCTGGAAATATTCCCTTGTGGTCTTGTTTCCTAGAACAGGGATCTGACTCTCCCTCTGCTACCCTTCTCCAGCCCCAAATAAACAGTAGCAAGGAGCAACTGATTAAAAGAGGAACACGGGCAAGTATTTCAACAACATTTTGTGTGTGCTCAACACTGCAGTTTTGGTTTACCCAACAAAACGCTGCAGCTTCAGGAGCGTCCCTGTGGTAAAACCAAAACCCGACAAACAAACAACAACAAAACCAAACCAAACAACCCATCTGCGTTCAAGTTGGATTCCTACCTGTTGTGCCTTTAAAGCCAGGATTACCTCTAACACCTGTCACACAGAGTTCCCCAGGCTGACTGCAGCTCCGGGAAGCTACAATATGGGTTGTGATTAATTTGAAGATTTCAGAATAATACTGTTCTAAAAGCTATGCCCAGGACAAAAATAGGATTAAGCTCCGAGGCTGTGTATGAGCTAAAAGTGTTGAAAGCTGCAGTCCCTGTGCCACCACTTGCGACAGGCAGTTGGAAATGACAGACTTTGCTAAATTCACCTTAAAAGTAGAAATGTTTTCAATTATTCGTCTTCATTGACTTCCTATTGTCTTTTTTTACCATCTCCCCCCCCTCCAACTCTCCCACTGCTTAAACTGATAATTACTTGGAGCAAAGAGGCAGCCCGTTCCCATAGAAATGCTTTAATAGAAATGGTGGAAAGTTCTTGTAGTAAAACCTTCAACCTCGCCACTATAATAAATAAGCCTGGCACTTTGATGAAAATTAACACTAGTTTTGTAAAGAGCACATTGGGGGATTGCAGTCAGGTCTTATCTTTAGTTCCAGTCAACTAGCAATCCTGAAAGAGTTTGCATCATCATCAGAGCAGGCCATTTGATAGGATTCTGCTGCTGAACCTAATCAATCTATGGAATACTGTGGCTGCGCGGTGTAACAAAGCTAAAATAGATTTACAAATGGGGTTTTAGGGGATAAGCTCCTCCACAGGATTACATATTGATTTTAAATATAAAAAGCTTATCATATAAACCATAACTACAAAAATAGTGAACCTATGCATAAATCCTTTTAGAAGAGCACCCACTTCAAACTATAAGCCAAGAATAAATCAAGATGTACAAAATCCGAAAGAGGATCCATTTCTTGGGCAGAAAATGAACACGCCACCCCCAAGGTGTGCAAAAATGAACTTATCTTTTCTGAGGAGGCATTAAATCTTGAAAGAAAAAGAAAGAAAACCTGAAAGGAGAGGACAGGTAGCTGAAAGGAAAGCATCCTGCCACTCGGCCATAGCAAAAAGTCAGGCTCTGAGATGCTTTACACCTTGTTTAGGTGAGCTCCCAACCAGCTAGCCAGCCAAAACGCCTTCCCCACCTGCACGGGCTAAAACAAGCCCAGGGAGAACCTCCATTTGCTTTGGCCACCTAGGTTGGGATTTGCAGGTCTTCCGCAGCCTCAGCACTCCCGGCAGTGGCGGGGGGGGGGAGAGAGGAACACTTTCTAGCTGGATGTTAACTCTCTGGCTTATCTCTCCAGCTAAACGAGGTGGGAAGCACGGGAAATTTAAACAAATAAATAAATAAACGAAAAGAAATAAGTTAAAAAAAAAAAAACAAAAACATACCTCCCCCCCTCCCCCCGGGTCATTCCTGTGCTCCCTGTGAAGAGCCATCACGCTCCACAAGCCATTCAGCTGCCCATGCCTCCATTTTAGCTGCTGGCTAAGAGGACACCATCTCCACATCGCTGAGCATCGTAACGGTCAGCACCTCCAGACGCCAGCGCTGCCCGTACGCTGCCTGCGCTGGCAGGGCAGGCTGGCGGCCAAGAAACCGCCTTTATCTGCCATCGGCAGGCTGCTACCTTCTGCAAGGCTCTTTTCCACCCCCCCGTCGCCCTCCACTCCCCCCTCCCCATTTTTTTCCCCCTGTCATCAACTAGCTAAGTAAATCGGTTGACAGATTTTTAAACAGCATAGTCACGCGTGGAAGACTTAGAGCAATTTACCAAAACACTAATTATCACCTTTCAAAGACTTCTCTTTTTAAGTTCCAATTTTTGGGCTGTTGCATTCTGCCTTTCTTATAGACACACAAACCAGTCTTGTCCTGTTAATATATACCATGGTTGGGTTTGTTTTTTTCTTTCCTGTTCATATATTTCAGGTTGGGAATTGGTGCTGGTAAAAGTGAGATCTGTCTTTTCAGCTCCTTCACGGAGTCCAAGTGCTTATGTTATACATATTGTGATTTTTTCTTTCCTGTTCATGTATTTCAAGTTGGGAATTGGTGCTGGTAAAAGTTAAGGTCTGTCTTTTCAGCTCCTTCACGGAGTCCAAGTGCTCATGTTATACATATTGTGATTTTTCTTTCCTCTTTGTGTATTTCAGGTTGGGAATTGGTGCTGGTAAAAGTGAGATCTGTCTTTTCAGCTCCTTCACGGAGTCCAAGTGCTCATGTTATACACACTGTGATTCTTCTTTCCTGTGCATATATTTCGGGTTGGGAATTGGTGCTGGTAACTGTGGAGCGGGAAGTGGTACTGGTAAAATCTGTCGTTTCAACTCCTTGGCGGAGTCCAAGTGCTTATTAGCAATCAGCTAAATGGCCTCGGAGCAGACAGACCCCGGCTGTTGGGGCAGACCCGGGCTGCTGGGGCAGCGCCTGCAGCTTCAGGGAAATCACATTCCTCATAAGTAGTGTGGTTTGCCTGGTGCTGACCCCTCCCCCCCCCAAAAAAGTGCATCCTTGCACCCCAGCGTAAGGCGAAGTGTCACAAACGTGTGTTTCTTAGGAGAGTTTCTCCTTTCACAGACTTTTGAAGGTAAAAGCAGGTAAGTCCTGAAAGTTCTAGAGGAATAGTAATAATCTCACTGAGCGTTAAAATGCTAAATGAGGACTTTGTTGTATAGATAAATTAAGTAAACAAAGAAATAAACCCACAAACCAACTACCATAATTCTCCAGCACTTATGTTTTCTCTCTAAACCCCTATTTATTATACCAACAGTGGCACAAAAAAATACCCCAAACTAAAACAAATAGAGAGAAAGAGAGGGGAAGAAGGGAGGACTTCTGACATCCCTTTCTCAACTTACAAAGAGAAAAATGGACAGATTTTTGCTCAAGCCACTGTGAGATGGCAGGGGCTGTTGGACATTCGAAGGTAGGATGTTCCAAGACAGTAAAATATAGAAGAGGTGATTAAAGACTGAAATAGAGGATTTAAATCCAGCATCTCCTAGTTCCTTTCTGGGTTTGGAGTATTTAATTCTAAATATTTCATTAGTGTGATTTCCAATCAACCCCTGCAGAAAGCTGTGTGTGCATTTAAGACTCCAGTTTACCCGAGAAGAGAATCGTTTTGGTTCAAGATTATCAAGTCCAAACATTAGCCAACTCTACCAACATAGGGAGTGTAGTCTTATGTGAATATATATATATATATATATGTATATCTATATATATATATATATAGATATAAAAAAGTATACTGTGATACTGTGATATATATATATATATATAGATATAAAACCACAGAGGGAGAGAGATGAAAAAGCCACCTGCCAAGTCCAAACATTATCCAACTCTACCAACATCGGGAATGTAGCCTTATGTGAAAATACATATATATAATCAGAGAGAGAGATGAAAAAGCTACCTGAAACCTGCTGCTTTCTTTCTCCAAACTTGTGCTCCCAGTCAAGTCTCCAAACTAATTAGAATTGATTTATTATGGATCAGGTACCTTATCAGGTGAAGAAAGAAATTACCATGGACAGTCAAAGGGTTGAGAGGTCAATACGGAATAGCAAAATCAATTTGCATTGATTAGACAAAAGGTCCATTTTACAGAGCCCAAGGGATTAACTTTTAAGCAAACATCTTTGAACTGTAAAGGCAGCGTCGGTGCCTGAGAGCTGCGAGCGCCGGGGCATTAGAAAACACTTAAGATATTTAAATAAGAAATAATGCAAGCAATAGTTTAAGCTAGCTGGGTGTTTATTTTTGATTCTGAATCATCCCCGGGATTACTGTACAATTCACCTGAAAGCCCCACCGAAAGGAGGGGATTGTTTCGCTGATCCCCGGTGTCAATCTTCCCGGGGGGGTTTGTCGCTCAGGTGGGGCGACTGCAGCCAGGGGAGCGGCGGCGAAGGGAGGGAAGCGGCGCGAAGGATCGCGCTAATCCCGGCGGCACTCGCCAGCAAACACTGACTTGGCAAAGCGGGAGGGGTTCACCTCCAGAACTCAGCAGACTTTTTCTTTACCCCCTCCCTCCCCACCCCTCCCCTCAGTGAGATACTGTTGTAAAACAGCTCTGGAAGAATAAAAGGCCCCCTTCTGTGTGTCCCCCCTTCCACTTGATGGGGCAGGGAAAGCCAGCAAAGCGTTACTGCCACAAAAAGTAACAAACCCTGGACAAACATTTACCTCCTCAAGACTTTGTTCCCAAAGTTTCCTCCTCCACGGAGACCATATTTCCTTTATCCCATATCTCAGACTCTGTTTGGTTGTTTGTTTTTCTCCAAATGAAACTTAAGAATGGGATCACAACCCCAGGGGGTTGGGGTGTGCTAGCACTTGAAATGCTCTGCTAATTGGTGCTGATTATCAGCACTAATTTTTAACTGCGCTTCGGAGAAGCCTCCACCTTTGGTAATTTTCAGGCAGCCACCTCTGGCAGGCAGCGTTTGCCTTGCCTTGGTGCCCAGCACTGCTCTTACCTTCGATAGCCAGCATGGCTCTCAGCTCCCGGTTCAGCAGCTCGTAGCGCCTTTCTAGGTCATGTTCTTTTTCCCTAGGCAAGTTGCAAAAGTTCATCAATATGTTAATTACTAAATCATTAAACGCTTAAAAGAACCTTTAACGTACATTGATTTTAGGACTCGGAACTGACTTTTCTCCGGAACTTTAAGCCACTCCAAACAAATGATACACAAACTTCAAACCCTGCCCGGGTGGAAGGTTCAACTACGGGGCTGACACCTCTGTAACGACAGCTTTCAGCCCAGCAACGTAGCTCTGTGGTGCTACAGGACACAGTAACTTCACATCCAGCCTTGGGGCAGCTGTTGTGGAATGTCCTAAGTATAAAACATTCCCCCATATCCCATGAACAACTTCCAGCCTCAGCCCACCCACACAGGGAATATGGCACTGGAATTATTATCTTGTATGCGTTTAGCCCTAATAAGGAATGCAAATTAGACAGGGGGTTAGAAAGAGCTCAATATTTTGAAGGTAGAAGCTTCTGTCAAGTTCAGGCAGGGTAGGAAATTCTGGAGGACAGGCTCTTCCCAGAGAAGTGTGCAGGCATTTACACTAGGTGGCATTACTGAAAGAAAGATAACCCAGACGAAAGCGGCTGGAAAAGAAGCACAGAGGGCAGAATGGCTCTAAAAACTGTCAGTTTCTCCTCCCTTCCTTGCCAGCGCCAGTATAGAGAAGTCCCCGTGTCCTTCCTGTGCAGTGCTGGTGGCATCACTGCCCGGGGACTGAGCCTCTAACCTCTTCCCAACAGCCTGGTGCTGCACAACTTGTGCTGGCATCTTCTAGGAAGCGGCTAGCAATTCAAGTTTTGCTCTCTCTCTCTGAACAGTCCTCACCTGTGACAACTGAGGCATGATCCAAATCTATTCCTGCACTTCTAAAGTGTAATTTCTTCCTGTTGTTGGGCCTTTGAAAATGGAGCTGTCTTTCTATTGCTTTAATTATTAGCTCTGGCTAACTTGGTGCCACCGCACACTTCTCATTTTCGAGTCTTGAAACAGAGGGAAAACCAAGTGACTGGAGGTGTTCCACAAAGCACCCACGCTGCTAACTTTCAAGGGAGTGGGAAGAGAGCACAACAGTCTTGCACCTGTCTGATGTGTGAACACTCCAGCTAAACACCCTGTTGTAAACAGGAGTCCCTGTCCATACTTACAGCAGAGAAAGCTGGTTCATCCGTCTTATTAAGGCATTCTTCTTGTTAACCAGCATGAACCACTCCTGCATCATAGCTTCTTCTTCTTCCGTGTTCCTGCCTGCAAGACAAAGAATTCCAATGCCTTAGGTGGCACCTCACAAACCGAGCTACGTGTTTCACCTCAGGGTTTGGAGTATCAGTCCCCCAGCGACGCTGAGCATGACAAAGTGTACTCTGAAGTGGGCAAACTACCACACAGCTGCAAGTCCTGCCAGCCCACCCTGCCTGCTCCACAAGCAACCCTTTGCAAACAGTGTCCTTCGTCAGCTGATACCCTGACCAAAATGAGCAGCTTTTAAAAAGTCCATTGTCTTTCCCCCAAAACATTGGTGTGATGTTCCCAATGGAAAAAAAACAACAACTCAACTTGCTGCTCTAAGAGACCTCCGCTCACCACAGGTTTCTGACCACAAAAACCATCCTTGTGGGCAGCACCTACTCCACCCATGCAAACCCAGTGCAGTTAGGATGCTGTGGTAGGGGTAAAAGTAACTGCAGAGAGGAGGAGAATCCTGCAGGTCAAGGTGTGGGCACCTGCTCGGGCTCTCTAAGAAGGATGAACTGGAAAGAACTGCTCCGCTCCTCAGCTGGCAATCAAAGGGAACATCTGCACCAGCGTGAGTCATTCTGTGGTCCACCGGACTCTGTATGACTTTGTGTTGCACCTCACCATCAGGTGTCATGGGGTAAAGGCAGACAGCATCCACAAGGCTCCAGATTGTCCTCTCCACAGCAGGGTCACTCAGCCAAATTCCACTCTCTTTGAGCTCGGGGACTAGAAGAAACCTCATCAAAGTCCTTTGTGGCCTCTGCACCTCTGTGGTGACCTGCCAATCTCATCTCCCAAGTTGAGCTGAGGAGCGAAGACTCTGCGGTTCTCTGTGAGTTATGAAACTCACCAGTTCCTTACAGCTAGAAGTCACCTGGCAAGTGACCTGGAACAGTGTCAAAGGAGCATGAGCTGAGCCAGGATTCTGAGTACTTCTCCCAGCTTTGACACTGCTTCACTGGGAGACTGTGGGCAGATCTCCATGTGGGAGCTCCACCTGAGTTAACACGGGGACGGATCACTCGCACCCATCTTGCATGTGTGCTAGAAGTGAATTCTTTGATGTTTGGAAAGAGTTTTGAAACCTCTGATGCAAGCTCCTGTACACTTGGGGAAGTGACCTTCAACAATGGGATCCCTAGTTGCAGAGAAACGATTCCCAGCACCTGAAGCTGGAATGACACCAGAAAAAATATTGTTGTGCTCTAAAAGAAAGCTTTCAAAGTCTGGATGGGAGCGTTTGAAATGCTTGCATGTACGTGCCCGCCATGTGCACGTTCACACCCCAACGCCACGGTGGTGTGCAAGCCCAGATCTGCATGCAGAACCACCTCCTCACCCTGCTGTGACCCTGCTGCCTGCAAGGGAAGGTCACCGGCCTCCAAACCCTTCGATTCCCCTTGTCATCATGCCTCCAGATGAGGGAAGCCAAAGGAGATGAAGAGGGAAACGGATCAGCTTAGAGTAGAGCTGGTGGAGCCACACAGTAAGAACAAGTTACACCATGCACTCCTTTCCAATGTAAGACATCTCCCCTGATTCACTTCTCACCCTGGGAAGCTCCTGACTGATGAAACTCTTCCAGGGAGGGTGTTTTTAGGGGTATGCATGATTGGCTAGTGAAGTGATGGGAAGGAGAACAAACTGAAGTGGAGATGGCCCTGTAGCCTATTTCTGAGCAGAAGCAGAAGCAGCAGGGCCCAGCTCCTGGGCGATGGAGAAAGAAATTTGTCACCTAGAAATGCTCTTCCCCAAGACCTCCATCTTCTGCTTGAGTGCAGGAAATGTTAGGCCATAGCATTCACAATAACATCCAGCAGCTCTGCACTCCCAGGAAGGGGATGAGAACTTTGAGGCAGACTGGGCTGTTAAAGCCACAGCTGCAAAGCTATGCCTTGTAGGAGTGGTTCATCTAACTGAGCCTGCTTTTAAAGCAGGGGGATCAATATCAGCAACCTTGTACTGAAAAGCACCGTGGAGCTCAAATTTATTTGAGGTAGAGGGAAAAAAAAGAAGGCCAGATTGCCTCTGCAAAAGGACCAGCCTGTCCTGTGATGCATCACACTCACAGTATCACAGAATTGTTCCAGTTGGCAAAGCCCTCCAAGATCATCACCAAGTCCAACCATCAACCCAACACCACCGTGACCACGAAACCATGTCCCCACGTGCCATGGCCACACAGTTCTGGAACACCACTGGGCATGGGGACTCCACCACCCTCCTGGGCAGACTGTTCCAGTGCTTGACCACTCTTGCAGCAAATAAATTGTTCCTAATTCCCAACCTAAACCTCCCCTGGTGCAACTTGAGGTCATTTCCTCTTGTTCTATCATCTGATCCTAGGGAGAAGAGACCGACTCCCACCTCACTGCAACCTCCTTTCAGGGAGTCATTGCCACATTGCCACACCACTTGTGAAAAGAAGTTCTCACAGCCAGATGTGTGTGACTATAGCAATATTTTGCTCCATTTAGGACACTAAATTTGCCAGGTTTGGGGCAGTCTGGGCTCTGTGGCTGAAAGATGCTGTTGTAAGTGCAAGCTCTTGCTGCATTCCATGTTGCAAGCCCTGAAAAAGAAATGGGAGGCAAACATTTCAAAGGAGCTGGACCGGGTGGTGGAGCTGAACTTGAATTTCATGCCCTGCAATCTCAAGGTAAGGCCACGGAGATAGAAACTTCTTTCTCTGAACACATTCCTGCCTAACAAAGTTGGTTACAACACAGAAGGAGCAGAGCTGTAGGTAAAGACCGGAGCTGTCAAGTCAGATCTGAGCAGGTGCCTGTTTGGCTCTTTCCAGGCTTGACGCTGAAGCCCAGGCCATGTCCCCAGCACAGGCTGGTTTAAAAGTGAGTTAACAAAGTCTCAATTGTTTTTTTTTTTTTTCCCCTCTCTCCCCCAGAATTTTTAATCTGTTTTTGTATTCCCTTTGCAGCCATGTGATGCCCTGACACCGGTCATGTGATAGCGGCTGCGATAGGCACAAATCCCCCAGCAGCAACAAAAGAAGAAAGAAGTAGGGGGTGGGGGGGGAAAGAAAAAGCTGAGAAAAAGCTTGCAGTTTGGAAAAAGGCCAACAGTACCCTGGCAAAGGCCTTTTTTTTGTTTGTTTTTGATCAGCAAAACGACACATGTGTGCAATATTAATAGCAGCTGATGCTGATATTTTTGTTGCTGTCCGTCAGCTTTTTAAATTCTTGTGCAGGGAGCTGCAAGAGAGACTTCTTCCCAGGCAAGCAGCACCAAGATGAAGTGCCAGATCTAAGAAATTTAAAGAACTCTTTTCAGCAAACACACTGCCAGGAGCACACCACTTCTCTTTTTTTTTTTTTTTTCCCCCTTTCCCTTTTCTTTTCTATTTTGTTTTTGCGTTTTGTGGTTCGTTGTTGTTCCCCCCCCCCCCCCCTTTGGTGGAAGGATGCAGACGAAATGCTTCAGACAAAGCGAAACAAAGTGCGGCCATCGGCAAAAGCTAAACTCACAGTTACAATTTCTGCATTAAAAAGAAATAAATTAGAGGGGAGAAAAAAAAAAGCAAACCCTTTCTTCAACCCAGTTTCTCTCTGTAACACCCTGCTGCCGTGGCGGGGGTGGCTTTGTTTCAGCTTTCCAAGTCTTAAGACAAGTATTGGAGTGACTTGCTACAAACACCTGGAAATTAAACTTGGGCAAATCTCTACTGTTTTTCTCAGGGGAAAAAGGAAGGAAGGAAGGAAGGAAGGAAGGAAGGAAGGAAGGAAGGAAGGAAGGAAGGAAGGAAGGAAGGAAGGAAGGAAGGAAGGAAGGAAGGAAGGAAGGAAGGAAGGAAGGAAGGAAGGAAGGGAGGGAGGGAGGGAGAGAGGGGGGGAGGAAGGGAGGGGGAGGGAGAGAGAAAGAGGGAGAAAGGGAGAAAGTGAGAGAGAAAGAAAGAGAGAAAGAGAAAGAAGAGAGAAAGAGAAAGAGTGAAAAAGAAAGGGAGAAAGAAAGAAAGAAAGAAAGAAAGAAAGAAAGAAAGAAAGAAAGAAAGAAAGAAAGAAAGAAAGAAAAAAAAAGAAGAAAGAGTGAAAAAGAGAAAGAAAGAAAGAAAGAAAGAAAGAAAGAAAGAAAGAAAGAAGAAAGAGTGAAAAAGAGAAAGAAAGAAAGAAAGAAGAAAGAGTGAAAAAGAGAAAGAAAGAAAGAAAGAAAGAAGAAAGAGAGAGAGGAAGAGAGAAAGAAGAGAGAGAGAGAAAAAAATGAAAGAAGAAAGAAAGAAAGAGGAAAAGAAAGAAAGAGAGAAAGTGAGAAAGAGAGAAAGAGAGAGAATGAGAAAGAGAGGAAAGAAAGAAAGAAAGAAAGAAAGAAAGAAAGAAAGAAAGAAAGAAAGAAAGAAAGAAAGAAAGAAAGAAAGAAAGAAAGAAAGAAAGAAAGAAAGAGAAAGAAAGAAAGGAAGGAAAGGAGGAAAGGAAGGAAGGAAGGAAGGAAGGAAGGAAGGAAGGAAGGAAGGAAGGAAGGAAGGAAGGAAGGAAGGAAGGAAGGCAGGACGGAAGGACGGAAGGAAGCAAGGACGGAAGGAAGGAAGGAAGGCACACACAAAGACACAGAAAGAAAGAAAGAAAGAAAGAAAGAAAGAAAGAAAGAAAGAAAGAAAGAAAGAAGCGATAAAGAAAGAGAGAGAGAAAGAAAGGAGAAAGTGAAAAGGAAAGAGAGAGAAAGAGAAAAAGAAATAGAGAACGAGAAAGAAAGAGACAGAAAGAAGTGCTGTACAGATTATTTAAACAAAATTAATAGAGAACCCCCAAGCCTTATCCGAGGCAGTACAAGGGAGAGGAAAATCTGCAAATACCTCCCCCCCCTCGCCTGCCCCAGATCTTAAACTTACATTTTGATAGATGCATTCTGCTATTGTCTGAGACTAACACCAACAACAACCACAACAACAACAACAACAACAAAACCCTTTTAAAGCAAGTAAGTTGGACCATTACAAATTAATCCTGACTTTAATAACTGGTTAAAGACCCCTTCAGCTTTATAAGCAACACAAAATATGAAAGCCTGTGATCACAGCCAGCGTTTCTCATTTCTCCCCTCACCATTTGTTATTTAATCCAATACTAGTAATCCAATTTGTCCAGCAGACTTTTAAAGGGCAGAATGCAACTTCCCCAGCTTAGACACTTTTCAAAGTACAATATATTTTTCAAATGAATGCTGGATGTTTCATTTTTTTTTCTTCTTCTTTCCCCCAACTGTTCCTAGCTCTAATGTATGAGGGGAAGGGGAAAAAAAAAAGAACAAGATGAACATTGTTCGTACTGATTAAGTAAGAGCTCATTAAAGAGCTGTCAGTGCCGTACTTTGAATATGCATGAAGCATATAATCAGATCTAGTACCGTCACTAGAGGAGAATACGGTAAGTACAAAGGATTGATTTAATTACTTAGAGTGGGCTGTGGTGGCAAAGCAGTCTTGTTAGTGCAAAAAAGAAAAGGAGGTTGTATTCTGGCACGGCTAGGGGGGAAAAAGGCAGTTTTAGCTCCTGCCACAATACCTAATCTCAGGATAAAGCACTTTACATTGTAGCTTAAAATGCAGACTGTCAGGTTTCCAAAGAGACCAGAATCCATCTCATCGTGTTTAACCTCACCTGGTTAACTGTCTAGCAGAACAGATTTACTCTCTTGAAGGCATAATTCTGCTCATAGCTCCTTCTCTTCTAGCTCAATAATGACTTCTGAAAGCAAGCTTCACACGGCAGCGCTCGGTGCTGCGAACGCCCTACACACGCCCAGCGCTCGGGGAGAGGTTGGGGAAACGCAGCACCACAAACTAAGCCGAAACAGCACAGCTCGGAAGGAGGGCTCTAGACTTAGATAGCAGCACTCTGGTAAGCTTTCTCTCCTTTATTATCTATATCCTCTGCTTCCTCCCTTTTCCTCTTTTCTTTTCTTTTCTTTTCTTTTCTTTTCTTTTCTTTTCTTTTCTTTTCTTTTCTTTTCTTTTCTTTTCTTTTCTTTTCTTTTCTTTTCTTTTCTTTTCTTTTCTTTTCTTTTCTTTTCTTTTCTTTTCTTTTCTTTTCTTTTCTTTTCTTTTCTTTTCTTTTCTTTTCTTTTCTTTTCTCTTCTCTTCTCTTCTCTTCTCTTCTCTTCTCTTCTCTTCTCTTCTCTTCTCTTCTCTTTTATCTTTTCTTTTCTTTTCTTTTCTTTTCCATTCCTTTTTTCTCTTCTCTTTTCTTTTCTCTTTTCTTTTTTCTTTTCTTTTCTTTTCTTTGCTTTGCTTTGCTTTGCTTTGCTTTTCTTTTATTTTCCTTTTTTTCCTTTCCTTTTCTTCTCTTTTCTCTTTTTTATTCTCTTTTCTTCTATTTTCTTTTTTCTCCCTAGTCCTTCATCTTTCTTTTTTTTCATTTCCTTCTTTTTATCTTTCTTTTTTCTTCCCTTTCTTTTTTCTTTCTTCCCTTCCCTTCCCTTCCCTTCCCTTCCCTTCCCTTCCCTTCCCTTCCCTTCCCTTCCCTTCCCTTCCCTTCCCTTCCCTTCCCTTCCCTTCCCTTCCCCATTCCATCTCCCCTCCCCTTTCTCTTTCCTTTCCCTTCCCTTTCCCTCTCCCTCTTCCTCTTCCTCTCCCTCTCCCTCCCCCTTTCCTTCTCCCTCTCCCTTTCCCTTTCCCCTTCCCTCTTTCTTTTTTGCCTTTTCTTTTAATCAATACATTCTTGTTTTCTTCTTCCTCCAGGAATTCAGGGGAATTTTGCCTCAGTGCCATTTTCTAGTGGCATTGTCTGGCTGGAATGGTGAAGGCTGTGTGCTTGTCCTTCCCTTTACTTGACATTCACCAGAACCCTCCTCAGCGATTAGGAAGGAGCCCAACCCCAAATCTGGGCTAGCAACATCCACATTGAACTCTGCTCTCAGTTGCCAGAAACTCTGACTTGACTTTTGAGCTGTGAATCCTTTGGTGTAGGTTTCAATCAAGGCTGCAGCAGAAAGATTGGTTCCTTTGGCTCCTTACTGGCACAAATTTTAATGATAGCCAAATAATGACAGCCAGAACTTTAACCACAGCAAAAGAATATGCCCAAACCCCTGTTTGTTTGGGTTTTTTTTTTCTCCTTACACAAATTCAAACACAATTTTCCTTTGCTGCTCAAATCCAGCTTGAGCCAGTTGTCATCCACCAGGCTGAAGAAGGAGCAGCATGTTTCTGTGTCACTGTGTTTCGAGAAGAGCATAAGCCACTACCTCATTTTAACTTTGTACAGCTCCCAGGCACTCTTTTGCAGGTATTTTCCCCTACCACCACCCTTCACGTTCTTTGGGATTCACAAATGGATTTCTGTTTACACTGCCAGCTAATGATTTGTTAAGCATTTAAAGAAGAAGCATCTTGACAAATGTCTCTTCTGCATCAACTTGAAAAAAAAAAAAACAATTTCTTTCCTTGGTTTTTTTTTCCTTTCTTTCTCTTTTCCTACCCTGCTAAAAATACTCCCAAACCCAGCCCTGATGCATAGCCATTAAAGCCATTATTTCTAAGCTGTTTGGGCAGCTAGTTGTTAGATAAACCCAGCGTGGATTAACACAGCAAACCTGTACATCGCTAAGAAAACAGAGAGGAAAGTCCTGAGAAGCACTGAATGCAACTTAAAAGGAGGGGAAAAAAAAGCAGCAACATGCAGGGGCAAGATGAGTTTACAGTCTAAATGGATGAACACAGGAACTCCTCCACACTTTACATGGGCATAAGTTTGTCAAGATAATCCAATAATCAAAAACAAAAAGAAGAAGAAGAAGGAGGAGAAGGAGAAGGAGAAGGAGGAGAAGGAGAAGGAGGAGAAGAAGAAGAAGAAGAAGGAGGAGGAGGAGAAGGAGAAGAAGAAGAAGAAGAAGAAGAAGAAGAAGAAGAAGAAGAAGAAGAAGAAGAAGAAGAAGAAGAAGAAGAAGAAGAAGAAGAAGAAGAAGAAGAAGAAGAAGAAGAAGAAGAAGAAGAAGAAGAAGAAGAAGAAGAAGAAGAAGAAGAAGAAGAAGAAGAATCATCCTTAAATGTAAATTTATTTAGCTATTGTGAAAAAATCAGTTAAATAAATAAATTATTAGTTAAAAGGCCTGGAACATAAACCCTATGAGGAGAGGCTGAGGGAACTGGGGGTGTGCAGCCTGGAGGAGAGGAAGCTCAAGGCAGACCTCGTTGCTGTCTACAACTACCTGAAAGGAGGCTGTAGCCAGGTGGGGTTGGTCTCTGCTCCCAGGCAACCAGCAACAGAACAAGGGGACACAGCCTTAAGCTGTGCTAGGGGAGGTCTAGGCTGGATGTTAGGAGGAAGTTGTTGGCAGAGAGAGTGATTGGCATTGGAATGGGCTGCCCAGGGAGGTGCTGGAGTCCCCATCCCTGGAGGTGTTGAAGCAAAGCCTGGATGAGGCACTTAGTGCCACGGTCTGGTTGACTGGCTAGAGCTGGGTGCTAGGTTGGACTGGATGAGCTTGGAGGTCTCTTCCAAACTGGTTGATTCTATTCTATTCAATGATTCTATTCTAAGTGAAACAACTCAGGGTCCCTATCAGCATCCCCAACCCCAAGTGGGGCAGGACCTGTGCCAAATGCCATCTGCAGTGGTAATTTGCTCTCTGTGCAGTGTGTGTGTGAAGCACAGAATCCTCTCTGTGTCTCCCCATTCACCTCCACAGAGCTACATTAAAAACAACCTCCTTAAGGCAGAGCCCATTCTTCCCCTGTGGGATGATGTTGACACACAGGTTAAAATAGAACAGAAGTCGTCTTACTTCACTCAACACACTTGGATGAAGTGGCCAGGAGAATGCCAGAGCCTGTGAACTAGAGCGGGGCCAATAACGACAGAAAGCAGCCAGCTATGGCTCTGCTGCTCCTCTTTCTGGGTTGTTTGCCAGTTGACAGAAGCTAGCTGACTACCAAGAGCTGCCCAAACACCACAGAACTGCACAAAGGTAAGGAACTAGGTCGTTTGCAAGTGTGCCCTGCTGCCTTGCCTGACAGCAGAGCAAACCATCCCAGGTTGCGTTCCCCCCATGGCAGGGACAGGTTGTTACGAGTTTCTGCTGTGAGGAGCGAGCGGACAGCTCGGCTTGTTTACCCCAAGGAGAACATGAAGAGCAAATAAAGAACAGTGCTAGGATGTGTCTCATCTTGTCTCCCAAGAACCTGGGGAAATTGGCTGAAATTGGAGGTGATGTGTTTAAAAACCCAGAGGAACAACCACCTTCCCCCAGAGCTGTGGAGAGTCACAGAACACACACGCTGGGTTGGAAAGGATCCTTGAAGGGCATCTTGTCCACCCCCTGCACTCAGCAGGGACACCTCCAGCTAGAGCAGGCTGCACAGGGACACAGCAAGGCTGAGCTTGAAGGTCTGCAGGGACAGGGCCTCAAGCACAGCCCTGGGCAGCCTGTGCCAGTGTCTCACCACTCTCCTTCTGCACAACTTCCTCCTCAGGTCCAGCCTAACTCTGCCCTGCTCCACTTTCAAACCACTGCCCTTGGCCTATCCCCACAGGCCCTTCTGAACAGTCCCTCCTCAGCCTTTCTGCAGACCCTTAAAGAGTGCTCTAAAGTTGCCCTGGAATCTTCTTTGTGGCCTCCTCTGGATCCACTCTAGCAATTCTGTGTCCTTCTTCTGTTGAACATAGTTGGACACAGCATTGCAGGTGAGGTCTCAGCAGAGCACAGCAGAGGGGCAGAATCCCCTCTCTGGACCTGCTGCCCATGCTTCTTTTGATGCAGCTCAGGAAACACTGGCCTGGGCTGCCAGTTCCCATGACCTACCTGTTGCCACAAGGCAATGCTGAAACTAAGAGCCCACCAAGAATGAAAACCGAGTTGAATGTGGAGCATGAGAAGGCAAAGCTGTAGCAATAAATACTCAAACCCAAAAAAACCCACAGAAGGTAGAAACTGAATCCTCCTGCTCTAGGACATGAGCTAACCTTTCAATTTTAGAGGTTAAATGAACTGCTCCCTGGGGCCACCCCCTGCCCTTGCCTTTGCTCAGCCTGCACTTCAAAGTCCTCAGTGTCAAAACGGAGCCTGCAGTAGGCATCCCACAGCATGAATGGATGGGCTGCTTCACCCTGAGCTTCCAGCCTCCCAGTTCAGATTACCATGCCCAGCTTTCCTAGAATTAGAGAATCATTTTGATTGGAAAAGACCTTCAAGATCATTGTGTCCAACCATTCTCTAACTCCACCATGCACCATACCTCTGCCTCTTTTCAGCACCTCCATGGATAGAGATTCAACCACCTCCCCGGGGATCCAACTGGAGTAGCTGAAAACACTTTCAAGTCTCAAGAAGTTTCATCTCATAGCCAACCTAAACCTCCCCTGGTGTTAACTTGAGGCCATTTCCTCTCCTCCTGTCACTTGTTACCTGGGAGAAGAATGTTTCCTCTTTTCCCTGAGTGAGGATGTCCTGGGCTATGATAGATAGCTGAAAATTAACAGGAATAGCCATCAGGAAACAAATGGGATGGGATCATAGTTTGGCTGACACTCCAGAGGAGCTAGCTAGTAGACTGCTGACGGTTTATAGAGTGGACAGAACTGAGATTAGTTTACTTCTAAAAGGCAGTGACATAAAAATGCTGAACTGGAGGGGAATACAGAAGATTGTATTTAAAGATGTACAGGGGAAAAAAATAGGGAATAGCTGAATCCTTAACACCTACTACAGCTACAGGATAGATGAGAGATCCCCCAAAACTTTCCCCCCAGCTGAACTAAGCCACCAAACCCCAGTACTTGTTTTCTCCCCACCCCACTGACTCCTGATAGGTCCAAACAGGCCTGAGTGTGCAGCAAGGAATTCACTGTGCTCTCAAAGTCCCCAGGCAGGTTACCCCCCTCAGAGTTACCAGAGAAGAGTCCTTCTGGAGGAAGAGTGAGAGGAGAGATTTGTCTTTGCTGCTCACTTCCAAAGTGACAGCAGCATTATGGCATTGAGGGACATAATCATGATTCCTGTTGTCCACCCCCCAGCCCTCTCTGGTCCTCCTGGAGAACTCTAAGGGTTTCTAAAGGGGATCTGGGTCAAACTACCACACAGATCAAGTCCCCAGCATAACTTTCTGAGTTTGAACTGGATGAGAAAATGCCTAAGGAACATTAGAAAGGCAAATTAGTAGCCACAAACTTGCTGTCTCAGAGGAGTTGAGATGGAGATGTTGATGTCCACACAATGGAGTCTCGTAAGGGTAGGTAAGGACTGCCAAGAATCTGCCAGGCAGAGAGACATTGTGAAGCATTGTCTGACTCCATTCCAGTCCTGGAACCCTCCAGGAAAGAGAGCTGCAGGCCAAGGGAATGCTTTTATCACAAGTACACATCAAATTAGCTTCCCATCAAGCAGGAAACTTGTAATTTTGCTTTGGGAAGCATCATAAATCAGAGAGGCTACGGAGAGCAGGGAGATCTGTGTAAGCAGAAGGTCAAGGTCCTGACCACATCTCGGCACGTGCGAGGATTTATTCTGCCTTGAGTGGAGCCGACTCACAGGGAGACAAACATTTGTGGCTGACAGACTTGGCAACCTGAAAATCACAACAGGACCCAAATTTCCACAGGAGGACTGCCCGAAGGATTGATTTCCTCCACGTGAGGAGGCGATGCAGTGAGCACCAGCAACGACCAGGAAAGCAACAGAAAGGGAACGCCTGGGCTCGAGAAAGGTGAAGGCTCAGCACCGGGAAAGCACAAGTGTTTGAGGCCCCAAATTCAGGCAACAAAAGGTGTGATTCAATGGAAGTATCTGGGGAGGCTCTTCTAAGAAAGTGATGCTTCTAAAGGGTGGAGATAATGAGGATGGGGATAGGCTCTTTTTGGTGGTGTCCAGTGATAGGGCAAGGGACAGTGGACACAAACTTGGGGAGGTTGCACTCAAGCTTAAAGAAAAAATAACCTCTTCCATTTGAGGGTGCTGGAGTTGGGACAGGCTGTCCAGAAAGGCTGTGGAGTCCCCTCTGAAAACTTTCAAAAGCCACCTGGATGTGTTCCTGTGCAACACAATCCCTAGATCAGGCAACCCTGCTCTTGCAGAGGGCTTGGACTAGATGATCTCCAAGCCCCACCACTCTGTGTTTCTGTCACTCCTGCCTTGAAGACAGCACCTGCACCAAGCAGAACCAAGGCTTGTCCCTTCTCACCCTCCACTACTCCTTGCACCCAAGGTTTCTCAAGTGGCACAGCTTCAGAAGAAGCATAAGCCTGACAAAAGCACATCTCAGGCCTTTGCTTGTGGCACAGGAAACAGTGCACCATTAATTGAAACACTAAAATCTTTGAAGCTAAGGAAGAAATCTGCAGCTTCTGCTTGGAAACCCACCAAGAAGGGGATGATGGTCTGGCAAATGGACTATTCCACTTGCAGGTTGACAAAGTAGAGTTGGATGCTTTTTCTCTAGGGCTCCTTAGAGCAGCTGCCCATTTCCTTGGCAGGATCCTGCAGCAAGAGGCCAGCTGACCTTGATGTTCTTGGGTGGTGCTCTACTAGGCAGCACACATCCCATTTTTACCAAGAACTGGTAGACATTTACCACTTCCTTACTTCCTTCAACACATTCTTCTGAAGCTGGGAAGGAGCTATATGGAGCTGGTTGCTTAGGGACAGGGCTTAGCATTGACCCTTCAGTGTTGGGTCAAAGGTTGGACTGGATGAGCTTGGAGGTCTCTTCCAAGCAGAGATATTCTATGATGGACAACATTAAATGACTTCTGAAATGGGCAGGGCTGAGTTGAACCCAAGCAAATGCCTGCAGTGAGATGATGGCTGGCAGTGACTGTGACTTTGTACTGGTGATAATGAAGCACACAGGTGCTCCTGGCAGGTCTGTACTTCTGGGATGCAAAGCTTCCCAGGGCTAGCAGGGCAAGTTCAGTTAGGTTAAGGTGTCCTAGGGCCCCACCATTTCCAGTTTTAGCAGAAAGGGTGGGTTTGGTGGTAAACTGGAGGAAACAAAGACAGAATAGCAGGGCTTTCTGCAGACTGCAGTGGCACTGTGGTACCGGGAGCCCCGGGGTGACCAAAGTGCCTTCCTCCTGCTTTCTCTCTCCAGGCAGGCTCTGACTGCGGAGAGAGCAAACTTCCAGGCATGAAGCCAAAGACCATGCCCACCACATGAAAGAGCACTTGCACCACAGTGCTACAAAGAAAGATGGGAATCACTAAAGAGATGAAGGACAGGTTCTTTTAAGGCAGTGATGAACCTACAAGCCAGGGAAGCACATGGAGAGGAGGCCAGACCCATCCTTCAGTCCTTCCAGGGACAAAACCAACAGGGTCGTTGCTGCTGCTAAGCTGCTTTGATGACTCTATGGACCGGGCCGGGGCAAGGCTAAGCATGGATGCTGCCTGTGGCTGGTGTGGAAAGGCCTCCTCATGGTCTTCCTGCCTACAGGTCTACAGATCATAGAGTCAAGAAGGTCAGAAGAGACCTGCAAGCTCATCCAGTCCAACCTAGCACCCAGCTCTAGCCAGTCAACCAGACCATGGCACTAATTGCCCCATCCAGGCTTTTCTTGAAGACCTCCAAGGATGGGGACTCCACCACCTCCCTGGGCAGCCCATTCCAATGCCAATCACTCTCTCTGACAACAACTTCCTCCTAACATCCAGCCTAGAGCTCCCCTGGCACAGCTTCAGACTGTGTCCCCTTGTTCTGGTGCTGGGTGCCTGGCAGCAGAGCCCAATCCCACCTGGCTACAACCTCCCTTTAGGTAGCTGTAGAGAGCAATGAGGTCTGCCCTGAGCCTCCTCTTCTCCAGGCTAACCAATCCCAGCTCCCTCAGCCTCTCCTCGTAGGGCTGTGCTCAAGGCCTCTCCCCAGCCTCGTTGCCCTTCTCTGGACACGCTCAAGCATCTCAATGTCCTTCCTAGACTGGGGGGCCCAGAACTGAACGCAGTACTCAAGGTGTGGTCTAACCAGTGTAGAGTACAGGGGCAGAATGACCTCCCTGCTCCTGCTGACCACACCATTCCTGATGCAGGCCAGGATGCCACTGGCTGCCCAGGGAGGTGGTGGAGTCCACATCTCTGGAGGAACTTAAAAGCCACACGGCTGTGGTCCTGAGGGACATGGCTCATTGGCAGTGGCTCAGCAGCAATGGTGGGGTTGAGAGATCTGGGTGAGCAGTTGGTCTTGGTGATCCCGAAGGTCTCTTCCAACCTAGACAGTTCTACAATTGTATGACTTGGTACTTGCAGGCACTTCTAGAGAACTCTGTGGGCTTCAAGTCATCCAACTCACACTTGGGTGCACTGTGGCAGCACACCTCTGCTGCGTTTCTTTCACCCACGGTTTTGGCAGCTGCCAAAACTCTCCTTACCATTACTCTGGCAGCAAGTTTATGATCCTGAACACTCAGCAAGTGCTCAGTCTTGTTTTGCTTCCAAAAAAGCACCCTTTGGTGAACATTGCAATGAAAATAACCAGCTCCTGTGCCCTTGGCAAAACCCTTTTCTTCTCTCCAATATGAACTATTACCAGGAGTACCTTTTCAGCTCCCTGTCCTCTAGCTGTTCACAAATTGGCACCAGCAAAACCCTACAGAGGTGACATGTAAGCTGCATTCACCTCCTCAGCAGGTTTTGAGATGCTCTTGTTCACTTTTTATGCTGTCTTTCACAGCATGGTTGGACAACTTTCTACCATCTCACAATTTGGCAAGTCTGCAGTTCACCTAAGAGTAACGAGGATCACAGGATGTTAGGGGTTGGAAGGGACCTCTGGAGAGCTTCCAGTCCAACCCCCGTGCAAGAGCAGGACCATAGAATCCAGTGCAGGTCACACAGAAACACATTCAGACAAGGCTGGAAAGGCTCCAGAGAAGGCAACTCCACAACCTCTCTGGGCAGCCTGTGCCAGGGACTATTACAGTCAAGAAGTTCTTCCTCATGTTGAGGTGGAACTCCCTGTGCTGCAGTTTCCATCATTGCCCTTTTCCTATCCCAGGGCATACTGAGCTAAGCAAAGCAACAACGAGCACAGGAAAGCAAGGTTGGCAAACTGCTCAACAGTCCTCGGCGTTAGCAATTCCTTCTGATTTACAGCAGATAGCAAAACAGGAGGAGACCCTCTGCAGCTACAACTTTCTCCTCCTCTATGTGCACCAACATTTCTCATGCCTGGAGATGGTGATAAACCCAATTATGAAATGGAGTTCACCTCTCAGGCGAAAGCGAGCACTCATCATTTTCCTCCCCATGCTATGACACGAGCGGATACGAAACAGCAATTTACTTCTGAGAATTCCACAGGGAATTCTGAATTCAATTGTTCTCCAAAGACCAAACTTGGCTCGGGGGGGTGGGGTGGGGGGAGGCAGGATGCCTCCTCCTAGCTCACCCCTCCCCTCCTGCAGTGCAAATTTTTCTTGCAGACTGGACGACTCCAGCCAGAAGCATTCAGGATGGCATAATGCAGGCTGCTAAATACAGCCTGATAATCAGGTTTGTGAAGGTGCAGGGCGCAGAAGGGATTTATTTGGGATAGGGAATCTATACACACAAGACATCATCAAGCCCCCGTTGAGAAGCAGCCCACTCCAAGTGATTAATACAGCTAAAGGGGGGCAGATAAGAGATCAATGACACAAATCACCTGGCATATATATATAAAAAAACCCTAAAAAAAAAAAAAGAGGCAAAAAAGGCAAGTAAATGGTGCTGCATTAAAAGGGGCTCTTAGCTGGTGCGCGAAGCGACGGCGAGAAACCTGTATTTTAGCACTTGTGCTCAACAAGCACTCCAAAGTATGCCGGGATGAGAACAGAAAACCCATCCTTTCTAATAATCTTGTGACAAAAGCTAAAAGACATCATCCTATTAACTACTGATCTCAACTGCTAATGCAGAGTACTTCCTGGTGCCTTTTATGTCGAACGCCGCTATTAAAAACCCACTAAACATTCACGGGCGAACAACACTTGCATCATTCATCTTTTATCAGCATCTCTTGTTCAAGGAGGAGGAGAGAGGGCTGAAGGTGTCATTGATATTATAGAGTGGAAATTAATCAGAATTTTTTTTTTCTCTTATATTTCCCTCCATCACACTCATTTACTTTTGTCCAGATTTCTCTCTTTCCCCCCCTCCCCACCCCTGAAAAGTTCATCCCCAGCCCCCCGTTGTAGGCTTTTTAAGTTGAGAATATTCAACGAGCGCGTCAACTGAAAGGCACCGGGGCCCTGACACAAAAAGCATTCGAAATTCTCATTTAGTTGTCTTTATTTTGCTAGCGCCATGTGGTCCTTGAAGATGTAGAAAACACGGGAAGCCAAGTAAAGATCAGAGCAAGCTCATTAGCATTCTGACAAAATTGGAGTGGTGGAGATGTATAGTTTGCCTAGTTTGTCGGGTTTGAAAGCTACCGGTGGTGAGCTTTCCATTTCATTCTGCTTTTGTCTTTTTTTGCTTTTTTTCTTCCCCCCCTTTCTTTTTTTTTTTTGGGGGGGTGGGGTGAGGGCGTGTGGGGGGGGAGAGGTTTTCAACCCAGCAGGGTGGTTGTTAGCTGAGGCTTCCACAGTGCATTGTGGGAACCTCGCTTGGCACATTCAGCCTATATAGTATCATTCGAGTTCAAGTCAAAAAGTTTATTGTTTTTATTGTTGTGGAGTTGGGTTTTTTTCCTCTCTTTTTCATTTGTTCCTTTCCTCCCCCCTTTTTTTTTTCTTTCTTCCCTTCCCCCTTTTTCCTTTCTTTCTCCCTCCCTTTTTTCTTTCTTTCTTTCCCCCTTTTTTCATTCTCCCCTCTTTTTTCTTTCCCCCTCTTTCCTTTCTTTCCTCCTCCCTTTTTTCTTTCTTTCTCTCCCCTTTTTTCTTTCTTTCCCACACCTTTATTCTTTCTCTCCCTTTTTTTCTTTCTTTCCCACCCCTTTTTTCTTTCTTCCCCCCCTTTTTCTTTCTTTCCCACCCCTTTTTTCTTCCCCCCTTTTTCTTTCTCTTTCCTCCCCTTTTTTCATTCCCCCTCTTTTTCTTTCTCTTCTCCACCTTTTTTCTTTCTCTTCCCCCTTTTTCTTTCTCCCTTTTTTCTTTCTTTCCCCTCTTTTTTATTTCCCCCCTTTTTCTCTCTCTTCCCCCCCTTTTTTCTTTCCCACTCTTTTTCTTTCTCTTGCTCCCCTTTTTTCTTTCTCTTCCCCCCTATTTTCTTCCCCCCCCTTTTTCTTTCTATTTCCCCCCTTTTTTATTTCTCTTTCCCCCCCTTTTTTCTTTCTTTTCCTCTTTCTTTCTTTCTTTCTTTCTTTCTTTCTTTCTTTCTTTCTTTCTTTCTTTCTTTCTTTCTTTCTTTCTTTCTTTCTTTCTTTCTTTCTTTCTTTCTTTCTTTCTTTCTTTCTTTCTTCCTTTCTCTCTTTCTCTCTTTCTCTCTCTTTCTCTCTCTCTTTCTCTCTCTCTTTCTCTCTCTCTCTCTTTCTCTCTTTCTCTCTCTCTCTTCCTTCCTTCCTTCCTTCCTTTCTTCCTTTCTTTCTTCTTTTTTATTTTTTCCTCACTTTTCTTTCTTTCCCTCCCCTTTGTTTCTTTTCTCCCCCTTTTTTCTTTCTTTCCTCTCCCCCTTTTTTTCTCCCCTTTTTTGTTGCTTTTATTTTACTCTGTTTATTTTACAATCACCTATGCTAATGCATAATCATCGTCCAGCTGTTGAAACCCATCCCAACCAACACCTGCTTCAGAAAGTCTACTAAAAAAAAACCCCAACGACACAACTCCGAGCTGCACTTAAAAAGGAAACCTTTTAAACACGTTGCTTGTTTCCTTCAAAAGACAAGATAAGGAGAAATTAATTTAAATTCCACTGTTTACAATAAACTAGAAATGAATTTGAGACAGATCTGGTTGATTAGAATTCAAAAGAGGCTCTTTTATCACGTAAAATCCCCCATTCTGTTTCAGAGCCTCTTGAAGGAAAGATGAGTTTATGCTTCAGAATTATGTAAATAATGAATTACCTCTCAGAAGGCCTAAAGAAGTTGTTCTTCTATTATTATTATTATTACTACAACCATATTCTAAAACCATTATTATTTTCACCTATAAGGCTGACTTTGAAGGGCTGAAAGGCCTCCATTAATGCCACTATTAGACACGAACATTTCCAAGCTGCAACGAAACGGATAAAGGTCTTTTTGGTGGAGTTTATCTGTTAAATCCTTGTGGTTGCCCTCCTATCTTGGATGATGACCCAAAAGAATGTCAACAGCTCATTTCCCAGAGAGCTGGAGAGAGTCACTACGCAAGTCATAATCTACACGTTCTCAAAGAGCCATTTCAAACATTACATTTCACAAGCTGTTTAAAGAGATTTTTTTTCTTCTTCTTCCTCTTTTTTCCCCCCCTCTCATCTCCTCTATTCTACCAGTACTTTGGACATCAGTGCTTGGGGAAATGAGGGCTTTAACCAAGTAGAAATGTGACTTTTTTCCCCATCCCACGTTGGCGGGTCGCCGGTATGCGCGCAGGCGTACGCGTGCCGCGCAACACGTGAGCTCCCACGGGCTCCACGTCCATGTGGCTTAAACTGCAGCAACCCTATCCGTGGCAGGGAGAAGGAAAGGTTGGAAGTTCAAATACATTAACTCTCTCCTCATTTACTCTCTGGATTTTTTAACCTAACGTGTGTCAGGCTGCCAAATTTGCGGACGTCCCTTTTAGTAGGAAGGGATCAAACCTGTCTGGAAAGGAACTACAATGGTCTGGATTTGGATACAGTAAATTTTACAATGGAGTGGGGATTAAAGATTTATTTACTTAGCAAGGGGGAAAGGATAAACAAATATTAAGAGAAAGAGCTGCTTTAATACAAAAACCCTTCAAAATTCTTTCTTTTTGTCATGGGCTTGGACGGCATCATCATCATTACCATCAGAACAGCCCAGAGCTGCAGTCAGCCTCTGCCAACGCAGAAAGGCAAAGGGCTAGGCCAAAGAGGGAAGGCTGCTCCTCAAAAACAACCCAACAAGTCCAAAGCAGGTGAGGGCTTGAAGGGAGAATGCCATGAGTTACCCCCATAACCACCTGGACTGAATTTTGCCATCGTACTTCGCTTCTAACTTCCCTCTATGGCCCACGCAAAAGGCGCTAAACCTCATCTCAAGAGATGCTGCGACATTAGAGCCATACACGAAGGTCAAAACTAACCCCCACTAAAAAAACCCCACCAGCACCACCACCCCTGCCTCTGAGAATTAAAGAGCAGGCATGATTTTAAGCCTAATGAAAGGCAGAGTTTAGCCAGCTCAGAGATGCCACTTTTATTTCCAATCTGCTTTCAATCACTCAGCTCCTTTTCGCTCAAGTTCCAGCTCCCAGCAGAGGCAAAAAATAACCTGGAGAGTGTTAGGCAGCAAGGGCGAGCGAGTTGGGTTTTTTTTTCCTATACTCTGCAACGTGCTTATAGCTGCAAAATTATTTATCTCCTTCACTGCATTCTACTGCGAAAGTTTCCTCCAGAAGAATCGCCGGGGCCCAGCCATATCAAATTAGAGGGCAGTCAGGAGTGTCTAAGTCCAGCTTTAAAACAAATATCATAACAATTACTTAGCCATATGGAAAATAGGGTATGCCTTTCCTGAAAGCTTTTATACATTTTCTATCTCAAATTTCAACTTCATTAGAACCTCCTTCTGACTAGCAAGCTGCAAGATTGCTAAATATCTAACTGTTAACTCACCATGAAGAAAGAGACTCTTTTGAATGGCAGAACTTTTCCAAGATGCAAATGAACAATAATCTAATTTCGAGAGTAAATTAACTGAAGGATTCCCATTTTAATACGTTTCCAAGTCTCCGATATTAAGCGGCGGCGGCGGCGGCGGAGCCTCTGCGATGCCCACGCTGAGGATGCGCATCCACGCTCCCCCGCAACGCCGCTCCGCAACGCCGCCGCGCTCCCATCTGCGGAGGAGCTCACATTGTACTTAATGTTTAGGTTCCTCTGACTTAAAGGCCAGATGTTTCACAAACGACCAACAATTGGAGGTTAGAATAAATTAATGGCTGGTTTCTGAGCTTTGATGGAATTAAGCGCGCCGCTTTTCTCAGTCTGCCATGCCAATGTTCGCCCCTGAAACTTTTTTTTCCCCTTCTCCTTTTTTTTTTTCTTCTCCTTTTTTTTCCTTCTCTCTCTCTCTTTTTTTTTTTTCCTTCTCCTTTTTTTTTTCTCTTCCCCCCACCTTTTTTTTTTTTTTGACAAGTGAGGCCACCCGGCAGAAAACAACTGATGCAAAACCCAGGAGTAATCCCTCTGTTTAGTTCAACACTGTGGTTAGCCTTAACACTGCCTCTATTATCCAATGGATTTAGAGAAACTTTCATTTATTTGTTGGCCTCAGTCTTCCAACTTTGTTGCCTCCTTTCAAGGACCCAAGCCCCCATTCCTGTGTAAATACATTTGCATAGGGCCACAATGAAACTTTCTGGCACTGGGATTAAACAGGCAGCACTCAGATAGCTGTGCTGCACGTATTTGTGATCTTCACCTAAAGCACTTTCACAAAGACATAGGAGTAGGTGAAGCTGATGTCAACTCTTGCCACAGGAACGCCGCCCAAGGCTGAACCGACTGGCAGAGGCAGCACCCAAACGTGAAATTACAATATAGAGAATGGAGGCTGGGGGGGGAAGAAGTCCTTTTCAGTTAGGAGCTGCTAAGATTTGCACTCTATTTGCTGCAAAATGCCATCTCCTCTCCCAGCCTGCTCCTGTTCCAGCAGGATCCCTGTTGGAAAAGCGACGATACACAGCTCCTTGGTTTTTCACTTGTGTTTTGCTGTCTTGCAATCTCTCTTTAGAGTACTCAGGGTGTAATGTATTACTACACACTCTGCCCCGTCCAGTAGTCTGGCAGCCAACTCAAAGATCAAGCTTTGCATACAGCAAGTCCATTAGGGTACAGCACCAGGATTAATCCTTGCACTTACCCACCCCCAGTAAATGCTGCCGGACGCTCGGTGCGGTTTCGCCATTCCCACGTACCGAACGCCAATGCCTCAAAGGGTTCTGTGCCGCAAGAGAGGTACCAGGCACCTCAAGTACAGACTAAGGACTGGTTTTGTCATTTCATTGGCCCTGATGACCTGTGGGCCAGCAATTGCAACTGAATCTATTCTTTTGGTATGCACTCAGGGAGATAACACCTCCCAGGAACCCAGATGCCTTGTTCCGCTTTACAGCCTGGTTTAAAAAGCTTTGTACTCATAAATACATATGGGAAACAAAGTAAAATCGTGGCATTATGTAAGTCCGCTAGTACAACGGCTAGGAAAACGAACGCAAGTACCTCAAACTGAACCACCTACAGAAAGACAGCAGCAACTAGAAGAAGATGGCTTGCGTAACTGGAAGCACTCTAACCAAGGCGCTGGCAGAAATCATAACCCGGCTCTGATTTACACTTCATCTTCCTCCTTCCTGCCTGTATGGCAAGCCCTTGCTGCCCCCTGGAAATACCATACACAAACCCATTTTTCTCTCCTTGGGACTAAGCACATCAATACAAAAGCAAATGAACTACCAAAGTGGCCTAATTAACAATTTTGCAAGTGAATGCAGACATCAGTGCCACACTGCTGCCATTAAGGTCTATTCCTTGCCATATCTGTTTCTGTTAACATTTCAATAGGCCAATTAAATGACCTTTCCCCTCCTCAAACTCAATTAAGCTATTTGAACATCAATTGATAACTTACCATGTATTTATGCAAAACGTGTAAGCAAGACAGCCCTTTTTTTCCCTTTCTGTCCTTTTTTCTAAATCCTGGTGATGTTTTGAAGAAGAGGAAAGTATCTTACCTATCCTGTCCTGGTATTCCATGGAGAGCAGGGGAGGCCAGGCATGGGCTTGCCTCCCAAGGCAGCCTGGTGGGCAGGCTGGCACTGTGGCAGGCGGCTTGGAGAAAGCAGGTGTCAGACAGATATTCTTCTTCCATGCCATTTGGTCCCTACCAGGCAGCTGCCTTGGGAGGTCAAAAGAAAGCAAAGACAGCCATCTCTGTCAGCTTCTTGGAGCATGACAGCTCTGGGTCACAGCCAGCACACTGCTAGGTGGGCACAGGGGCACATCAGCCAACTTGGAGATACCCAAGTTCGTTTGTTTCTTTCTTTTCTTCCTTCCTTCTCTTTCTTTTTCTTTCTCTCTCTCTTTCTTCTCTTTCTTTCATTCTTCTCTTTCTTCCTTCTCTTTTCTTTTCTTTCTCTCTTTTCTTTTCTTTCTCTCTCTTTTCTTTCTTTCTTTCTTCTCTTTCTTTCATTCTTCTCTTTCTTTCTTTCTTTCTTTCTTTCTTTCTTTCTTTCTTTCTTTCTTTCTCTCTTTCTCTCTTTCTCTCTTTCTTTCTCTCTTTCTTTCTTTCTTTCCCCTTTTCTCCTGAGTTTTTCCATCTTATTCTCTGGTGGAAAGGGACAGGGGTGGCCCAACGCATGAACCTTTCTCAGCCCCAGGGCACGGCAGGTATGACATTTGACTTCAGGCTGCTAGCCCCTGTGCAGACAGGGGTGATTTGCTGACATCTGCATTTTCCCAAGGGGCTCCCTGCACCATGAATCCGTCACAAATTCAGGGGACTTGAGTGGAAGGAGTAAAGGCAACACTCCGGCATTCTTTGCTCATGTTAAAGGCTAGATAAGGGTCAGTGTCTCCTCTTTTAAGAGCTGGCCTCTGCCTCTCAGCACAGGTAAACAGTTCCCCCAGGGTGTGTAGATAGGAGCATGGCAATGTATTTAAAACATGATCACCTCTGTCTAGGGCAGGGACATTCGGATGCTGCTGCGGCTGCTGCAGGTGAGAAACAGAAATTTGTTGGCTTTAAGAATAAAAAGGATGAGGACAAACCTTCCAGGAAAAGAAAGGTGTGCTTGTTTAGATGGTTCAGAGCAAAGCTTTCCAAGTATTTATTCCCTTCTCAGCCAGACATTTTTTAGATCCAATAAAAGGCTCTCATTTTAAATAAGGACAAAGTAGAAAAACACCAAAGTGAAGGGGCTGGAAGGTATAAATTATTTTGCCTCAAACCAAACAAACAAACAAAAAGTTGTTACCTGAAAAAAAACCAAACAAAACTAATAAAGAAAAGAAGCACAAAGTCCCCAAAGTAATCAAGAAGAAAGACAGGCAAAAAGAAACCAAGCTGAACTACCCCAGCTC